>NC_041233.1:78257298-78281690 GCF_002837175.3 Physeter macrocephalus
AACCTAAGTGTCCATCGACAGATGAATGGATAAAGAAGATGTGGCACATATATACAATGGAATATTTCTCAGCCATAAAAAGAAATGAAATTGAGTTATTTGTAGTGAGGTGGTTGGACCTAGAGTCTGTCATACAGAGTGAAGTAAGTCAGAAAGAGGTAAAACAAATACAGTATGCTAACACATATATATGGAATCTAAGGAGGAAAAAAATCATGAAGAACCTAGGGGTAAGATGGGAATGGAGACTCAGACCTACTAGAGAATGGACTTGAGGATGTGGGGAGGGGGAAGGGTAGGCTGTGACGAAGTGAGAGAGTGGCATGGACCTATATACACTACCAAACGTAGAATAGATAGCTAGTGGGAAGCAGCCTCATAGCACAGGGAGATCAGCTCCGTGCTTTGTGACCACCTAGAGGGGTGGGAGGGGGAGGGAGACGCAAGAGGGAAGAGATATGGGAACATGTGTATATGTATAACTGATTCACTTTGTTATGAAGCAGAAACTAACACACCATTGTAAAGCAATTATACTCCAAGAAAGATGTTAAAAAATGCGCTTGGGGTTCAAGCGGGTTCACAGGTCAAACCTGATTTAAAATGAGTGGCTGGAGGAAATTTGGCGATCTAACCAGAAGTAGATTTTTCACTCCAGGTCTGCATATTGCATCTCTGTTGCTGAGAGGCAGCCTGTGTTTTAACCCTGGTTCTGCCAGGTATTGCGCTGTGACCTTGGGCAAGTCGCTTAAACTCTGTGTCTGAGATTTTTTATAATGGAGATGATAAAAATTCTTATAGCTTATAGAGTTGTAGTGGAAATTAAATGAATGAATAAAGCATCCACGATAGCACCTGTCAGAAAGTAATTGCCACGTAACTTGTACTGGTCATTGCTGTTCTCCTCCCAGGGGTGGGCCTGTGACTTGTCGTTTCTGTCAGCTCTCCTGGAGGCTCGGAGCTGACCCGGGCCTCTCTTCCCTTGGCACAGTGATGTTTGCACTTGGGCTAGTGACCTGTTCCTATGTTTATTTTAGAATCCATCCTAAAACTAACATCCTCAAATACATGTATTAGCTGGTCGTGACAAAAATACCAGAATTTTTATCAAAGAGAAAACACAAGCTGCAGTATATGGGCACAACGTTGTAAGTTAAAACACACCTGTCAAATGACTCTAGGCTGGCTGAAAACCAAAACAAAACAATTTTGCTTTCATCCCCTATTTATTTTTTGGCCACCTAGAAAGCCATCAGCTCTCACCTGATGAGCACATTCACTCATGGGCTGACCATCTGGGTCCTGTGTGGCGTTAATAGTTTTCTGCCCAAAGCAGCTCTTGCCTAGCTGGAGAACTGCATCTTGATAAGCTGTGCTTCCAAGTAAAGAAGACGTAGACCATCACTGCTGGTCAGCGCACTAACCTTCGAGGTCTGGGCGAGTAAAGTGGTGCAAAGTGGCGTCTTGGGACCAGCCAAGTCTGTGCTATGACGGCCGTGCCTTCAGTCAGTTTTCATTCATGGGTGCTGAACCTCAGAGAGGCTGTGGGTCTGAGAAACTTGGATCACTCCTTAAAAAAAAAAGTGAGTAACAGTAAATCAACTTTCTAGACACCACCGCTTTTCCGGTGTACCAGATCTGGAGGGGGTGGCGACTAGCTGGGAGGGCTCTGACTCTGTCCTGAGCCTGCAGCTGGCGGTGGACATGTTGCCGGGGCTGGTGGCAGTGGGCCATCTGTGGCCAGTGCCAAGCTAACAGGTAGAGGTCTCTGGTTATGGGCCTGTATCAATGATTAGTAAAGAGCAAAAGGCATGAGAGACACGTGCATAACTGGGAATATCTTTTTATTCCTCATATAAATTTGTGGTGAACCATTTGGTTGGTCCCTTTGGAGATTTGGCATTCGTTTAGAATTTCTTACCTATCTTAATTTACAATGGGATTGTTTTTTTTCTCTCTTTTATAAAATTGAAGTATAGTTGATTTACAATGTCATGTTAGTTTCAGGTGTACAGCACAGAGATTCAGTTATACGTGTGTGTACATATATATATTCTTCTTCAGATTCACTTCCCTTATAGCTTATTACAAAATATTGAGTATAGTACCTTGTGCTATACAGTAGGTCCTTGTTGGTTCTCTATTTTATATACTGTATAGTAGTGTGTATATGTTAATCCCAGTTTTCTAAGCTAGATGTCTTTGGAATAGAATTTTTACTCAGCTTCTCCTTATACTGAGGGTAATCCACAACAATCTACCAGGCCTGGTCTTTGAATGGTTTTAGGGGGCTCTGAAAGAGGCAAAAAAAAGAGTTGCTCAGCGACAGTGTCATAATGTAAGGGTGTGAGTCACCATTATGTTCCCCAGCCAGTTGCTGGGACAAAATGAGATGAGTCGTGTTGAAAGACCCATGTCTGACATGTGGTATGTGATCATTAATTCCTCTCCCCACGGGGTTAATTGGTACTTAGAACACTGAAATAGGTTTCACTAAGAAAACCAACAGCTCCATAAGAGTCATGTATAGCATTTATTTTTATAGTTATTTCTTAAAAATCAACATTGCAGACATACCAAAATAATTGAAAATCAGCATATACCCCAACGTACCACATAGGTTTCAAATGTTAAAATTTTGCCATAAATGCCTTAAATTCTTAATGACATGAAACCTTACAAATATGGTGGTAAGTCACCTTCCCTACCTTAGCACACCTCATCCTTCCCTGACTTCTGCGAGAGAACTCTATCCTGGCTGAGTGCATTCTTCCCATCAGTGTTTTAAACTTAGACTACATACCTATGTATTCATAAATAACATATAGTGTTGTTATGTTCTAAAATGTTTACGTAAGCAGTATAATAATGTGCCTACTTTGAACCTGCGTTTTTCACATACTCATTTGAGGTTTGAGTGTAGAACTTACTTCCTTTTAGCTGCTGTGTAGGATACCATTGCCTGAAATATTCCATAACTGATTTAGATACTTCATATATGTTATTTATTTATCACAAAACACTGTGAGATGTTTTCGACTCGGTTGCAGAGCATGTATTCAAACCCAGGTTTCTCCAATTCCATTAAGCCATGCTTTCAATAAATATCAGCAAAATTAAATTGTAAAGAATGAGCTGGCAGGCTGTCTGCTAGTGTGTATCTCTGGGATCTGAATGTAAGGGAACTTGGTGGTTATCTCTCCTCCTGGCCTGGGGCAGGCAAGATCAGGGCAGCCTAGTCTGCACTGGGGCTGCACTGCAGGAGGGCCCAGGGTCAGTGGGAGTCAGCTGCAAATGTGGTAAATCAACGACATTTAGAAAAAAATTGAAGTTGATTTACAATGTTGTGTTTCAAGTATACAGCAAAGTGATTCAGCTATACATATATAAATACGTACATATACTCTTTTTCAAATTTTTTCCATAGATAGAGTATAGGTCCCTGTGCTATATAGTAGATCCTTGTTGTTTACCCATTTTATATATAGTAGTGTGTGTATGTTAATCCCAAACTCCCAATTTATTTCTCCTCCTCACCCCTACCCCCTTTGGTAACCATAAGTTTGTTTTCCACGTCTGAGTCTATTTCTGTTTTGTAAACAAGTTCACCTGTATCGTTTTTTTTAGATTCCACATAAAAGTGATATCATATACTTATCTTTGTCTGATTTTTTTCACTCAGTATGATAATCTCTAGTTCTATTCATGTTGCTGCATATAGCACTATTTCATTCTTTTTAATGGCTGAGTAATATTCCAGTGTGTGTGTGTGTGTGTGTGTGTGTGTGTGTGTTTGTTTGTGTGTACACCACATCTTCTTTATCCATTCATCTGTCAATGGACATTTAGGTGCTTCCATGTCTTGGCTATTGTGAATAGTGCTGCTGTGAACATTGGGTACATGTATCTTTTCTAATTAGCGTTCTCTCCAGATATCAATAACATTTTTGAGGCCTGAAAGACCCTGAGGGACAGAGAGAGGTTTTAAAAGAAGTGTAAGTCATGGACCCAGCCCTCAAGGAATTTAAAATCTAGCAAGGGAGACAAAACTAACATGAAACAGAACAACTGGATGCAGAACAGCTCGGTGTGTGCTGTGCCCCCTGCCATCTTTTACAGAAATGGGATATCCTGTATCCTGTATTTTTCTCCGCATCTTGATTTCTCCCTCAACAATACCTTCTGGAAATCCTCTCAAGGCATCTAGCATAGAACTAATTTATTTTTAAAGCCAGTGTAATATTCCATGCTATGGACATATCATCATTTATTTGACTATTCTCTTATTAATGGGTCATCTCCTTTTCACTGTTAATGGCTAAAAAACTTTAATAGTTAATGTCCTCGTATATATGGCCCTGTGTGCTCAGATTTCTGCAGGAGAGTTTACCAAGAGTGGCATGATTGGAGAGGGGGGTATATGTATTTTTAATTTTAATTGATGCTGCCAGATTGCTTTCTAAAAAGGCTAGAATTCATATTTCCCCACCACCAATGTATGAATGTCCTCTCCTGACATTGTCACTTCTAACAGGTATATCTCTTTTTAAGTGTCTGACAGTATATAAAGTTATATCCAATTATCATCATTTTCTGCAGCCACTAGGGAATATAAATGCCTGTTTTGGACATTATGTTGGTTATTTTTGCTGTGTTGTCTACTGTTCGTCTTTTGCCTGATTGATATTATTAGCCTTTGGGTTTTTCCTTGGTTAGTTTGTAAGAGCTGTTTATATAGAACACATATCAACACTTTGTCATCTGTGTTACAAATATTTGGACCAGCAATATCATTTGTCTATTGGCTTTGTTTACCAGCCAGATCACTGAAGGATGATAGCAGCAAACTGAGTTTCATCAGCTCAAAGCAAAATCTAATTAGCTCCATAAGTTAAGTAACCTTTGGGAAGGGTCCATGAGTGAAGTATGATGTCAATGGGTATGATACAATCTGCTCGTTCACGAATGTGGTAACTCACCGCACCAGCCAAATTTTCTATCACTCATGCTTTTCTGATGTTCTTCAAGCAACAGGGAGGAATACTTGCATGTGTGCCTGATGTACAGGAAAACACAGTTTGATTTCAAGCAGCTCTAATGCACTCAGCTGATCTCTCTTCCTTATGGAAATAGAGTCCTGAAATATTGTATCTTTTTTAATTTTTAAATTTTTATCTTTTTAGAAATCACACCGTCCTCAAAGCCTCATCCCCCTGTTGTGGGCAAAGTGACTCATCACAGCATTGAATTATATTGGGATCTGGAGAAGAGAGTCAAGCGTCAGGGACCCCAGGAGCAGTGGTTCAAGTTTTCTATTGAAGAAGAAGACCCCAGAATGCACACTTATGGTATCATTTATACGTAGGTGCAATGTTGAACTGCTTAACATTTTGCTTTGATTTCTTGATTAGCTGGAATGGTTTCTATTGTCTCCAAGAAGACTCAGTTTGAGATTGAAGGAATGAGTCAGCATCATTTGCATTCATTCTTTTCATGAGTGATGAATTTTGGAAAATAAGGGTGAGCAGTCACTTTGAAATTAAACCTCCTAGACCTTTGAGAGCTTCTTAGGCTTCTGAAATATTCTAATGGTGTACTTTAAAAATCCAAACCGTAGAGACAGAATCAAAGGAGAGTTGGATGAAATCAGATGAGGTTCCCCTCAGGCTGTTCTGTTCACAGATGCGACAACTGCCCGACCTCGGGAAGGTGTTCCCTTGTTAACGCTTTCCAACCAACCTGCTACCTCTCTCAGCCTCCATCAGAACCTGTCTTTTTCGCCTTTTCCTTGAATGCACTTCCTTCTATTTTTATACAGCTGGTTCCTTTACACCATGCACGTATCATATCAAATACTGGCCCCTCCTCAATAGGCCACCTGAAGTAGCCGTACCTCCACCCAGCTGTCCTCTCCGCCATGACCTTGTTTCATTTGCATTGTGAAACCTAGCTCTGCTGGAGTCATTTTACTGTTTACTGTTCATTTTCTGTCTCCCTACCAGCATCTCAACTCCACGAGAAGCAGGTGAGATTCCTGCTTGCTTAAGGCTCTTTCCCCAGCTCCTAGACAGTGTCGGCACATAGGAGGCCCTTAAAATATCTGTTGTGTGAATAAATAAATGAATGCAACAGGAATAATCAAGAAGTCATTTTGTTTTTTCCTTAGCCTTCACTTCAATCCTCGTTTCTTCCTTTGACAGCTTTACTGCTTGCAAAATGACTTTGTGTTTTAGGAAGAAGACCAGAAATGAGATGCAGATATGGTTTTATATTAAACTTTTAATTTTGACACAATTGTAGCTTCACATCTGGCTGTAAGAAATAATACAGAGAAATCCCAGGTACCTTTTACCATTTTCCCCAGTGGTAACATTACAGAAAACTGTAGGGCAATATCACAGCCGGCATCCTGGCACTGTTGCAGTCAGGGAACAGTTGCAGCGCTTTGCTGGACTTTTCTCAAGGTGGCATTGTGGTAAGGGTGCTGATGTGAGGGTACACATGCAGGCTTCGACTGTTACCTGAACCATGGTATCCCTGCGATTTGATGAACGATTCTTTGTACCTGGAAAAGAAAGCATGCATTTACCTGAAATGTAGTTGCCATATGAAAATAATTCCTGGCCCGACTACTTGCAGTGTTATTTTAATCATGTCATGTGATGTGTTATTCTCTGCTAAGTAGTTTCCACCCTAAAGCATGAGTGATGATATAACAAGTATTTCTGTGGAGAGAGAAGAAGGTATTTTATTTCCCGTTTCTCTGGCACCACAAACCATGCTTGGGCAGGTTAGCTGGGGCTGTCCTGGGTGCTCCTTTGTGTCTCCATTTCTCCTTTGCTGGGTGACCAGCCATGTCCACTGGCCTCCAGCCTCTGTGTCTCTGTGTTGTTATGTTTTCCTCAGAGACCTGAGTGCTGTCTGGCCCGGGAACTCACCTGGATGGTTACCTGGCATTGCAGAGCCAGCAGCGAGGCCTTCAGACCCCCACCTCTAAGCGAGGTTGTGAGATGCTCACGTTCCCTCAGAGAATTAGCACAAACCTTGACACTAGGTGGCAGAGTTAGGCTGTGTTAATCTCGACCTCTTTTCTCCATTATTTCACTTTTCCCTAGGTGTATCGTTAAAACTAGCAAAGGCCTTTCTTTGAAAAAGCGATTATCTAGACTATCTGACCTTGGAATCGTGGATTTAAGAACTTCGTTTTGACTGTCAGTTTCTGTTCATCTTCCCCAACAGCCAGTCTTGAATCAGTGCTGTTGTCTTTGACGCGGGCTCTCCTCACAGCCAGTTATATCTAGTTTTCATGAGTTCTCCCTTTGCACATCCCTTCTATGCTTTCCCTTGTTAGATTGTGGCATTTCCCCTACTAGGATGCAAGTTGGATCTGTTTTCTGACTAGTCATTGCTGAATCCCCAGGTCCTACAGCCGTGCAGCTTATTTGCTGATTGAATGAATTGGCCATATCCCTCTTTTCTTGCCCTCTATCTCTTCCTTCTATCTTGCTAGGTTAATTTTCTTTTTAATCTTCCTTTTGTCAAATTGTCTTCGATGGGTTTCCATTGCTTGAAGAATGAAGGTCCAACTCCTTACACTAACATCTGATGCTCTTCACAGTTTGCCCACAACCTGCCTGTCTTGCTGTTTCTTATTTCTGGGCATAAACCTTCCAACGAAATCTGCTTTACTGTCCTTTGAGTATGCCTTGACTTCTCCTGCATGTGTGTTCAGCTGTTTTCTCTGTTCAGACAAATCTCCCCTGCTCCATCCTTTCTTCCATCCAAGTCAGATTCTACCTCGACTGAGAAGCTCCCTTTACTATCCTGTTATCTACCCCTCTAAATTCCTATGATATTGGTACCCTTATCATGCATTTCATTCATTCAGCCAGCACCTACTATGTGCCACACACTGTTCTGGATGCCGGGGATACAGCACTAGACAAACAGACAAAAACTCCTCCCTCATGATGAGGAAGACAAACTGTAGATAAGATACATAAGTAAAAATATAGTGTGTCAGGTGGTGGTTAAGTACCGAGTGGAAAGCAGAGGAGAATAGTTGGGGGCTTGGAGTGGAGGTGAAGAAGGCTTCACTGGGAAGGTCACATCTGTGTAAAGAAGCAAGTGAGGGGTATCTGGAGCCTCATGAGTATCTGGAAGAACATTCCAGGCAGAAGACACAGCAGGCAAAAACGTCTGGAGGCGGGATCGTGCCTGGCGCTCCTGAAACACTGAGGAGTGACGTGAATGAGTAATGGGATGGGGCCAGCGCGGGGACGGGTCTGGGGGCTGTCGCTCTGTGAGGTGAGAAGCCACTGGACACTGATAAACTGGGTGGGGGGTATGGTGCTTTTGCTCCCATGAGGGTCACTCTGCCTGCTGAGTGGAGGACAGGCTGTGAGGAGGGAAGGCGGCCAGAGCAGGGAGGACTAATTAGGACGCTTCTGCAATAATTTAGGTGGGAGATAACAGAGTGTGAAAAGTGGTGAAATCAGGGCTTTTGAAGAATTTGCTGGTGCACCAGATATGGGATGTGAGAGAAAGAGGGTAGTCAAGGGGGCATCAGTAGACATCTCAGGATCGGCCCCATGGGGCTGCAGGAAGCAGCAGCTCCAGAAGCTCAGTGGCTTCCAATGGCAGCCGTGTGTTTCCCACACGGAACACCCGTGGTGTGTCGCCAGGCTGGTGGAGCGGCCTCTGCCTGGACATGGCTACTCATGGTGCCAGCAGAGGCAGAGATTGGGGCTCCCCGTTTCTTGAAGCTTCCACCCGGAATGACACACTGCACCTCTGCTTAGACTTCATCGCTCAGAGCGAGTCCTGCCGTGTCTGAGCGCGACAGCACTGGGGTATAGAATCCTTGGGAGGGCACCAAGTACCTGTGAACAAAACCCAGTCTTCCACAGGTGGCACCAAGGTTTTGACCCGAGCAGCTCAAACCACGGAGACTCGGGATGGAGCGGAAGCTCATTGGGGGGCGATCAGGCATCCAGGTGGAGACATCAGGGAGGCAGCTGGGGAAGAACCGGCCAGGGGAGAGTCTGGGCTGGAGAAATGGATTTGAGTCGTCGGCAGGCGGCGGGATTGGAAAGCTGGGGGTGGAATGGGACATAGCGGGAGAAGAGAAGTCTGGGAACCGAGCCTCTGGGCATTTCAGTACTTCCTTTGTTATGTTTCATGTTTGCTCAGCTCTTGCATCAGGTATTTGCTTTGGCTGATAACAGGAATAACGGTATGCTTTATACTTTGATATATTTCCTTTACTGGAAATAGAACTTGGAAAAGTTCTGAGATTGCTTCATCCTTTGAGCTACCATGCCTGGGCCGTGTAAAGACGTGCATCTCCAGACGTTCGATACACAGCTGCTCTGAGTTGTCCCTGTGTCTGTGCTGCAGTTGGTGTCACCCCTGTGTCTGCACCGTAGTCGTGGAGGACCCCAGTGGGCAGCTGTGTCTCTGGGCCTCTCCGTGGGGCCACCTCTACTGATGCTGTGAGAGCCTCCAGCCTCCAATCACTGTGCCCAGTGGCATCTGTTTTCTAAGACAGTTCTGTAATTTATCTTTCCAGGGGTTATGAAGGAGCTGTTTGCTTCATGGTCATCTTATGATGTTTAGCACCATTGGATTTTATTGGGGACACTTTTAGTTTTATTTTGGTCTAAAACTGTGTTAAGTCTTTGCCACCTGGCAATTAAATTCCATTGAGGTTTGAGCATTGTAGTCTCACTGAGCTCCTAAAGATCTCTTCAGATGCCACAAATTGAGGGCTCAGTTTCTACGATTTAAATAACTATAGTTATGCACCTCTGCTCATGTAACAATAAAACCCACCCACTCACAAGATTACTTTGTGCCAAGCTGAGATATTTTAGTTTATTGTTGTTGTTGTTATTTATTTTTTAGACCATGCAGTTTTTCTGAACATTTATCTTGGTTTCAGAGCTTTTTCTTTCATGGTAAATATATTTGTATCTAGTTTTAACACTTTTGTTTTTTTGGCTTCTTAAGGCTGTCGATATCATTTCCTAATTGTCTTTATTATAGTTTCTTTGTTGTTGGTACATGATGTATCAGTTATCTATTGCTGTGTAACAAACTGTCCCAAAATTAGTGGTTTTGGTCAAAGTGTAAAATACACGCTTGCTCATGATCCTATAATTTGGGCAGCGTGGGGAGGGCAAGTCTCTGTTCCACGTGGTCTTGGCTGGTGCAGCTCTTTTGGGGCTGAAGGATCCAAGTGGTGTCACTCACGTGTCTGATGCCTCTGCTGGGGCAGTGGGGACAGTGGGCGGCTGACTGGGCTCCTGTGTTTTCCTTCATCATCTGGCATCTTCCAGTGACTCTCACCAGGCAACCTCTCCCTCCAGTGGGGAAGTTGAACATCTTTACATGGCAACTGGCTTCCACGGGAGCAAGAAGTTCTGGAAGTTGCTTGCCCATGTCTCACTTTACATCAGAGGCCTCTCTGCTAAGGACATGCTTTGGGGCCCCCTCTCCCCTCACTCACTCCTCACGGTAGAGGAATTACTTGTCTGATGGGTGAATTTGGGAGATAGAAGGCCTTCTGGGTCGTCTTAAACGATCCTGAAGGGTTCTCCTCCCCCAGGAGCAATGGTGGGCTTGGCTCTCTATGCACTGGGCACTGTGCCTGCATCTTTGGGGAGACACTGCTTTTCCAGTGGGTTTATCAGTAATGACGGCACCGCCAGCACCGCCATTTCAGCCTGATGCAGCTGTCACCCCTCACTGTCCTGGACTGCCCGTGTTCTTGCACCCATCAGCAAGAGTTGACAGATGCATCTCGGCCCTGAACTGGTCCAGGGCTGCATCCCCAGCCCCGCCCAGCACCTCCCAGGTAGTGGGCACTAGATAGGTTTGGTGAGTTGCATGGAAAGGAATTGATGTATAAATAGTTAGGTAGCACATCAACATTTTTGAAAGATTAGTTTTGAACCCCAAAGTATGATTCTGGCCTCTGTACAAGTCTGCTGAGAATGAAGGGATAGTTATAGACAGAAAATGGGAAAAACGATGGTAAGCTTGGCATCCGAGGGGCTGTGAGAGTGTCCTGAAGGGAGGAGGGCAGGGCCTGGGCTGGATGTGGAAGCAGGAAAGAAGGAAAGAGCTGGAGATAGTACATCCTTACCCCCCTCCACCCACCCTGCACACACACAGATCAAGTCTTTGAGGTGTAAGGAAAGAAAGATTTAGATGAAGGCTTTGAAAAGAGATACATGGAATTTAATCAGATGCTAATAAATGTTTTTGGCAGCAAAGGGGAGCTGAGATTTTGGGACTGTTGGGATAGACATACAATTCCTTGGACCTTTGGGGACCTGGTATCCTAGAAAGTGCGGCAAGTCAAAACCACACCCCCAGGCCCTGCTTCACGGGCAGAGGGCCGGGGTCTCGGCACCTTCACTGGGTCTCGGCGTCTCCTGAGCCGGCAGCGCTGCCCGCCTGCGTTTCCTGGTGCTCGTTTTTCAGCTCCAAACGATCCAACTCAAGTCTTTCTGCCTGGAGGCCTGCAGATTTCCATCGCAGCCTCTAATCAGTTTTCTGTTCTCCAAGTGTTCAGCACCTGCTTCCCACAAACGTTTTCCTAGGTGAACCTGCCCGTGTGGCGTGATAGGAGAGTCGTTTCTGCGCTGCCCACCTCCCCAGCTGCTCGGGGGCTCTGGCCAGTCACGCCCTCTCCCTGCAGTGGGATTTTGCCCGCAATAGGTACACAGCGGCGCCCATCCCCCCGAAGACCCCACCCAGCAATCGCGTATGTGCTACTTGGACTGCCGAGCTTAGCTTTCAGTTGTGAAACTTTGCCATATGAGGACAAACGAAAAAAAAAATCATGGGTTAACGTGATCAGTCCTCCAAAGTACAAAATCGCGAGCCAGCTCTGTGTCAGCCCTGGGGGAGGGGGGCTGCGGCATCGAGGGCACCTGCCGGGCAGGGGCGGACGCCTGGCCTGTCCTTCGTGCTCAAGAGTTCAGCCCAGGGTGAGAGACGGACAGCCACCAAGGTCAGCTCTGTCCCGGGGGCAGGCAGTGCTCAGAAATCCCTTCCACTTGCTCTTCTAATACCTTTCAGAGGACGCTGCCCCGATTACCTGGTGTCACCATCACGTGTGTCTCCTCCCATCTAGGGGATACGCGACTAAGCATGTTGTGGAAGGTCTGGACCCACGGACCCTGTACAGGTTTCGACTGAAGGTCACCAGCCCCTCCGGAGAGCATGAGTACAGCCCGGTGGTCTTGGTATCTACGACCAGTGAGTATGCAGAACTCGAAACTCATTTATGTGAAGGTGACAAGCAATGTGAAGGTGAAGGTATTCTGCTTTCTGCTTGGCCTTACTGGAAGCAGAAACCATTCCATTTTTAAGCACTGTGATAACATTGTTCACTGGCCGGGCCTGGCCGTCGCATAAGGGAAGTCTTATTATGCTTGAACAAATGCAAGAGCTGTTTCTGTGCCAGTGCTTCCCTTGGAGGGCACGTTCAGAAAAAAAGGATGGAGTCACCTTCCTCAGGAAATGGGCCAGAGGGGTGCGGGCCGAGCAAGGGTTCCCACGCGGAGAAACAGGCTGCCCCCCCGGGCGACCTCGGGTGAGAGGTCCACTCAGCATTTCGTCCCTTTTGGACAGCTTCAGTGTATCTGTCAAGACTTGACACAGAAGTCTGATCCCTGGGAGCCTGTGGGTGAGGAACAGTGAACAGCGCTGCTTCTGTCCACAGGATGCGGGGAGGGGGCCCACACAGAGGTGGGGGACAGAGGCCGCATCCTTTGCCCAGGGCAGATCTAAGGGTGCAAATATTTTCTGGGATCAGTATTTTCTTTCTTTTTTTAAAAAGATTTTTTGTTTTTAATTATTTTTGGCTGTGTTGGGTCTTCGTTGCTGCACGCGGGCTTTCTCTAGTTGCGGTGAGCGGTGGCTTCTCTTGTTGCGGAGCGTGGGCTCTAGGCGCACGGGCTTCGGTAGTTGTGGCACGCGGGCTCAGTAGTTGTGGCTCTCGGGCTCTAGAGTGCAGGCTCAGTAGTTGTGGCTCTCAGGCTCTAGAGTGCAGGCTCAGTAGTTGTGGCTCTCAGGCTCTAGAGTGCAGGCTCAGTAGTTGTGGCTCGCAGGCTCTAGAGCACAGGCTCAGTAGTTGTGGCGCACGGGCTTAGTTGCTCCACGGCATGTGGGATCTTCCCGGACCAGGGCTCGAACGCGTGTCTCCTGCATTGGCAGGCAGATTCTTAACCACCGTGCCACCAGGGAAGTCCCTGTGATTGGTATTTTAAAACATTTTGAAGGTGTGTGTGTGTATGAAGTGCCATCTTTGAACTAGAATATTGTGAAGATTAAAACGGTCAGAAGGGTTTTTCACTTCTGAAAATACCCACCCACTGAAAATAGACAAATCTTTTCTGATTGCACAAAGGGAGTTAAACATTATTTAAAATTTTTGTGAGTTAAACATTATTTTAAAATTTCAGTCAGTGTAGCATTTGGCTTGTATACATATATATATCTTTTCTGTGACATTCAGTTGTGTCCTTTAGGCATTTACTGATGGGCATTTTTGTGTAGATGAAAGGTAATTCAGATTTTGAGTTGGTTCATAACATCTTCCGTTGCAAACAAGGCATTAGGGGATTGGATCTCAGTTTGGCGAACTGAGAATTTAGTGAAAGCTGAGGGTGGTGATGCCATTTACGCCCCCAAACAGTGCTCAGCTAGCCGTGGAGACAGAGAGTTTCAGAGGAGACTTTTGACGTGAAATGGTCGATTCCAGAGATGCAGGTCAGGAAAGAGGGCTTGGCCCTGAATCTGGTGGGGGTGAAAGCATTTGCTTTTCTATGGGAGATATTGAGCTCCTGGAGTTTTTAAGGGCAAGAAAAGTAGGCAGAGCAGCGGACCGTGCCTTACTTCTTTGTGTGTTGAGGGAAGGCACAGAGGAGGGAGGAGGGGGGCAGGAGAAAACTGGGCAAAGGGAGCCCAGCGTGTGCAGAGAGACTCTGGAGGGCAGCTCCTGCAGGCCGCTTTTCAGCTCCCTGCCGACCTCCCCCACCCCCAGTCAGCGCTGCACTCCTGTGGCTCTGCCCCTGCATTCTGGGGTGCCCTCCCTCCCCACTGCTGGGCCTACCGAGCCCACTCCGGGGCAGAGCTCTGTTCCAGGCCATTCCTCGTGTGGCTTCCCCAGTTTGCTCTACACTCTGTTCCTGCCCCGCACAGAGCGGTGTCTCCCCACCTCCGGTAATGCTCTTTGCCTCCTATTTTACGTATTCGTTCATCTTCTTTGTCTTCCACCTACCGCGTGTGCTCCTGAGGGGCCAGGGTGATGGGTCACTCATGTCTAGTTATAGAAGATCCTTAAGAAACGGTTGGATGGATGGCGAACGAAAAGCCCCCAGTCAGTATTCGGGGGAGGAGGAGCTCTCATTGGCTCAGCTTGCCTTCCTGTCTCTTGGGAGATGGATCTGGTTCCCACTGGTTGGGGAGAGGCCCCCTGAACCTGCCGGGTGAGGGTGAACTGGGCATAGAAGCCAAGTGCGGTAGGCGGCTCCTAGGAGCCTTAATACCACATCAAAGCCAGGGCGGGGGCTCCTGGACCTTTGGCCAGAGGTTACATGGAGTCAGGGCACCATCTGGAGCTCTCCTAGGAAGGCAGAGACCGTCATGGCGCTCGGTCTGTCAGCTGACAAGGGTGGTGCCTGCAGGCCAGGTGTGTCTTCTCCTTGCTCAGCTGGCTTCTGAGAGGCAGCCGCGGAAAATTGGTCCAGTGGTCCAAGGCCTTTGTCACTGCAGTCCGTGGCTTCCGTGGCTCATCAGACAAGACCTCCTGCGGGGACGAGGGTGGGCTGGAGATGAGGCTCCTAGTGATGCCCTGGGAGCCGAGTGTCAGGTCACGGCACACGTGCCTGCAGCCAGGATGCACTCTCAACCTCAGGACGCTCTCCTGGGTGGGAAGGATCAGGTAACCCTTCCTTCTGGCTGGCTGCTGCTTCCTTAGGCTGTTGCTGTTATAATATCCAAAGCAAACTCTCTTAAGGAGGCAGATCATGCTAAACAAAGAATTAAAAATGTGCTAAAACAAGTGAAAATGCTTCTGTGGGTTGATAATTTGCATTCGGTTAGAAAGTGCTTTAATGAATCACAAAAGCATGTACTTTGAATAAAGGATGCTCAGCCTTCCCCCCCCCCACCTCCCCCACCAGGTAAAGTACAGGAGACTCTTGTTTAAATGAGGCAGCATGCAATTTTAATCAGTTGAGCCCTTAAAAAGAAAGGAAAACAGCTGCTGCTTGTTAATTGGCAAATATTTTTTGCCAATGAGCTCATCATTTATTCACTGTTTTTAATAGAGACTTAAATTCCACCAAGAAAGGTGTTATCACCACATTTTAATATCTGTTGGGACATCTGCAGCTAAATGACCCTCTTGCAGAGCAAGAGCGGTGGTTTCCCAAAGACTGGTCTGTCCCCCCCGCCTCCTCCTAGCCAGGCGTCCCCTCCTGCGGTCCTGCTCGATGACGGCGTCCTCACGGGCAGCGTCAGTTCAATATTTGTAATAATTGTGACACCCTGGTAAACATGAGAAAAACAAACCCACAAAGGCAAAGCCTGCCTTTTTCATATTCCATTGCACTTATTGATAGCAATCCCTTGGGCCAGGCCCACAATGTCTTGAAGGATTCGGGGGTGGAGGACTGGAACATTCTGCTAACCCTGGAACGTCCTCTCTGTTCTTCATGACTCCCGCCTAAAGTGGGAGTAGAAAGAACTGCTCTGCCCTGCAAACAAGAGCCTCGGCACTTTTCTGTTCTCTGTCAAATTCCTGTAACCTGTGAGACTCTGTCGTGCCTCGGTTGATTCCTCCTGGGCTGGCGGCCATCCTCAGTACCTCGTTGCCTTCCTGGCAGGGGTCTGAGAGGGTTAATGAGTTAATGCTGAGAAAGAGCTTTCATGCCCCAATGATAGTTATTGCTTCCTTTTGCTGGAACTCAGCAAGCAGGGAATGATGAACAATTATGTTGTCTTCCTTCTCTTCCGTGAGATGTCCCTTTGATCCCAGAATAAGTTGGGAGAGCGCTGATGACCTCTCGCAGAAACTGGACTAGGCAACACATTTATTGAAGTTATATCATAATATCAAGATACCCTGGTCTCTGCCAGGCACGGTCCTCAAGCTTCTAAGCACGAAATGAACGTATTCTGTTTTCTGATATTTGCACGCTGCAGAGCTCCCTGGGTAGGATGGGAAGTGCCCGTACCGGGAGAGCCATGCTGGGCAGGCAGGAGGGATGGCGTGGACTGAGGTGGTCAGGGCGTAATGTGCTGGGTGCTGCGTGTGCTTTTAGAGCTTTGCCTCAAATCCCAAGAAGTTAGCACTTTTCCGAAGCTTTCTAAGCTTTAAGCCTCCCCTTGCACTTTGCACTTGGCAGGGGCTGGGGGTTCGTGTGTGTGCACTTAAGATGTCTGCTTGTATACAAAATTTAGTAAGAGTGGAAGCATAGAATGGATTGGTCAGCTACCTCGACATCTGTCAAGCCCCAGACGAAGGAGCGTGGCCTTTTGGAAGACCTCCCTGTGAGCTCTGATGTTGCCCCCTCCTATCTGGGTGACCTTGGACAACTCACTCAGCCTTTCTGGCCCTGTTTTGCGGTCTGAAGGAGATTAAAAGCGTCATGTGAAGTTCTAGAGACAGCTTAGTTAATTGGATCTAGTTAGGATACCATACTTAAAAATTCAGTAGAAATAGGAGGAGCTTCCTATGTTCTTCTAGATGATTCTGTGCAAATCACTTATTTTGGTGTTTTTAGTGGCAATTGACGTTTGAGAGTCACAGAAGTAGGGGCCGTGTGGTGGGATAATGGAGACTTTCCCACCACACCATCCTTCTCCTCCTTTCTGGGAAGCGAGAGGGAAGAGGAACTTTCCATGGGTTTCATTTGCCCACTAAAGTATGGATCATGTTAAGTCCGTATGACTCTAGTGCAGGGATTCTCAGCGTCTGCATGGCTGGTGACTGGGGCTGCCCCGTGTCTGTAGGATGTTTAGAGGTATCCCTGGCCTCCAGCCACTAGATGGCAGTGGTACCAATCCTTAAGTTGTGGCAACCAAAAATGTCACTAGACTTTACCAAATGTCCTCCAGGGGGCAAAACTCTGCCCCTCGCGAACGACATGACCTCCCTCAGAAGGCCAGGGACTGCCGTGGGCCTTGTCCTCTGGTGGGTTATCATGATACATTTATTTGAGTTTTGGTCTAAAACTATGTGTGGAATGATGAAAAGGAAGTATAATATAGCTAAGACATCTTGAGGAGATTGGCAAGCTCAAGCAGACAAAATTATTATTTCAAAACAATTTTAACTTGGCTTGAATTTATTTTTACCAGAACAGAAGAAAAGGGTATCAGCTAACGGTCACTCTGACAGGGGTCCCTTCATTCTCTGCCCCACCGTTTCCCGGTTTGTACTTTGTCCGGCGAAAAATCCTCCGAGGAAACCAGGAGAAAATCGGCTCCTGTGCCTGGGAACTGACGTCACCCTGAGGGGCAGGACTGGGATTTTACTTCCCGGCTGGCTGAGGTGGCCCGGGACCTCCGCAGGCCAGACTGTAAGAGGGGGCTTAGGGGTGCGGTGAGCCCCAGGGGGTAGTCTGGGGTGCGGCGGGGGGATAGGGTGGAGGGGATGTTTTCTTTCAGGGTGGAGAATAGTAACAGCTGAAAGTGGGCCCTGCAGTGTGGAGGGCAAGAAAGGGACATGTGTGTCTCATTCTCTCTGGGGCTCCCAGTGTCCAGACTAGGCATGTAGGGTATCCGTGAACATTTGTTGGGGGGCACGGGTTTGATCCCTGGTCAGGGAATTGAGATCCCACACGGTGCGGCCAAAAAACCCCACCACCAACAAAAGATGAAACAAATTTGTTGAATAAATGAATGAGCCCTTTTGAGATGGCTGAAGCCAGGGATTATCAGCTCAATGCCTGTGAAGGCCGGTAGGGTGCTAAGTGTGGGAGGGGGCTGGGCACCAGGCAGGAGGGAAAGGTGGGCTGCCCGGGACCAGGGCAGCTGCCGCTCTGTTACTATCACCTTGACAGCAGATACTTACGACGTACAGGTGCTAGTCTAGCGCTTCACTTGTATTAGTTCATTTAAACTTAACCCTAATCATCAAAAAAGTCAGGACGTCATGGAAGGTGACCCAAATGAAGCCATGAAATAAACATCCTGACGGACGGGCTTCTTTCACTTGGTCCTGAGCTCACACACTGCTCATTTTTGGACTTCTGCCCCATTCTCTTCCACGAGGAGTTAATGCACGAAGGGCTGCCCCTCTTCCCACTGTTCCTTTCCTGTTTCTCAGAATCCCTCGCCTGCTCTTCTGCACTTGGCAGGCTGGCTCCCACAATCGGGCTTTCTCACAGCGTTCCACCTCTCTGGGCATGAGCCCTCCTGCCTCCACAAGCTCACAGGAGGCAAGGCCAACGTGAACGTTATGTTCCTGGGCAGGACTGAAATTGTGGGTTTCCAACGTTAAAGCAAATCTGTCTTTTTTCGTTTGTTGTTCACATAGTTTAATGACTTCTTGGCAAACAAAACCAGCACATCGTGACAATGGTGGAGCTTTCCCTTGCTCGTAAGAGACATTTATTATGTCTTATGAAATCTGAAAGGATTATTTTCAAATATCAAAATAACATCCACACAGCGGTACTTTTATAACTTGAAAATGTCCCAAGCCTTTAGGACAATCTAAATGTTCTTCTCTTAATATGTGAAAACAAGGTCTATTTTCAGTAAAAGGAGGAGTGGAGTATGTCATGTAAGAGATACTCAGTGGAATTGCCAAGTGCCTTCTTGAAGGTGAACATGAACTTCCACTCAAGGCCACAGGAGGAATAGAGCTGGAATGAACCTTCTTTCATTATATTTCGGATGACTGCTTTCCGTCTCCTTTCTTCAGGAGAACCCATGAGTAGTGAACACTTGCATAGAGCTGTCAACGTGAACGATGAAGATTTGCTGCTTCGAATACTACAAGGAGGGTGAGAGAGCTCTGCCTTTTAAAAACTTAATTTTTTTTTAAATGCCCAGTAAGTGTTTAGAAATGCGTTCATGCAGCTTAACGCTATTTTTCTAAAATTTCCCACGGCTTTGAAACTGGCTCCAAAATTGATCTCAGGTGACTGGTGTGAGTGCAGCATGGCTCATAAAGATGACCGTAGACAGCCCCATGTAAATGGTATATTTTGTCATTATTTAATGAACACTGAAAACAGATATGACAAGTCTGGGTGTCATATGTTCTTCCCAGAAATAACTTACGACTCTTGCTTATATGCCGTAGCATTTAGGCAAATTTTGCCCCTAAACGCCCACGTCGAATTCCCGATGAAATTAAGGAATCACTAAATCAGCTGTTTCTAACTCAAAAGGCTGATAAAACCCTAGAGGGAAAATGTTGACTACAGTCGCGCCCAATGAGATACTTGAAGCTGCCTCCCAAATGAAAACAGGACAACGTTATCTGGATCGTTTTTGAATTGCTAGTGTTCAGTGCCTTGGAAGACAAGTCACGTGTGAATTGAGGCTCTGTAAGTTGGAGAAGGTTCCCGCAAAACGCCACAGCTTCTGAGCTGCTATTGAAGAGCTGGGCTTTCTTCTTTGAGCAGCAGTGCTTTATGCCTAGTGGGTGCGGTGGGGACCAGGCTCGTGTTGGGTGGAGCTGAGAGCCTGCAGTGAAGCCACTGTGTCCCCCGCTAGTTTAGAGGGGCCGTGCTCTTCATAGAGGATTTTAGCAGATTACGTAATGGCTCTGAATTGAAGGAAATGCCTATTTTAAGTGAAATTACAGCAATTTCCTCCTCTTTCCTTGTGAATTTGAATCCTTTAAAACATTAGGCAGGGCAGTCTAAGACAACAAAAACTTAATGGCGCAGAAGGAACTGAAATTTTCAGGAAAATGAACCATTTGAACCACCTGTGCCCTGAAAGAGACGTCAGCTGTGAATCCACAGGGAACGTGTGGGCACGTTCACCTCTTTTTTTTCCCCTCTGTGTTTCCCCCAAGCAACGTGAAGGTTGATGTTCCCAATAAGTTTGGCTTTACGGCTCTGATGGTCGCTGCCCAGAGAGGATACACCAGGTATGGCGCTTCCCTCTGCATCCCTTAGGGAGGGCTTGAGCCCCTCGCTCCTCCCAAAGGCTCCTCTCAGGACGGGGACGAGAGGGGAAGGGCCCTGGGGCGGGGAACACAGCTTCAGTTCTCTTTCCAAAACTGAGCCACGTAGGGGCTGAACAGAAGCTCAGCTGCTTTTATCATAAAGTCACACAACATGCAGGAGAGGGTATAAAAACGTATAATCACGTGATAAGGAAGAGAGGTAGCCATTTTAATTACATTTTGCAAGGTATTTTATATGTCCTGGGAAAACTGGTTATTGGAATGTGAATTTCTTTAAAAAAAAAGAAAAAAAAAGAAAAAAAGAAAGGGGAGGGATATTCATTCTAGAAAACAAATTTTTGCTCAGATATAATATCCAAGGGAGGGCTTGAGCCCCTCGCTCCTCCCAAAGGCTCCTCTCAGGACGGGGACGAGAGGGGAAGGGCCCTGGGGCGGGGAACACAGCTTCAGTTCTCTTTCCAAAACTGAGCCACGTAGGGGCTGAACAGAAGCTCAGCTGCTTTTATCATAAAGTCACACAACATGCAGGAGAGGGTATAAAAACGTATAATCACGTGATAAGGAAGAGAGGTAGCCATTTTAATTACATTTTGCAAGGTATTTTATATGTCCTGGGAAAACTGGTTATTGGAATGTGAATTTCTTTAAAAAAAAAGAAAAAAAAAGAAAAAAAGAAAGGGGAGGGATATTCATTCTAGAAAACAAATTTCCCTGATAGGTTGCTCAGATATAATATCCACTGACACAATCTATTTTCTCTACTCCTCACGGAGATACACATAAATACTAAGAGCTTATTTTTTCCAACATATTTATATTTTAACTACTAAAATGCCATTTTTAAAGAAATAGAAATGGATTTTCATTAGATTCTACTATTTGAAAATGTATTTCCAATGGTCATTAAAGTGAGTGAGTTAGTTTCATAGTCTAATTTGTTTCATGTGGTATAGTTGTTTGTTTTCAATGAATAATTCACATAAAGGGTAAAAACCTGTTGTTGTTGTTTTTTTTTTTTTTTTGGTGTGGAGAGGCCGTTTCTTGGTTCAGTAATGCCCTGTCTTTAAAGCCAGCTGCCTCTGAAGATGGAGAAGAGACAGTTGCCAGGACAGGTCTTAAATATAGAGTCGTTCATTTTTACTGGGTTATCGCGGGTTCCTATTCATCAAAGCTGCTTATCCAGCGACTCTGAAATTTGTCTTGTTTAGGCTTGTGAAAATCCTCGTTTCTAACGGCACAGATGTGAATCTGCAGAATGGAAGTGGCAAGGACAGGTAGGTATGGAACATGCCCTAAACTGTTCCCATACTTGTGTTACTAGGCTTGGGTTTTTGATTTACCCAAATATTTTCTTGTTTCTTTTGACAGTACTGAGAGGTGATAGGTCTCAAAGGAACGATGGCAACTCAAAAACTGGCTTATTCACTTGTCCACTTATTCTTCCATTCAACAGGGTATTTTGGGGAGATCCATTCTAACGCGTCTGCCTTCCCTAGCTTGAGCCCAGCAGACGCTAAGCGCTCAGTAAGTGATAGTTATTGACGCAGTTTGCTCCAGCCGTGTGCTGGGCATTTGGTTGTTAAGTGCCTGTGGCACTTTGTACCTCCCTAAGGGCTCTCATTGCATTTCACCTGACTCTGTTAACTAGAAGTCTTAGGTGTTTCCAAGGAAGCAAAAAGCGTCCACAAAGATACAACCCAATCACTTCCCTGAGGTGAAAGGGCTGAGTGCCTTGCAGGAGAAGTTTGTGGAAAGAACATGATACTTGGAAACTTGTTCTTAGAATGATGAGAGAATGTTTTAGAAAGACATAAAAATAATCACTAATCTAGTAATTAAGTTTAATTAATTAAAATCAACCAATATTTATTGAATGACTACCACATGCCAGGCTCTGTGCTTGGCACTTGGGTAGAACAGTGAATAAAATGCAAAGCCTTTGCTCAAGGAGCTTATAGTCACATGATGTACGCCGATCAAAGGTTTATGCACTGCAAACTAGTACGTAAGGAGTAGCTACAAAACACTGATCAAATATGGTAGGCCACAAAGAGAACATCAATTTCTAAAATCAGAAAGCCTACCTACCACACTCTCTGGACATAGTGCAGCAATAGATTTTAGTAACATTGAAAAAATCACTTATAAGTTTAAACAGTAGTTTTTCAAATAACTCTTAGGTATTTCTGGAACTAAGCCATCAATTCAAGAAGCTTGGGAAAATAATAGTGCCATTTTAAAAAGGAAAAAGAAAAACTTGAGAGGTATGAAAGAGAAGAATTTTTAAAAAGTAGAAACTGATTATAAAATAAAGGTTGTTGAGAAATGTAAGAGCTACCTCTTAAACAAAAGCTACACAATAAAATGGACCAATTTTGTAAATCTCAGAGGAAAGAAAAAATTAGAAATCTGAAAGGATTCATAACAGTATAGAGCAAATTTAAGCATGAAAAGAAAGTGGTACATTTGCATCTAAAATAGATTTGATCAAATCATTGAAATGGGTACTTTTTTAGAGAAAATTTAAACCATCAAAATCAACTCAAGAAGTAGAACATCCAAAATAGCCAATATCCATACAAGAAATTAGAAAATTTATTAAAAGATCACCTCCAAGATAGGTTCTGTGGTTTGTCTGTTCTACCAATGAGCTTGTTCAGATTTTCTAGGTACTGATAATAACCTTGAACTTTTCCACAGCAGAGAGGAAGCTGGAAAGCTACAGAGGAGAGCCTTATTGATAAAATCTGATAGAAAGAAAGCTATTTGTACATCTTTATGTGAAGACATTTATGTATCTCTTCCATCCTAGCTAAGGGATCATGCAGGAGGGGAAGGATGTCTAGATTAGGAAATTTCTTAATATAATACTTCCCATCAGTAGACTGAAGGTGAAAACCTGTGTGTGTGTAACTGGTCCTCTGTCTCTCTTTTTATTTTTTAAATTTTTTCTTATAGCAATGACTTTTGAGGAGATGGGATCAATTATCTTAGAGGATGCCCTATGTTCTTGATCTGCTCAGTTGTCTCCTAGGTGTGAAGGAGGCATTTAACTTGTTCATTATTTCCAATAAAGTTAAAATTAGGTTTAAAGGCTTGACTGGATTCAGGTTGACATTTTTAGCAAGAGCACCTCAGAGCTGGTGTTGTGACTTCAGTTTGCCTCTGTCAGGCCTGTGATGCGGGTTGCCCCACAGCTGGCGATTCTACTTCCAATCCTTTGGTGAGGGTGTAACAGCTAAATCTTTCCTCTGTAAAGATACAGCTTCCCGTTGCAATTAGAAAATAATCTATGGGTTAGAAATTCAGTACAGTGTGAATATCCTGTTCTCCGTTAAACTTTCATCCAAAAATTTTAGCATCTACTATGATCCTTGCCTGAATCAATTATTTAATTGGGACTTGCCAAAAAGTGATTTTCTAATTCCATGATTCCTCCTATATTAATTAGCTGTGTAGTCTCCTGTTAACGAGAGCTTTCCCTCATCAACGGGGGATGGGACTACATTGTATTCTATAAAGACAACATAAATGTTTATTTAAGTACCAATAGTTAGAGTAAGGAATTGGTTTAACAGTTATCTCTAAGAGTGTCCAATGAGATTTTTTTCTTTTTCTTTTTTGAATATCATCATGGTCTGGTAGATGTTTTTAAATGGAACATTTTACTCTATTACAGTGATCATTCATTTTTTGGAGGTATAGTTCACATACCATAAAATTCATCCCGCTACAATGTACAATTCAGTGTTTAAAAATATATGAACACAGTTGTGTAACCACCATCACCATATAAATCCAGAGGATTTTCATCAACACAGAAAGAAGCCCTGTATTTATTAGCAGTCACTTACCATCTCCTTCTTCCAGCTTCAGCAACCACTAACCTGCTAGTTCTGTCTCTAGGAATTTGTCTATTCTGGACATTTCATATAAATGAAATCAAACTATGTGGCCTTTCGTGTCTGGCTTTTATTTAGCGTAATGTTTTAAGGTTCATCTACATTGTAGCATATATCAGTACTTCATTTCCTTTTTACGGCCAAATTATATTCCACTGTATGGATATACCACAATGTGTCTATTCATCAGTTGATAGACACATACATTTTTTTTTTTTTAACATCTTTATTGGAGTATAACTGTTTTACAATAGTGTGTTAGTTTCTCCTTTACAACAAAGTGAATCAGTTATACATATACCTATGTTCCCATATCT
>NC_041233.1:78283057-78308509 GCF_002837175.3 Physeter macrocephalus
GTGGGTTTACCTCTGGGCTTTCTATCCTGTTCCATTGATCTATATTTCTGTTTTTGTGCCAGTACCATACTGTCTTGATTACTGTAGCCTTGTAGTAGACACATACATTTTATGTGAATAATTTTCATGGCTTTTCCACCCAAATTAGGATTTCTCTCTTAGGTTTAAGCCAGGGAGGGTACATGTAGACCTGAGTCTGGAGACTGCACTTACAGCCAAATGCTTTTTCTGCTGTGTGTTGCAGTCTAATGCTTGCGTGCTACGCAGGACACCTAGATGTTGTGAAATACCTCCGAAGACACGGTGCTTCTTGGGACACTAGAGACCTAGGAGGCTGTACAGCTCTGCACTGGGCTGCAGATGGAGGCCACTGCAGTGTGATTGAGTGGATGATAAAGGACGGCTGTGAGGTACGGATTGTCCTTGTTAACTACACACGTAGAGTTAAGAACCTAAATGCTGTTCCATAGGGTTTAGGACAAGCAGGGCCTTATGTGGATGTCTTTTGATTAGTTGAACCTAGAAATGCTGGAGAAAGTTCTCTGACTTACGAGCAAGAAAGTTCCCGAAGCCTTAGAGAAAAAAGATCATTATAGAATTGTTATGATAGTGAGGCTTCAGATTGTCATGGAGGTTCATCTTGTGTGGGGGAAAAAGAAACAGTGCTGAATCCAGAGCTGGACCTGATGCTTCTTTTACTTTATTCCTTTGTTCATTCCCTATGCCAACAAAGCTTGATGGTGCCTCTACAACACACCAGATACTGTCGTAGGTGCTGGACGCACCAAGATGTTCAGAACTCTTACAGCCATAGTGCTGCTTATTGCTTTTAGATTTAGATTATTTTTTTTCTTGGTTTGCTTTAAAGATTAGTCATTAAAAAAAAACTTCCAAAGAGCAAACACTATATCAAGAATAGAGCATTCCAGCTCTCGTGTCTTTGCTTTGAAGCAGGCATGTTGGTTTGCTTGTGGTTTCATGTCATCAGAAAGCACAAATTCTACTTGGCAAATAGAAGTAGAGTTGTTTGGACTTCTAAAGATATTTGAAGATGGGCAAATAGAATTAGCTCAATTAGGGTAACTGCTGCTAACTTTGAAAGCTTTAGTTCAAGATTTCAAAGAAGTTAAATAAAAATTTCAGGGCATGGAAATAAGGAATGATGAACAAAATTCTCTCCTAATTGTGATTGCCAGATGGTGTAGACTACTGAGAAATTAAACTGATGACCTGGAAAATAAACTCGAATGGAGAAGAGTTATGTCTCCCGGAAGATGTCTGTAGATTTGTCCTAGTTTGTCTCTGAAGTGTGATGGAGCAAAAGTAAGGCTTAAGTTGTGGGATCTCACTGGTTCCTGCTGCTGCTTTTAGAGGGCTGAGAAGAGGGCCCCTTGAAGGAAGAACCTCAATCAAGATAAATCCCTTTTATTACATTTCTTGTTTTGTTTTAGAGACACGCACAAAAGGTCAGCAGGATCAGCCTGCGCGCCTTGTTGGTTAGGGCCCACACCTGCCTTGGGTGGTAGTGACAGCCACATTCCTCTTGTTTGGTTTATGATGAATTCTGCTCATGCTTTGGACCCAGTAAAAGTCTGTAACTGAAAATGAAGTTTGACCTTTGCTGAAAGAAGGGCGGGTCTCTGCCATCAACATTTAAATACTGGAATTTTGGAAGTGTAGGCTCTCTGGGCTTTAGTTATGGACACACTCATCTGGGGTGAATTCCATCTTTTTCTGTAGCACTGGAACTCCATAAATGTGTCCACAAAAGATTTCTGTGTGGCTGGCAGGCGGCTGGTAGATGATGTCAACACGAGTCCCTCTCTGTTCTTGGCAGGTGGTTGATCCGATGCTTTGGAAGACAGTGGGTTGGACCTGGGAGCAAAGTGGGGCGTTGTCACCCTCTTCTCGAATCGAATGATCTATACTGAGAGCGAGTTATTTGCATGGGGAACCATTTCTACATTTAATGAGCCATGTGACCTCAGGGAAGGTATTCGACTTCTCTGAGATTTGGTTTAAACATTTGTAAACCAGGAATAAAAATAGCTACCCCTGTTTAACCCTCAGGACCAAAAGAGAAAATGTGCGTGGAAGTGCATTGAGAATGCATAAAGTACCTTGTAGTACGAGGTGGTTATTTTATTATCATTTAAATATAATGGAGCTTGCTGCCCAAAGGGTACTTGTTATTTGCAAGAGGAAGAGCTGCACATCTTAACGGTGTTGCAGTGGCTAATCTCATACACACAAATCCACCTGCAAGGTCCTAAGGCCCTACTGGCAGTTCCTTGTTTGTTATTCCGGTCTGATGCTTCACACTAAAGCTGCAGATAGCTCTGAGTAATTCTTCTGTAAGTAAATTCTTCTGAGTTAGACCTGTGTGTGCATCCATGCATCCGTCTGTGCACACGTGTATATGTCTACTTCAGTACCACTCTTCATGGATGGATGAGGTCTTTGTTGGGATTGGAGGAGGCAGTATCTACATTTTATTATTCTAGAATATGTCTTAAAAAGTGTATGTCTACTTCAGTACCACTCTTCATGGATGGATGAGGTCTTTGTTGGGATTGGAGGAGGCAGTATCTACATTTTATTATTCTAGAATATGTCTTAAAAAGCATGAAATTGAAGGATCTTAATGTTGGGCAGGTTATTAGAAATGGCCCATCTTACTACCAGGCAAACTACATTTTGGACAAGGCATTAGGTTGGCTAACTTTTCAGACTGGATTTCATGTACGAGATCTGGTTGCTTTGTATTTACTCCAGCTGTACTTCTCCTGCTTAAAATTAATACCTATTGGTAAGTATCAGGGTGGGTGTTTATATTACTGTCTTGTTCCAGAAGGGATTTAAAGCCGCTTACAAAGACACTTAAAAGTAAGCAGCAGACACTCTTTAAAAACCAGACGAGGAAAGTTAGGCACGAGAAAATAAGGCAGGGCTCACATGGGGCCAAGGAGAAGGTGATTATGTTTCATTTTTCTGTCCCATCTTTTTTCCATTTGAACAAAATGTAAATGAAGATGCCAGTGGGTGGGGAGGGGCCTCCTGGGGCCTCTCAGCACTCTCTAAAGTGGTCCAAACACAGCTGCTCACTGTGTAAATGTGAATGAAATCAGCACAGTCCAATCAACTCTCACCAGGTCTAGAAAGACTGCTATCTAAATTGGGGGAATTTGGGCAAGTAGACATTTCTTTATAAGTTTCTGATGAGTGATTTTCAGGAACAGAAAGTGGGCTAAGAGCCGCTCTCCCTGTGGCTCTCCAGGTGGACATCCCGGACGCTGGCTCGGGGTGGACCCCGCTCATGAGAGTCTCCGCGGTCTCGGGGAACCAGAAGGTCGCCTCTCTGCTGATTGACGCAGGCGCAGATGTGAACATGAAAGACAAAGACGGGAAGACCCCTCTCATGGTACGCCTTGCTCCACACAGCAGCCTGGCTTGACAGGTGGAATTAAGGTCAGAGCTGCCCCTGTAACAGAAATACTTGCGAGTGCAGCCACATAAGAGCACTGGGGTTTGGTTGCGTGTGTATTCCCTATGGGCCTGTGAATTAAGATATGGCAATGTCACCATAGCATTTTTTTGGTGGGGGGTGTCACTCTAGTATTTTTGTTGTCTTTTGACAACTTTCTTGAAGGATTACCAACCCCAGTCCCTGGGGCCATTTTAGGATAAAAACAAAGAAGTGCTGTTCTCTGTCCTGGTTTGGCCTAGGACTTGTCAGGTCATCCTACGTGGAGAAAAGCAGATTTCCTTTCCTTTTCCCTTGCAGTTGCCATCGCTGTGCAGCGAGGTCCACGCACCCATCCTGCAAAGCCACAGCGGCCCCAGACAGCTCTGACTCTTGAGCATGCTGCTGCTGGTGGGTGTCCTGGACCTGTCCCCACAGGAACCCCCTTCCGCTCACCCCCACTGTTTGTTTTCTAGGTGGCTGTGCTGAATAACCATGAAGAATTAGTCCAGTTACTTCTTGACAAAGGGGCAGACGCAAGTGTGAAAAATGAGGTATGTAACTCCATCTCCATCTAAGGATTTTTCCTGGTGAGGAGAGAACGTAGATACCAAAGCATTTTTCTTGTTTTCTCTTTCAGTTTGGCAAAGGTGTCGTAGAAATGGCCAGAGTTTTTGACAGAAAGGTTGGTATGTTCTTTCTGCCCTTTGAGGCTCATTTTGCAGCACTTAAAAAAAAAAAACACAAAAAACCCAAACCTTGGATTACATGCACCTGTTTTTGTTTATCTAGAATGTAGTCTCCTTATTAGAAGAAATGAAAAAAAAGCAAATGCCGAAGAAGTCATCTATTCGCTGACCGGGGCACCTCTTACCTCCCTCCGAAAGCCAAATGAAACGAAGCAAAACGGGACTTGAACTAGAGAGAAGAAATTCTGCATCTTTGAGGGCTATACATTTGATTAATTATTTAGTGAAGATTCACAGTACTTTTGTAACATACGACTGTTCTCACTTTGAAATACATTTTTTTGGATGTTGGGGGTAGGAGTTTTTAATTAATTAATTTATTTATTTTTGCTGTGTTGGGTCTTCATTTCTGCGTGAGGGCTTTCTCCAGTTGCGGCGAGCGGGGGCCACTCTTCATCGCGGTGCGCGGGCCTCTCACTGTCGCGGCCTCTCTTGTTGCGGAGCACAGGCTCCAGACGCGCAGGCTCGGTCGTTGTCGCTCACGGGCCCAGCTGCTCCTTGACACGTGGGATCTTCCCGGACCGGGGCTCGAACCCGCGTCCCCTGCATCGGCAGGCGGACTCTCAACCACTGCGCCACCAGGGAAGCCCCTGAAATACGTCTTTTTACCTAAGTACGCGTGGCGGTGGTGTCGTCATCGGGCGTCTGCAGAACGGGGATATTTTCTTGTGCTCGGGCCTTTTGGAGTTAGACGTGAAGCAAAATATTTATGTCCCGGAGCTGCACGAGCATACACGGGTCCCCCACTTCCCGCTCCTGCCCTCCAAGCTGTCCTCCGAGCCACTCCAGGACCCGGTGGAAATTCCTTCTCCCATGTGTTTTTAATTATGTCCTTCCTCCCCAACCTAAGGCCTTCCACGCCGTGTGGTCAGGCTGGTGCTCCCTCCTGAGAGACGCTCCTCCTGAAAGCCCAGGAGGCCACGTGAAGAGTTTTCTGCTCAGCCGTTGGCCTCACGTCAAAGCGCAAGATACATATTTCAAGACTCCGATTCTGCGCCACTGGAGCAGTCCTTTTAGAACAGACCTGTCTGAGGATGTGTTCGCATACACTCAGGCCCTGACGCTGAAAGAGCCGGCCTGCTGGCCTGTTGACAACTCTGCCAAAGAGGAGTCCATTATTACGTCGAGTCCTCAGAGCAGAAAGGGTTTTGATGCTGATCACTCAGTTCTAAGACAAGTAGGAATGAACAGGTCTGCTGGCTGGGAGCTCAGACACAAACGTGTTGGAGCTTTAATTTGGCAGAGACACACTTACAAATCAGCGAAGAGGGGAGCGAGCCGACTGCGTGCATTTCGCGTCTCCAGAGACAAGCTGGTTAGCTTGACCCCAGGAGAAGACCAGCTACAGAGGTCTGCGCAGGACTGGAATTTTCTCTGCAGGGAAAGAGCAATTAAAAGGTTACCGAAGTGCCAGAGCTCTGGGGGAAGGGCCCAGAGGAGAAACACACGCTCAGTTTTTTGATGCTGGCAGTTCTCAGCTTCATTCCATACACAGCTTATAGACTGTCCACCTTAGGAACTGGATCTGTGGATCATATGCAGTCCTCTCCTTAGATACTTCACGAGCGTTTTACCTTTTGTACAAATGCTTATTCCTTTAGATTTGTTGGAACAGATTTTAAAAATCTCTCTCAAAATCAGAGCATCGTCACGACGTTCCAAGGCTCCTTTTCCCCCACCATGATCAATGTTGACATGCACCTCAACTTCATTCCTTGGTCTGTTGTATATAATATTCATGACCTGTGGGAAGAGGGCACACCCCTTCTCGTGGAGGTCAACCTTGGCCATATAATGGGGCTGACTTTGGTCGATGAAACGTGAGTGGAAGTGGCTCCTGTCCCTCCGAGAGGAAGCTTTAAGAATCCCCAGGTCCCTCTTGCCTCTGCCACAAGACCAGCCGTGATTTGGATGGTGGCTGCTCCATCAGCCCAGGGTCCTGAGACAAGAGCCAGAGCTCACCCAGAATGGACGTGACATGTGAGTGAGAAATAGCCCTTTCTTGTCGTAAGTCACTGAAATTTAAGAGTGGCTTGTCATCGCAGTGTAACTTAGCCAAAAATGACTGCTTGTAAGGTCCTAGCTTGTATCTGTGAATTTAATTTTCCACTGAAGCACCTCTCAAGTCCTTTGGTTTCCAGTCTTATTTTATTCAGACTTTAAATTTTTATCTTTCTGTCTACCTACCTTTCTACCTATCTATCTATATTCGGACTTTTTAAAATTCAGGAATGGATATTGAATTTTATCAAATGTCTTTTGTAGCATCTCTGGTTATCATAGTATGGCCTATTTCCCTACCAGCTATTAATTTGCTGACTTGGATTACGAGATTTTAAAATTTTGAACCATCCTTATATTCCTGAGATGATCTCATTGGGTTACAGTGGGCTGCTGAGTTCTATATGCTCAGGTGCTGTGTGTGTTTGCTTTTTAATATTTTTCCTTAATAAGATTAGATGGTGGTTTATCTTGTGTTTTTAATTTTCCCAAGGAAGCAACCCATGCTTTTATTAGCTTCATTTTTCCCAAATAATTTATACTTTTTATTTCTGAATTGGAATTCCCTCTGGATTGGAATCTCTCGGGAAAGGACATGAGCAATGGATTGTCACAGGCATCACAGGTGAGTGCTTATAATTCAAGGAGTCTGAGAAACATGGCTGTAGAGTGTGTTATCACAATGGTTTCATTTGCTATTTGCTAGATAATCTGCTATTCAGCTTTGACTCAAGTCATTGCCTTTCTAGGGCATAGATTTTCTACTTTTAGTGCATTATTTTATATATATGTATAATATATATATAATATATATATATAAAATCAATTGAGCTACATTATTAACTATGAGGTCTTCTATGTACTTATTTTTTGCCTGCTTGGTTTGTCATGGGTAGAGGGTGGTAAGAATAAGAACACTTGTTACCATTCTGTAAATCTATTTTTCTCGGTATTTACTGCAGTTCTTTATGAAATTGGATGCTAGTTAAAAAAAAATTTGTAATACATTCCCATTGCAATTAGATTTTTATTCTGGATATGCCTGATGTAAATGTTTCTAATCCTGCTTGCTTTCTTTTTGAATTTCTCTCTTCTATAAATATGGTGAGTTTTAAAAATTTATTTGATAGGTTATGTATCCCATCGTTCAAAAAAGTATTAGGTTCCCCCCACCCAACCCCAGAGTGTGTGTGAAAAGGCATAAAGGCAACTTCTTCCATCCTTGTCCCATCACCTGACGGGCTCATGTGGACTGCAGCATGCATCCTCTGACCCTCCAGCTCATCATCCTTCTTAGTTTCTTATGCATCTATAAATGAATGAGAATATAGATACATTTTTCTACATGAGAGTTCCCCCTCCCCCATTTTGGTAATATGCTCAGTAATGAACGAGACACATCTTTATATTAACCTGTATACCATTTATTGGATATAATATGCGTAACATTGACTTTTTTCTATGGAAAAGCAGGTTGTGTTACCTGTAGACCACCAATATGAGAAATGTGTACAAAGGTAACAGACGACTGTAACATAAAAAGGTATGTGAAAAAAATTAGCAAACCAAAGCATGATGAATGGATGAAGCACTATAAAAATGCATGTACTAGTTTAGCAGCTGTAACTTTGTACTGTGCTGAATAGCCTGTAGCCAAGTTTTTACAGAGTGATACTATGTGCCACACACATTCAAACAACAATGCACCTTCCTTAAAACCTCCCCACTTGACCTGATAGATGGTACAAGAGCATGAGGAACTCTGATGCTACTTGTCCTCCTTGGACTCTTAGAGGGTTTTCTCTTTCTAGTTTGATATATTTTTTTCTATCACTGTCCTTCCTACTTAAGTACTTGCTTATATAGGCCATGAACGTAGACATCCTTCCACTTCTTTGTAAAACTAAAATGATCACATGAGATTTATCCTTTTTTCTGGATTTACAATGTGCTAAATTGAGAACTAAACAATTATCTTATGCAAGGAGAATCACAGGGAGAATACAGGACGTGTTTTTTGGAGATGATGTGGAAACATCAGGGTTGGTTACAGCGTATTGAACCTGGAAGAGCCAAATCACACTGAGAATTCCTTTAATTGTGTGTTAAATCTTATGGCTATCACAATCCATTATCGACTATTATGACAATTTTATATGCAGTGTTTCTTCTCCTAATTTTTCTCATATAGAACAGGCTCTTAATGGCTGGATTCTAAGCCACCACTGCTGTCCCAAAAGTAAAGAGGGGGTTTTCTTTAAGAAAGGCAGGGAAACAGTTTATTCATGTGCAGGTAAATGGCTTCTGGAAGCATCACTGCACAGAAATGGTTCTCAGCTTGGGGCTCACGAATCTTTCTTAGCTTGTTGTTACTGGTATGACCATCAGAGTTTTCAAATAGGTTTAAAAGAGATGTCACTGGGAACTGTAGAGTGAGTCGAGAGAATTTAGTAATTAGAGGTGAACTGATTTTCTATGGCCACCTCCCCCTTCTAATAGATAGAAGTCTTTAGCATCCCTCCTGGTGGGGGGGACGCTGCTGGATTCCAGGCTGGCGGGGGAGCCGGCAGGGCTGCTCCAAGCTGTGGTGCTGGAGAAGGCTGGGCTTTGGGTGTCCGATGGGTGGACTTGTGGGGCAGCCACCACTTTGGCTGACCTGTAGTAGCTAAAAACGCCAGGATCTGTCAGAGATTGGAGAAGCCTCGTGCTGGGTTTTGGGCCTGGGGAAGGCACTTGTGTCTGGGTGATAAGGAGTGGCCACGAGATGTATTAGCCTAGGCTGCCTGTGTCCAGATGTGTTCATGGCCTGCTCATGCGTTGGGGGAAGGAGAAGAGATGGCAGCTGCCAGCCCGCCATCGTGCGGGGGACCCACAGCCTGAGTCACCCCTGGGGGTCGGCATTGGCACCAGGAGACTTCCGGGTGTCACGTTTATCTGGGTTTTGTTGGGGTCAGTTTGGTAACAGTGAGGAAGGATCTCCAGACCGAGTCTGCCCTAGGCTTCCTGCTCCCTGAACACCTCGGGGAGCCCTCCAGAGCAAACGTTTTAAATGAAATAAGCCTCATGCCGAAAGCCTGCGAAGGGTCAGGTTGCTGCCCAGGCATCGTGCCCTCTTGGGTGTCGGGGTCTCAATGGCTCAGAGTGCTTTGTAAACAGCGGTGGAGAGATGGCAGGGAGATGCTTGAGAATTCCCGCCGGGCCAGCACCAGGCTCTGTTTAGCACCATGGAGATCACAGGCTCCTAAGAACGGTCTGCCACAGAGCAGAGTTTGAGCTGTTCTTCTCTTAGGGGGTCACACTGATGTGTTGTACTGATTTGCCGGAACAATGGACTCTGGTTTCAGTCTGAGAATTCCTAATAAAGTTAAGAAGGCATAAAAATGTCCCCTTTGAGACTAGTCAGGAGTATTTATTCTCATGTAGTTTAATTTGTTGCTCTTGTGGTTTTTTTGTGATGTCATCCCACATGTGTAAGCTGGAAAAATTCACACTGGGACGTGTAATCTCTATATGCATATTTTGACAATGGAAAATGTTATGTATTGTTTCTCTTGGTTGCTACACATCTGATTCCATGTGTCAGGAAAACAAACTGTTACACAGAATTTCAGGCGATAAACTTTTCAGTAGAATGCCTGGGAGATTAGCCATCTACTTCCCAGTAAAGTGGGGTCATATACCCTACAACTCTCATAAGATGGAGGAAGGAAAGTGACTACCCTTACTTAGGGCCTGCTCTGTGTCGAGGCAAGCTGACTTTCTCAGCGAGGGCCTTCTAAGCCCGCATCAACTCTATTCATGCCTATACAATGAAAAAAATATTAAAAATAGACTGCCATTGAAATACAAGCATTAACTTTTGTTTCTATCATCTATGAGGATATAAAAAGGGGGAGGAATAGCTCCCCCCCCAAACAACCTGGCTATTAGTTACTTTCCTAAGTTATATTAAAATGAAAGTTATTGTTTAATATGCTTCATTTGATAAATATTGCATTTGGAAGTATTGTTCCTCTAATATTATCATCTGTGTATTGTAAGGGGATATTAGGTTTAACTATGTTCTTTTCCAGAAATAAACTGCATGGCGCTATAGAAGCACTTAGTACTGTAGAGAGATAAGAATGTGTCATCAGCCGTGGCCCCTAAGTGGCCATTGATGATGAGATGTAAGATCACAGCATTAATCTCCTTTAATATCAAACTATTCCTGGTTCTCTGAAATAGAAGCATAGGAATTATAATTAAGGACAGACAAAAAAAAAAAAAAGTTCACATCCTCTTCCTTGCACTAGGAGAAGGGGCTACAATGCCAGATCCAAGGATTTGGGCATCTACAAAGACAATACCCACATAATGCACCATAAAAATTCTGTAAACTTTTCAACAGCATACGTTTTGGCCTTTATAGTATAGTTACCAAATATAATCCCAGTTATAGTAATTCTGTATGTACTCATCAGCAGTAATAGTTTCTAACGTGGCTTTATAGTTTGAAGAAATTAATAAATGTATAATGAACAGTTGCATGCTATAAGAGTTGGAATGTATTAGAGCCGAGTTCCCGTGTGTGACATGGATTTATTGAGTTTATCCACGATCGTGAATACTCTGTTGCCTGGATATGGTGGGAACACGGGGAGAGTTAAATGCACTCTTGTTTCTGGAAGGCAAACCAAGATTCTTGGTATGTTTTGTCTTTCTGCTTCAAGGCGTAGAAAAACCATTGAAATGACCCCAGATGAAGTCCCTATCATAAAACAGAGTGGATTATGGAACTGCTGTCAATTGCCTTCTAATGTGAAAACCAGTCGCATATGACCCCACTAGAAGACAGAGTCATAATGGCATTTTTACCTTGTCAGAGTCATTTTGTAATTTTCATGCCATTAGATACAAGCATCTTCAAGATCTCCTTTTGGAAATGGCTCCCCAGTCAGACATCTAAAGAGTGAAAGGCTGATGAGGCTGCTGCCCAAGACTGCATTTCGTGAATATTGAGGATTAGGACTTTGATTTCCTTGTCCCATTTCTGTGATGCTCAACAGGTAAGTTGTAAGTGCTTAAGAAATAGATTCAGACTCTGTGCCAAAAACACCTTTTAAAGATTTCCTCAGCCAAGTTGGGAAAATAAGATGCCCCAAAGAGAACTTAAGTACCTTAGGGTTCTTTGTTCAACATATACTGACAAGGATAGCAGACCATAACCCGTCCCAATGAACACAGCATTCCATTTGGTTGTAGTTTTTGCAAGCATAGGGGTTCTGCCTAATTTTTAACAAGTTGAACCTTGCAGTAAATAAAAGGAGATTTTTATCTACAGAATTGATTCCCTAGATCTGGTTACTGGGTCACATCTGAAAATAGTTATGCTCCCCAGAAAGCCTCATCTATCTGTCGGAACACAGAGTCATTGTATTACAGTCAAAAACACAAGGTGGTAATTTGTTTAGCTCCAAACAGTACAGGGAGCTGGAGGTTTGCAGTGCTTGGGCAGTAGCTGTCTTGTAGAAACACCACCATAAGGTGCTGATACCAGAACTCCTTAAAGGGCAGCAGGGAAAGAAGTTCTTGGTGTTTCTATAAAGCAAACAACTTTTCTGCCTGCTCTCCAAATGCACCCAGGGCTGGTGAGCTCAAGGTCAAGTTTCTGCCTGGCCTCGTGTTCCAGTCTCTATACTGGTGTGGCCACACCTTAAAATTCCTTTCCGCAACCCAGGTTCTCTCCAGAGCTTCCTGGCCAGAAGCCAGGTCCTTCCCTGTTACCCTGGAGCTTCAAGGGATAATAACCCTGGTGGGCCAGCCTGTCAGCTGTGACAGGGCCCAGGTTATCCCTGCAAGCCAAGCATAGGCTGGACCAGAAGCCAGGCTCTGGCCTGAGAGCAGGGGTTCCAGAAAAATCACTTGAGGTTCTACCTGGGGGTCTCTTGAGCTGTGTCTGGGACCATAAGCACAGCCGTGGGTAGCTGGGGAACTGCTGTCCAGTAAAGCCGCCTTCAAAAGGTAAACATCCTGTCCAGACTCCCACTGTCCAGAATCCCATAAAGCACGGTATTTCAAGTTCACTAAACTATTAAAAGCACAAAAAGCCTTCCTTCCATGGAAAACTCAGTGATGGTTTAAAAAAAAAAAACAAAAGCCCACTACAGCGCACTGCGCTGTAGCAAGCATTCTGCATAAATCAAGCATAGGCTGGACCAGAAGCCAGGCTCTGGCCTGAGAGCAGGGGTTCCAGAAAAATCACTTGAGGTTCTACCTGGGGGTCTCTTGAGCTGTGTCTGGGACCATAAGCACAGCCGTGGGTAGCTGGGGAACTGCTGTCCAGTAAAGCCGCCTTCAAAAGGTAAACATCCTGTCCAGACTCCCACTGTCCAGAATCCCATAAAGCACGGTATTTCAAGTTCACTAAACTATTAAAAGCACAAAAAGCCTTCCTTCCATGGAAAACTCAGTGATGGTTTAAAAAAAAAAAAAAACAAAAAAAACGCCCACTACAGCGCACTGCGCTGTAGCAAGCATTCTGCATAAATTAATAATTTACAAGTACCTGAGCAAGTAAAAGTATACAGAGCACCATAGCACAGCACAGCACCGACGGCAGTAGCTCAAAGTTCTTCAAATCATGGTGTTTGTTTGTTTGAAAAATTAAAAAAATTCTAAAAGTTGGTACAAAAAAATAACTCCAACTGGAGTTGAGAGATAGATAGTGCAAACTTCTGTCTTCATTGTTGAACAACGGTGTTGGCATGCTTCTCACTTTGCATAGGCGATGTGGGTGGCTCTGGGCACTTGATGGGGCTGCTTGGAAGCAGGTCTGCAGGAAGAGCAACCAGAGAGTAGAAAACAAAACTGTAGTTAGAGGCCCTGCCAGCGACTTCTGCAGACACAGACACCCGCGTTGGAGATGACTTTTCTTGCACCGTGATGCGCTTCCAGGATCAGACCCCACCCCCTGCCCTGGGGGCTGGAGAACCCTCTTGCTTTCAGCAGGAATTGCAGATCCCAGAAGGGACCTCGCAGCATCTTCAGCCGCTTATGACCCTTTCCAAAGCTACTGATCCCGTCTGTCCACGGGAGAAGAGTGCCATTCAACAGAAAAACGGTGCAAGCCACAAAGGTGAGCCTCACGTGTAACTTTAAATTTTGTAGCAGTCTTAAGTAAAAATAGATAAAACTAACTAACTTTAGTCATATGTTTCACTTAACCCACTCTATCCAGAGTAATTCAATGTGTCACCAACATACAGAATTATTATGAGATAGTTGACATGTTGGGGTACTGACTCTTCAAAATCCAGTGTGGGGAATTTCCTGGTGGTCCAGTGGTTAGGACTCCGTGCTTCCACTACAGGGGGCATAGGGTCGACCCCTGGTTGGGGAACTACGATCCCCCAGGCTGCGAGGTGTGGCCAATTAAAAAAAAAAATCCAGCGCGTATTTGCGTTGCCTGCATATCTTATCTTTCACCAGCCACAGTGGGCCCAGTGGCTACTGTATTAGTGCAGCTCCAGAGCAAAGCTGGGCATGTGGGATCCCTCGGAACTGAACATACAGAGGGTTCTCCTTCCAGGAGGAGACCAAAACCAGCTTGCACTGATGATGTCAGCAACTGGCCGCTGCTTGAGGTCATTTAAAAAAGAGCCTTCCCCAGAGGATCTAAACAGACATTTCTCCAAAGAAGACACACAGATGGCCAAAAGCACATAACAAGATGCTCATCATCACTATCAGAGAACTGTAAATCAAAACCACAATGAGATATCACCTCACACCGGTCAGAATGGCCATCACCAAAAACATCTACAAACAATAAATGCTGGAGAGGGTGTGGAGAAAAGGGAACCCTCCTGTGCTGTTGGTAGGAGTGTAAATTGGTGCAGCCACTATGGAGGTTCCTTAAAAAACTAAAAATAGAGTTGCCATATGATCTAGCAATCCCACTCCTGGTCATATACCTATCTGGAGAAAACCATAATTCGAAAAGATACATGCACCCCAAAAACTAAAAATAGAGTTACCATATGATCCAGCAATCCCACTCCTGGTCATATACCTATCTGGAGAAAACCATAATTCGAAAAGATACATGCACCCCAATGTTCACTGCAGCACTATTCACAACAGCCAAGACATGGAAGCAACCTCCATGTCCGTCGACATAGGAATGGAAAAAGAAGATGTGGTATATACACAATGGAATACTACTCAGCCATAAAAAGTATGAAATAACGCCATTTGCAGCCACATGGATGGACCTACAGATTATCATACTAAGCGAAGTAAGCCAAAGACAAATATCATCTGATATCACTTATAGGTGGCATCTAAAATATGACACAAATGAACTTACCTACTAAAACAAAAAGACTCACAGACCTAGAAAACAGACTTGTGGTTTCCAAGGGGGAGGGAGGGTGGGGGAGAGAAGTGGGAGGTTGGGGTCAGCAGATGCAAACTATTATATAGAGAATGGATAAACAACAAGGTGCTACTGTATAGCACAGGGAACCATGTTCAATATCCTGTGATAAACCACAGTGGAAAGAATATGAAAAAGAATATCTGTATAACAATCATTTTGCTGTAAGCAGAAATTAACACTAAATCAACGATACTTCAATAAAAGAGAGGCCCTTCCCCTCCCTCTTCATGTCCATGTAAAGTGGTGTTTTTTCCTTTTGAACAAGAAAAGTAACTTCAAGATCAGTGTACAAACCACAGTGAAATAATTAGGATGCTCTGCAGTTTTTCTGTACTTGTGTAGTCGGGAATTAAACCACCGTCCTGACCCTTTGACCGGCTCTATCTGAGATATATTAGGCAGCTATCTCTTTCGTGGGCCAAACATTTTTCCTAAGAGCTGTAATGAAATCATGAGCGTGTGTGTTTCCCTTCAGAGATGCTGAATTACTGAACCCAGGGCCTGGCCAACACCTACCTTTGGTTCTTTCTTTGGAGCTCACAAAGCAAGCTGCCTGCTAAGGGGATATATGTTTTGGCTGAGGATTTAACCCATCTGTGTGCTGGTAAATGTTTAACTACCCACCACTGGGATGAAGGAGGAGGGCCTGATCTATAGCATTTGCTGATTTCCATGGTATAAATACTTATGCTTCCAACATGATATGGCTGAACATGGAAGAGATGTGCAGTGGCCAGCATGGCATTTTCATCACATAGGAATGACAGATACAGTAAGCTCAAGAATGTGGGTTGCCAGAACTACCAAATGACCCAGCAGTAAAAGGAAACGAAATTGAGTTATTTGTAGTGAGGTGGATGGACCTAGAGTCTGTCCTACAGAGTGAAGTAAGTCAGAAAGAGAAAAACAAATACTGTATGGCTAACACGTATATATGGAATCTAAAAAAAAAAAAAAAATGGTTCTGAAGAACCTAAGGGCAGGACAGGAATAAAGACGCAGACATAGAGAATGGACTGGAGGACATGGGGAGGGGGAAGGGTAACCTGGGACGAAGTGAGAGAATGCCATGGACAAATATACACTACCAAACCTAAAACAGATAGCTAGTGGGAAGCAGCCGCATAGCGCAGGGAGATCAGCTCGGTGCTTTGTGACCACCTCGAGGGGTGGGATAGGGAGGGAGACGCAAGAGGGAGGGGATGTGGGGATATATGTATACATATAGCTGATTCACTTTGTTATACAGCAGAAACTAACACCACTGTAAAGCAATTATACTCCAATAAAGATGTTAAAAAAATATGGATTGCAGTAACATATAGTAAAAAAAAAAAAAAAAAAAAAAATGGAGGTGAGAAGCTTTGAGCATTTCTTACCTTTGTTTTTAATATAACTGGTGTCATCGCCAGCTTATATAATTTTTAAGAATGGCTAGGCTTAACACCTAGCTTGCAAAATTCCTAGACATTTAATAGTTCTTGCAAAGCAGTGTGGGCTGGCTCCAGCACACCACTGGGTTAAACCTCCCTGCCCAAGTCCAGATTCAGGGCTGTGCCTACCTCATCCCCTGGGGGAGGGCGTAGGAGATGACCACAGCTGCAGCTCAGTCGTCAAAGGTGATTCCTTTTGCCGGATGAGGGGGAAGCTCCCAGTTACCCCTGCCCAGCAGCTTCTTTAGCCTGACTTCTTACATTCCCCTTATTTCATCCATGACCCTCCAGCCTCACCTCGTTTCTCGGGATCCCAGGGGTTGGGCAGAGGCCATCAAGGTCCAAGTGGGATTTCTGGAGGTAGGTGTCCAGCTTTCATAATATCGCACCACTTGCTGGCTTTCTCTCCTTTGGGGGACATGGCCCAGCCCAGATCAACAGCCACAGCTTTGAGGGATCTGTTCTACTTGATCTTGAGTTGATCTCATGGGTAGGCTGGGATATTTGCTAAGAGTGACATGTGATGCCTACAATTATAGCTCCCAGCTGCTTCCTGCTTATTCTTCAGATCCGCCCTCGCGTCTGTTTTATATTGTTCCCAGGGGTGGGGAGTGCAGGACGCATAGCCGCCACCGCCACCCCCATGTCCTCCTGTGGCTTGAGAAACATGGCTCGGTGCAGCTGCACCCACATAGTTTTGGGGAGAAAAAGAGGGACATGGGTGCATCACACCAACCTGATGGGCGCCCGGCGGAGCCCAGACTCCTGCTGTCCCAGGGTCCTGGCAAGCCGGGTTGTCCTGCTTAAAGGATCTGCAGGCAGAGGCTTCTGAGGAGGGTTTGGCTTACGAGTTCCCTGCAATAAACCACAAGATTATGTCTGATCACCATCTCCGTGAACTCGGACAAGACACTGACCTCAGGAGCTGTTAGAGTCCCCTGGAGAGTGGGATAGGGAGAGGAGAGTGGATAAGTTGCTACACAGCCCAAGTTTCATTTACTGTAAACTTTCTGAATACGATCCTCTAACCGTACAGGTGTGGTGGTGGTGCGTGCGTGCGTGTGTGTGAGGGGGGGGTGACCTGTGTTAAAGATTTAACCATAGCGTCATTTAGTTACAGTCACTCAAATATGGGTCTTCAGCTGCCATGCTGTTCCCAGGCCTTGGAAGTATAGTCGATGCTGGTGTTTCTGGGCCAGTGTTACCCAGGGGATGGAAACTTTCCTGTGCTTTTAGGCTTCAATTTATAAAGGCCTAACATGAGAAGTTGGTGAAAATCTTTCAAAGAACACATTCATTGCTTCAAATTTGCCAGAATCCTGTAACAGAACTTGTTCGGCTGTGGGTGAACCAGACGATGAAGGTGACCGTCCTTCACGCATCAGTGTGGGGTCAGTAACATCCCTCCATGAAATACACAGGTTGTGCTACCAAAATATTTTCTAATAATTCGTTCAGAGAGTCACAAACTGGCTTGGAAAATGACACCCAGAAGGAAAACCCAAGACACAGTGGTTTGAGGGACAGATATTGTTCTGTAAGGAAGCTGATGGGGGCGGTGCTGTATTGACCAGAGGCCAGTGAGGGAGTTGGCAGTAGAAGGTGGGCAGAGCATGAACTTGGAGTATCTGCTCTGGGTTTTGTACAAATACCAATACTCTGGGACTCGTGCAAGTCACTTGACTTCTCTGAACCTCAACTTCTCTGTCTGTAAAGTGGGAGAAAACAAGACCCATCTCATAGCACTCTTATGAAGACTAAATAAAATAATGTATGGGAAGCTCCCAGAATATAGATAACAATGATTAAAAGTCACTTGTGGGACCTCCCTGGCGACGCAGTGGTTAAGACTCCGCGCTCCCAATGCAGGGGGCCCGGGTTCGATCCCTGGTCGGGGAACTAGATCCCACATGCGTGCTGCAACGAAGAGCTTTCCTGCGCGACTAAGGAGCACACCTGCCGCAACTAACACCCGGCACCACATCCCCCCCACCAATAAAAGGCACTTGTGTTCCTGGGGTCCCTTCCTTGGCTCTCCCTTGTGAGAGTGGGGCTCACTGGAGCCAGGTTGGAAAGTCAGTGAGTGTTGATAACACTCTCTTTTGGGCCCAGGGTGAACAAAGGCATCAAGACACCACCTGCGCTGGTCCTTGGAGCATAGAAGCACTCACACATGTACAGAAAGTCTGTAGGAAATGGTGCTAGAAACTCAAGGAAGACAGGACATCCTAATAAACAGATGACCTCACACACTGTCATGGAACTCAGAACACTCAAGATGATTTAAACACATACGAGGTGCATTTCTCATAGTACTCATCCCACTAAAATTATATCTCCGCCGCAATCGGAGCTCAGTTAAAAGAAGGCGACAATATAGTCACAATGTAACATAGCTTTGTAAAGCAAAGGAAGCTACCACAGGAGTCTGTCAACCACAGCTGTATGGAAAATACAGCAACTTGAAACAATGGGGAAACTGGGATAGGAAAGAGCCACTGAACAAGGAACAGACTTAAAAGTGCCATTTCTACATCGGCTCTCATTAGTGGAAATAGTAACAGCCTGTTGAATGTAAGACAGAACACAACCTTCAGTAGAAATACAGACCATGCAATGAGCACAGCACCGAGGTCAGGCTGTTTGTGTATCCAGCCAGGCTCTGCGCTTACAAGCTCTGAGAGCACACAAGTTATTTAACTTCTTTAAGTTGTAGAGAGGAGATGATGTGAGGGTGCAGGGAGAGATTACCTGTTGATCTCTTAGCATATAGAGCCTGGCACACAGCGACCAATAAGTGTTAGCTGCTACTGCTTCACAATTACTATTATTGAAGGAGTGAATTTAACCACCTAAAAGCACCATAATCCTCCCAACAAACACTGGGTGATAAACCATGGCACTAAATCAAGCTCCATTTCCTGTAAGGTGCTAGAAAACAATGAGCAGGCTAGTATGTGCAATGTAAAAATGAATGCACGCACCCACATGAGGATTAAATAATTCATTACTAAATGATACTAGTTTTGCCGCTAAGTATGAATAGATATCTAGTCTTGGTAGTAAAGATAATGTCAGGTTTTTATTACACTACTGGAGAAAAAGTGAGATGTATGTTACAGTGTATCACAATATATTTGGATTTATCATGGAAGCTTAGGAGATAGGTTGGCCATTCATTCTGGTTTTGCCTGGGACATTCCCAATTTATGGCTGTGTTTAATTTATTAATCATAGTCTTTCTCATGTGCCCTGGTTTAGAGGACAAACTATATGGTCACCATAGTGATAAAAGCCCCAACAGCTGACATATTGATTGAAAGTTCTGATTCAAACCTGGGGTCAGCAGAGGCACCAATCCCCCTCCCTCCTGCCATGCCCATGACATGGTTTTGATGGAAACATGAAACAGGTAGCTGCCTAGGTAAGATGCCAGCTTCCCTCACCAGGCCCAGCTGGGACAAACTGGCATCACGGAACAGCGGGGTTAGTCAAAGATGATGTATCCTCCCTCCTCAGGGATCAGGCATGGAGCCCATGAACCATGTGGGCAAAAGCACCAGCTGCGTGTGCCTTGACTTTGCAGAAAGGGGTGGGACTTCCACACTCCCTTTTAGGCGCTGCTTTTCAAGCTGCCTTTGCAAAACCTGAACCTGGGCTTTCCCAATGACGTCTGATCCAGCCTGGCCACAAAGAGCCGTGGGAATGGAGCTGAGGAATATGACTCCAGGCCAAGTTGCTCACACTCAATAAACATTTCTTTAGATTGATTTTCACTTTAAACAAGGAAATGAGTTCAGACCCCTATTTCTCTTTCCTCTCAACTTCTAGGTACCGGAGAAAAATCGAGATCTGTTATTAAATAGAGTTGTCTCATTTCTCCATTTTCTGCTCATGTTTCAGCAAAAGCCACATATTTCAAGTTTTTTAGAGGGATGAGAACAAATTTTTAGATCCAAACATAGCCCCTTGCTTTGACCATCACAGAGAATTCTCAGCTGTTATCTCCTTCTGCATGATCAGCAAGAATAAGTGCATCCTGCTTATCCAGAGGGATCTCCCCAGGAAGACTGGGTGTTATCACAGGAAAACGCCAGAGATGCCACAGAGATCCCTGGTGAGCTCGTGCAGGGCCGGGGGGCGGGCAGCATAAACATTGCTCACCATCTGGCCCATCCCTGGCCCTGTAGAAATAGACACTTCATGATAACACCAAGGACAACTGGTTCTCTGGGGAATGCCTCAACTTCTTTTTACTCTTTAGTCAGAAAAAGCAGAGGTCCTTTAAAGAGCACTTTTACACCTAGCTGGAAGATGTCCCTGGGTCCCTTCTTTCTAAAACCACCTGAAAACAGTAAAGAAAATGCGCAAGAAGGAGCAAAACTCCACCTCTGAGAAAAACATATAGCCCCACATGAATATATGAGAAAAGGATGCAAAGTGTTGAGCAGGCTGGGCTGAGGAGAGACCACAGAAGGGACACCTGTGTGGCCAACCTGGTGAAATGCAGAGGGGGAGACATCCACCTTGCCTGCCGGGGATAAGACTACAGAGTGAGCAGATGGTGTGTGTGTGTCAGGGCTGAAGGAGCAGCAGATGAGCCCAACCATCTGTGCACACCTGGAGCAGGGGAGGGGACCTGGCAGGGTCTCTGCTGAAATCAGGGGAGGCCCAACCACCACTATCCCTCAAAGCCCGCTGTCCCGTGGTCCCCCATGATGTGGGCAATTTGGAGGTGGCCCTGAGCTCTGACCTGGCCTTTCCCCCAACTGTCCTGCAACTGGTCGTTTTTTCCAGGAAGACCTCGCTTCATTTAAAGAGGAATTTAGATACATTAATCAAAACTACTGAAAGAAGGAAGGAAGGAACCATGATAAACAAAAGGCAAACTAAGAAGCCACTGGCAAAAATGTATACATAAGGACATGAAAAAGGAGCTGGCAAAAGTCAAGTGAAAAGGGAAAGGAAAAAAATAAAGCAACAATGCAAACCACGGACTAAGACAGTACTGAACACAGTCAGGGCTGTGGGGACCAGCTTGAGGGAAATGAGAAGTTCAACGGTAAATGACAAAGACCACAGACAAAGGTGATACAACATATACATAAATGGTGTCACTTATGGGATCTGAACAAATAGTAAAGAGAGAAAAGATACCCAGATTTATTTTGTAAAAACTTTTCTGAAAGAGTCAAGTCTATGGATTGAAAGTGTACACTGTTTCCCTGGGTGAAATGAATCAGACTCATCAGAATTAAGACATAATTAATAGGATACAGAGTCATGTCACTTACAAGGAAAAAAGAAATAAGCCAGCTTCTGATTTCTTCAGAGCAGATAGAGGAAGCATGCAGCTAAGAGTTTCAGGGAAAGAAAGTGTGAGCCATTAATTTTATGCCTAAACTGTCATTGAAAAAATAAAGCAACAGCCAAGTGTCTTTGAACATACAAAATTCAGGGAATATACTTCCTAAGAGCTCTTCTGGAAGGAATTCTGGAAGTCCAATAGAATGAACTTCAGCCAGCCAGGAAAAGAATGGCTCAGTGGTAAGGAGATTAAGCACTAAATCCCTTCAATGTAGACCTAAGGGTAACAAAACTGTGGGAATTATGGCTACAAAACAGAAAGTAAATGTTATTAGCCATAATAATATAGACATTCTAGAATTAACCAAAGTTGGGAGGTGGATCATTCATTTCCAGATATATGGAAGGCTGAGTTATTTTGACCTACCTTCTCTCTAAAATTGTTGGATAAAATGTATTTAATAGAAGAAATGGACAAATTCTTAGTAAGGTACAATCTCCCAAGACTGAATCAGGAGAAACAGTAAATATGAACAGACTAATCACAAGTACTGAAATTGAAACTGTGATTAGAAAACTTCCAACAAACAAAAATCCAGGACCAGATGGCTTCACAGGCGAATTCTATCAAACAATGAAGAAGAGTTAACACCTATCCTTCTGAAACTCTTCCAAAAAATTGCAGAGGAAGGAACACTTCCAAACTCATTCTATGAGGCCACCATCACCCTGATACCAAAACCAGACGATACCACAAAAAAAGAAAATTACAGACCAATATCAGTGATGAACATAGACTCAAAAATCCTCAACAAAATACTAGCAAACTGAATCCAACAACACATTTAAAGGATCATACACCATGATCAAGTGGCATTTATCCCAGGGATGCAAGGATTTTTCAATATCCACAAATCAGTGATACACTATGTCAACAAACTGAAGAATAAAAACCATATGATCATCTTGATAGATGCAGAAAAAACTTTTAACAAAATTCAACACCGATTTATGATAAAAACTCTCCAGAAAGTGGATGTAGAGGGAAGCTACTTCAACATAATAAAGGTCATATATGACAAACCTACAGCTAGCATAATACTCAATGGGGGAAAGCTGAAAGCATTTCCTATAAGATCAGGAACAAGACAAGGATGTCCACTCTCACCACTTTTATTCAACATAGTTTTAGAAGTCCTGGCCATGGCAATCAGAGATGAAAAAGAAATAAAAGGAATCCAGATTGGCAAAAAAGAAGTAAAACTGTCCCTGTTTGCAGATGACATGATACTATACATAGAAAATCCTAAAGATGCTACCAGAAAACTACTAGAGCTCATCAGTGAATACGGTAAAGTTGCAGGATACAAAATTAATACACAGAAATCTGTTGCATTCCTATACACTAACAATAAAAGATCAGAAAGAGAAATTAAAGAAACAATCCCATTTACCATCACATCAAAAAGAGTAAAATACCTAGAAATAAACCTACCTAAGGAGGCAACTACTCCAAAACTATGACGCTGATGAAAGAAATCGAAGATGACATAAACAGATGGAAAGATATACCTCGTTCTTAGATTGGAAGCATCAATATTGCCAAAATGACTATACTACCCAAGGCAATCTACAGATTCAGCGCAATCCCTATCAAATTACCAATGGCATTTTTCACAGAACTAGAACAAGAAAATTTTAAATTTGTATGGAGACACAAAAGGCCCTGTACAGCCAAAGCAATCTTGAGAAAGAAAAACAGAGCGATATTACCTGCTCTCTTTGCTTGTGGCATTTGTTATTTTCTGCAATTGTCTTGGGTATTGATGTATTTACCTCTTTCTCTATTGTCCGCCTCCCAGACTAGAACACGAGCTCCCTGGGGTTGGGCTGCCTCTGCCTCCTTCTCTCTTGTTTCCCTGGAGCCCACGGCAGCGGTCAGTACCCAGAAGGAGCTCAGCGAGTGTGGGATGACTCAGACGACTGACAGGAGTGAACACATGAGTGAGTGAGAGCAGACCTTTGGTCAAAGCTCTGGTGTTTATTTCTCATTTCCTTCTTTCCTGGCACCTCCTTCCAACCTGATAACTTGCTGGACTCAAAACCTACTCTGTCTGGCCAGCGCTTTCCATGAGAACTTTCTGTGATGATGAAAATGCTGCGAGATAGAGAGAAGATGGTGGAAGAGTAAGACACGGAGATCGCCTTCCTCCCCACAGATACATCAGAAATACATCTACACGTGGAACAACTCCTACAGAACACCTATTGAACGCTGGCAGAAGACCTCAGACCTCCCAAAAGGCAAGAAACTCCCCAGGTACCTGGGTAGGGCAAAAGAAAAAAGAAAAAACAGAGAAAAAAGAATAGGGACGGGACCTGCCCCTCGGGAAGGGAGCTGTGAAGGAGGAAAGGTTTCCACAGACTAGAAGCCCCTTCGCAGGCGGAGACTGCGGGTGGCGGCGGGGGGAAAGCTTAGGAGACATGGAGGAGAGCGCAGCAACAGGGTGCAGAGGGCAAAGCGGAGAGATTCCCGCACAGAGGATCAGCGCCCACCAGCACTCACCAGCCCGAGAGGCTTGTCTGCTCGCCCACCGGGTGGGTGGGGGCTGGGAGCTGAGGCTCGGGTTTCGGAGGTTGGATCCCAGGGAGAGGACTGGGGTTGGTGGTGTGAACACAGCCTGAAGGGGGCTAGTGCTCCACAGCTAGCTGGGAGGGAGTCGGGGAAAATGTCTGGACCTGCTTAAGGGGCAAGAGACCCTTGTTTCAGGGTGTGCGAGGAGAGGGGATTCAGAGCACGGCCACGAGCTCCAGAGACGGGCACAAGTCATGGTTATCAGCGCAGACACCAGAGACGGGCATGAGACGCTAAGGCCTCTGCTGCAGCCACCAAGAAGCCTGTGTGAGAGCACAGGTCACTCTCCACACCTCCCCTCCCGGGAGCCTGGCAGCCCGCCACTGCCAGGGTCCCGTGATCCAGGGACAACTTCGCCGGGAGAACACACGGAGCGCCTCAGGCTGGTGCAACGTCATGCTGGCATCTGCCGCTGCAGGCTCGCCCTGCACTCCGTAACCCTCCCTCCCTCCGGCCTGAGGGAGTCAGAGCCCTGGAATCAGTTGCTCCTTTAACCCCGTCCTGTCTCAGCGAAGAACAGACGCCCTCGGAAGACCTACGTGCAGAGGCGGGGCCAAGTCCAAAGCTGAGCCCAGTGAGCTGTGCGAACAAAGAAGAGAAAGGGAAATCTCTCCCAGCAGCCTCAGGAGCAGCGGATTAAAGCTCCACAATCAACTTGATGTACCCTGCATCTGTGGAATGCCTGAATAGACAATAAATCATCCCAAATTGAGGAGGTGGACTTTGGGAGCAAGATATATAATTTTTTTCCCCTTTTTCTCTTTTTGTGAGTATGTGTATGCTTCTGTATGAGACTTTGTCTGTATAGCTTTGCTTTCACCATTTGTCCTAGGATTCTGACCGTCGGTTTTTTTTTACTTAAAAATTTTTTTCATAATAATTCTTTTTTATTTTAATAACTTTATTTTATTTTACCCTACTTTCTTTTCTTTCTTTCTTTCTTTCCTTCCTTCCTTCCTCCCTCCCTCCCTTCCTTCTTGTCTTCCTTATTTCTTCTCCTTTTTATTCTGAGCGGTGTGGATTAAAGGCTTTTGGTGCTCCAGCCAGGTGTCAGGGCTGTGCCTCTGAGGTGGGAGAACCAACTTCAGGACACTGGTCCACAAGAGACCTCCCAGCTCCACATAATATCAAACGGTGAAAATCTCCCAAAGGTCTCCATCTCAACACCAAGACCCAGCTTCACTCAACGACCAGCACGCTACAGTGCTGGACACCCTATGTGAAAAAACTAGCAAGACAGAAACACAACTCCACCCATGAGCAGAGAGGCTGCCTAAACTCATAATAAGGTCACAGACACCGCAAAACACACCAGCAGACGTGGACCTGCCCACCAGAGAGACAAGATCCAGCCTCATCCACCAGAACACAGGCACCAGTCCCCTCCACCAGGAAGCCTACACAACCCACTGAACCAACCTTAGCCACTGGGGGCAGACACC
>NC_041233.1:78309707-78310178 GCF_002837175.3 Physeter macrocephalus
AGGAACACCTCAATACATAAGGCAAATACTAACAGCCATAAAAGGGGAAATCGACAGTAACACAATCATAGTAGGGGACTTTAACACCCCACTTTCACCAATGGACAAATCATCCAAAATGAAAATAAATAAGGACACACAAGTTTTAAATGATACATTAAACAAGATGGACTTAATTGATATTTATAGGACATTCCATCCAAAAACAACAGATTACACGTTTTTCTCAAGTGCTCATGGAACATTCTCCAGGATAGATCATATCTCAGGTCACAAATCTAGCCTTGGTAAATTTAAAAAAATTGAAATCGTATCAAGTATCTTTTCCGACCACAACGCTATGAGACTAGATATCAATTACAGGAAAGGATCTGTAAAAAATACAACACATGGAGGCTAAACAATACACTACTTAATAACGAAGTGATCACTGAAGAAATCAAAGAGGAAATCAAAAAATACCTAGAAACA
>NC_041233.1:78311501-78313544 GCF_002837175.3 Physeter macrocephalus
ACAGATGAATGGATAAAGAAGATGTGGCACATATATACAATGGAATATTACTCAGCCATAAAAAGAAATGAAATTGAGTTATTTGTAGTGAGGTGGATGGACCTGGAGTCTGTCATACAGAGTGAAGTAAGTCAGAAGGAGAAAAACAAATACTGTATGCTAACACATATATATGGAATACAAGAAAAAGAAATGTCATGAAGAGCCTAGGGGTAGGACGGGAATAAGAAACAGACCTACTAGAGCATGGACTTGAGGATATGGGGAGGGGGAAGGGTAAGGTGTGACAAAGTGGTACTGGCACAAAACAGAAATATAGATCAATGGAACAGGATAAAAAGTCCAGAAAGGAACGCATGTACCTATGGTCAATTAATCTATGACACAGGAGGCAAGACTATACAATGGAGAAAAGACAGTCTCTTCAGTAAATGGTGCTGGGAAAACTGGACAGCTACATGTAAAAAAAATGAAATTAAAACATTCTCTAACAGCATAAACAAAAATAAACTCAAAATGGATTAAAGACCTAAATGTAAGACTGGATAGGCAGAACACACTTTGACATAAATCACAGCAAAATCTTTTTTGATCCTTCTTCTAGAGTTATGGAAATAAAAACAAAAATAAACAATTGGGACCTAATTAAACTCAAAAGCCGTTGTACAGCAAAGGAAACCATGAACAGAATGAGAAGAGAACCCACAGAGTGGGAGAAAATATTTGCAAATGATGTGACCGACAAGGGATTAATTTCCAAAATTTAAAAACAGCTCACGTGGCTCAATATCAAAAAAACAAACAACCCAATCAAAAAATGGGCAGAAGACCTAAACAGACATTTCTTCAAAGAAGATATACAGATGGCCAAGAGGCACATGAAAAGATGCTCAACATTACTAATTATTAGAAAAATGCAAATCAAAACTACAATGAGATATCACCTCACACCAGTCAGAATGGCCATCATCAAAAAGTCTACAGACAATAAATGCTGGAGAGGGTGTAGAGCAAAGGGAACCCTCTTACACTGTTGGTGGGAATGTAAATTGGTAAAGCCACTATGGAGAACAGTGGGGAGGTTCCTTAAAAAACTAAAAATAGAATTACCATATGACCCAGCAATCCCACTACTGGGCATATACCCTGAGAAAACCATGGTTCAAAAGGATACATGCACCCCAATGTTCATTGCAGTGCTGTTTACAATAGCCAAGACATGGAAGCAACCTAAATGTCCATCGACAGATGAATGGATAAAGATGTGGTACATATTTAAGATGGAATATTACTCAGCCGTTAAAAAGAATGAAATTCGCAGCAACGTGGATGGAACTGTAGACTATCATACTGAATGAAGTCAGATGGAGAAAGACAAATACCATATGATGTCGCTTATATGCAGAATTTAAAAAATTATACAAATGAACTTATTACAAAACAGAAACAGACTCACAAGCTTAGAGAACGAAGTTATGGTTACCAGGGGGTAAGGGTGGGTGGGGGAGGGATAGATTGGGAGGTTGGGATTGACATATACATACTACTATACATAAAATAGATAACCAACAAGGACCTACTGTATAGCACAAGGAACTCTGTTCAATATTCTGTAATAACCTTAATAGGAAAGAACTTGAAAAAGAATAGATACATGTATATACATGTATAACTGAATCACTTTGCTGTACAACTGAAACTAACACAACATTGTTAATCAACTTTATTCCAACATAAAATAAAAATTTAAAATTTAAAATAAAAACACTAATAACTCATTACATGTTAACATAAATAACATTTCTTAATGAAAAATTATAGTTTTTGATATAAAAATAAATTCAGTGAGAAGAAAAAATAAATAAAATGTTTCTGGGCTTCCCTGTTGGCGCAGTGGTTGAGAGTCCGCCTGCCGGGACACGAGAGTCCGGGACACGGGTTCATGCCCCGGTCCGGGAAGATCCCACATGCCGCGGAGTGGCTAGGCCCGTGAGCCATGGCCACTGAGCCTGCGCGTCCGGAGCCTGTGCTCCGCAACGGGAG
>NC_041233.1:78313861-78340790 GCF_002837175.3 Physeter macrocephalus
GGAGAGGCCACAACAGTGAAAGGCCCGCGTACTGCAAAAAAAAAAAAAAAAAAAAAAAAAAAAAAAAAAAAAGTTTCTTAAAAGCATCTAAGAGCTACAAGATAGCAAGATGTTATCAGGCCAACATCTAAGTGAAAGGAGAAGTCCAGAGGGGTAAGTAGTACACTGAAGCTATAGGCATTTGACAAATTAGGGAAACCTGGGTTTTGGTTTTGATACCCTTTCAAGGTGAGGGATGCAGGAGTCGAAGGTCAGCACCAGCCTCAGTTCAGTAGGGCACCATTCTCTTCCTGACCTCTCCCTGATAAAGCTGGGCCCTGCAAAGGACTGTACCTCAGGGTAAGAATATTCTAGAAGTAAACACATACTACTGTCCATCCCTAGCAGACACAAGAAGAGTTCTCTTGGTGCTGGGCAGACCAACCTATAACCACAAATTGCCCCTGAGGACCTGAAGCTGACATCACATCATCTGGGTGGCTCATAAGCCCTGAGCCATTTCAAGGGGCCTCAAGCTGGTGCTGCCCTGGGCACCTGACAGAGGCAAATTACACCCTCTCTGGAGGAACAGACTTCATCCTAGATCTGAAAGAGCTCCCAGAGAATTTTCCAGAAAATTAAGTAGCTCACAGTAAATGACTAAGCACCCAAAGAAGCAAGGGATTGTGAGAGAGGGAGAGGGAGAAAGAGAGAGAGGGGGGGGGGGAGATGCAAATCTCAACATTCCATGAGGAATGGAAATAAAGGGGCCCTATTTAAGTTGAAATAGTATATTTCTCTTGATATTGAACTTTGAGTCATGTATTTTCTTATAGCTTAAAACACCAGAATGAAAAACTTAGGGCCCCAAATACTTTTTAAAAAACTATTTCAATCCCCCAACTCTCTTTTTTTTTTAGAATTATGAGCTTTCTTTTTTTAAAAAATTTATTTGGTTGCATCGGGTCTTAGTTGCGGCAGGTGGGCTCCTTAGTTGCAGCTCGTGGGCTCCTTAGTTGTGGCTTGCAGGCTCCTTAGCTGCGGCTCGCCATCTCCTTAGTTGTAGCATGCAAACTCTTAATTGCGGCATGCATGTGGGATCTAGTTCCTGGACCAGGGATCAGACCCGGGCCCTCTGCATTAGGAGCATGGAGTCGTAACCACTGCACCACCAGGGAAGTCCGCCCCCACCCTCTTAAGAGCAGAAAAGAGGGATTGAATACCTGGAAAAAGTAGGCATTATCTTCTTGCATTGGCCTTGACCATATGCTTTCCAGTGCAGGGCAAGTAAGGCCTGATTTTCCTTCTCATCTTTTGATCCTTCCTATCTGGAAACTAGAAGTCAGGCCTCTTCTCAGTGATAGGATATGATGAAGGTGAAATATTTTTTACATTTCTTCCCTGGAAGCGGGGGGGGGGGGGGGGGGGGGGGGGAGAGAGAGAGAGAGAGAGAGAGAGAGAGAGAGAGAGAGAGAGAGAGAGAGAGAGAGGGAGAGAGAGGGAGAGAGACAGAGACAGAGAGAGAGAGCAATAAAAAAAACTCAGCAGTAACACACCCAAAGAGTTTAGATTTGGGAATTATTGGAACCAATTTTCTTACTGTATTTAAAATAAAAGAGAAGCCTCATGTCTGAATAAGAACCAAAGAGAACATCCAGAAACAAAAAGTAAAACACAGCTGAGTTTAAGTCCACATTTTGTTATGCTTAGTTTAATACCATTTATATAAACTGAAAAATACAAAATACTATATATTTTCACGGATACCTATTTACGTAAAAATATTTGAAAAGCGCTATAGAAAATCAACACCAAACTTAGGACAGAGATTATACCTGGAGGGGGGCTGAGGTAGTCTATATTGTTTAATTTTTCCTTAAAAAAAAAAGAAATGTATGCATATTATATATCTGAAATTTAAATAGGTGTATACATAGAAAAACAGGTAATAATGGTTATTTCTATGCAGTATAAATATGGGTGAATTTTAGATCATTTTTACTTTTATATATTTTAAATACAGGTATTCCCCAATTTTTGAAAGTTCGCTTTATCTCACTTTTACAAAAGATCTACATTAGTACCTGTTTTCACTTAACTGAAAGAAATCAAGAGGATCTTTGCTTTTACAAAAACAGGCAAAAAGCAAAAAAAAGCTTTCAGCCTTTATTTTGGGCAGCAGCCGTTGTAGAGACAGCTCACCCTGAGCGGGGGCGGGGGGGGGCGGCTACTAAGTGTAGCTCCTTCCCCGAGAACTACACTCAGCACCTCAGCATCAAGCTGCCAGAGCTTTGAACTGTGTCTGCGAGCATCTGTGCTTTACCTCGATTTATTTTTTGCATCCCTTAACAATATGTGTCCCAAGGTAATCGCTTCTTTCTTTATGCCATTTTGGCTTATGAAGGGTTTCACAGGAATGCTCTGCTTTCAGATAGCAGGGAAATCTGTATTTAAAATATTAACAATAACAATTTTCTTTTTAATAAATTTATTTTATTTTTGGCTGCGTTGGGTCTTTGTTGCTGCACGTGGGCTTTCTCTAATTGCAGCGAGCGGGGGCTACTCTTTGTTGTGGTGCACGGGCTTCTCATTGCGGTGGCTTCTCTTGTTGAGGAGCACGGGCTCTAGGCACGTGGGCTCAGTAGTTGTGGCTCGCGGGCTCTAGAGCGCAGGCTCAGTAGTTGTGGTGCACGGGCTTACTTGCTCCGCGGCATGTGGGATCTTCCCGGACCAGGGCTCAAGCCCACGTCCCCTGCATTGGCAGGCAGATCCTTAACCACTGTGCCACCAGGGAAGCCCCAGAATTAATTTCAATCTTTGGGCCAAAGGAGAAAACAAAAGAGAAAACATAGACTATTTAAAAATTATAAATATGGAAAACACTACAAGTTAGAGTAAGTACAGACAGAGCAGTGTTTGGGAAATTCCTAGACTTACATGCCATGTAATCAAGTATGAATAAAAGTATGAATAAAAATGAAATAATGGGGCTTCCCTGGTGGCGCAGTGGTTGAGAGTCCGCCTGCCGATGCAGGCGACATGGGTTTGTGCCCTGGTCTGGGAAGATCCCACGTGCCGCGGAGCGGCTGGGCCCGTGAGCCATGGCCGCTGAGCCTGCGCGTCCGGAGCCTGCGCTCTGCAACAGGAGAGGCCACAACAGTGAGAGGCCCGCATACCTCAAAAAAAAAAAAAAAAAAAAAATGAAATAATGATCTAAGAAGTTAGAGAAAGAAAATAAACCTAAAACTGGAAGTGATAAAGATAAAAGCAGAAAATAATTAGTAAAATAAAAAATTAATTACTATCATTTAGCAAAGACATTACAGACATTCTAATAATGTTAGATATTTTCATTTAATTATCATAAAGTCCAAGAGAGAGATATTATCTCAGATTTGTAGAGGGGAAATGAAAGTAATGTTTCTGTGGTCTAACAATAGTAAAAGGAAAGTCATATATAAAATCTAGAGCTGGTTCTTTGGGGGTAGGAGGAGTTGAGGAGAAACCAGGTAAATCTAATAAAGAAAAGATAAGCCAATAATGGACAGATAAGTACACAAATACAATGAACAGTGCTGAGGATTGGTTAGGCGGTCATCTAGAAAAAGTTGGATTCCTACTTCATTTTATACACTAAAGAACGGATGGATCAAATATTTAAATGTGAAGAAAAGATCATGAAGGTGTAAGAAATAGAAAAACATACTTGTAATCTTTGGGTGGACAAGCCTTTCTAAACATGACAATAAAAAGTGGCAAAGGAGGCGACAACACAGTTTATGAAAAGGGGAAAAAACAAATGGATTTTTAACCTGTGGAAATATCCTCCATCTCATCTTTAGGAAGAAAAATGTAGATACTTTTTTTTTTTTCCAACCTATCACATTGGCAAAGATAACAAAATCTCTGAATGCACTATATTGGTGAAGACTTGGGGAACAGAAATTGGGACGACTCCTTTAGAAGCATTTCTGCCTCATCTACCAAATGTCTAAATGCATATGGCCCTTGATCAGCAATTGTGCTCCCAGGAATTTATCCCACGTCCATCGCCATGCATCGGCCCAAGGTACCTGGGCAAGAATATGCCTGTTTGAAGTAGCAAATGATTGGAAACCACCCATGTGTCCATCAGTAAGGGACTGGTTAAAGAATCTACCGTGTGGTTCTACCATGAAATACTACACAGCCAGTGAAAAGGATGAGGTGGATCTGGAATAACCAAAGTGGAAAGAAGTACGGAGTGTGCTGCCATTTGAATCCAAAATAAGGATCTAAGGTTTGAAATAAGAGGGCTAGCAAGGTGATGGTTGCTGAAGATGCATGACGGGCAGCCAGGTTTCACTGTACCTTCCTCTCCAATTTTGAGTGTCTGAAATTTCCAAATTTTCCGTAATCTCTCACTCTGCAGAGAGAGACAGGTGGAAGAGACTTTTCACTGTATTCTAAATTACATTTTACAAAAGCCTAGTAGCAATGATTGCTTCTGGGAAGGGAGCCTGGTGACAAAGGTGGGAGAGAGACTGTTTTCTGAATAACCCTATACACTGTTGGAATTTTTTACTTATAGGCATCCATTGCCTGTTACAAAATATAAAGGTAAAGTACCAGGCATCCATTTTTTTCATGTACAATCTGGGTGTTTATAGTAACAGAAGTGACTGGAAAACAAACATGCCATTGAATACTGTAATGAGTTAAACTGCTTCCCTCTGAAGTTATCTCTCTCCAGGGAGATAAGGGTGCTTCCACGTGCAGTACCTTTAGAGACATCAGATGGGTTTGTCATGTAAGTATTAGTGTATTTTCTACAACACTGCATTTCTTGTGGTTGTACTGTTACTGGTATAAAGTCAAGTGCCTTCAATGCTAAAGGCTCAGAAATTTTTCTTAAACTGATTTCATGTCCTATGCAAGTGTTTTCTACAACCTGCATGACTAGTACTTTGTAAAACTTGTTTACGCTTCAATTGTACACAGTATTTTTTAAAGAAATGTATTTTTATTTAGATACCTTCAAAGTTGAATTCCTCTGTGTGAAGCATTGTAAAATGATACATTTCTCTTTTGAGTATCATTACGGTTGTACAAAGGTTTTCACTGGTTCTGTATTTCTACAGTTATTGACAAGCACGTAACACTGACTTTACCTACATATAGTTGGCATTTCAAATAAATGGCTTGGATAGAGAAAAAAATCAGTGTATGATATGAAACCCAACAAATTTTAGCTGAAGTTTCTGGAAGTACCGGGCAGGCAGAGGTTAGCAGGAGTCCAAAACCTTGGTAACTACACTTTCCATTTATAGGAGTAAGTGGCTCCAATTTCTGCTAACCCATGACTCACTGATATGGCAGCCCCTCCCCACCCCCCAGGGAGTAAGTGAGCCAGTGACAAGGCTTATTATTTACTACTGAAAATTCACATCAATTCAGCCTCTTTCCTACACGTCTACTGTGTTCAAGGGCCTGGGTTGAGGTGTACCTGGAGATGAATAACTCAGTCTTGTGCCTTCTGAAGTGGGGCAGGACAGGTGTCCGGGTAACTCTGGGCTGAGGCAGCAGGTGAGTGAGGAGACCCCTGGGAGGACTGCAGAAAGGCTCAGGAGGAGGGGGTCTCAGAGAACACCTGGGCAAAAGGGTGAAATCTGGGGAGCAGAGAGAAGGCACAGAGGACGCTTCCCAGCACGTTTTCTCAGTTATTAGCTTTAGGTTTCCCTGTAGTAACGAAGGCTTTTATAATGATCAGTTTTCTTGTATTTCACCTCACTTCTTTGGGAGAACATCTTGACGAATGGATCCTTGTGGGTGCTGGTTTAAGTATCGGACATCCACGCAGGTCACAAGGGTGCAAATCCTCTTTCAAATCCATTCAGATACTGAATTCATTCTGTTGAAATGACTTGGAAAGTTTGGGCTCAACCTCAGAGCGACCAGCTATCACCTGATGGTTCCTCAATCATGGTCTAAATTAATTTTTTTTGCTCCTATTTATACCCTTATAAAGCATTTATGAATGAGTAGTTATTCTCACGAATAAGAGCCTGTGTTAATTGTTCATCACTCTTTGTGTGGGTCGGGAGAGGGAGGGCTCCTTGAAATAGCTCTCCCCCGCTCCCTCTGAAGCTACTTAAGCCAAGTCTGATTGCTCTACAGTCTTAGAAGAGATGTACAAGATTGGCCAGTCTTGTTTTACAAACTACGGTGTGTTGTAATGTTCTACAGACACAGGTAAGGTGTGGATGAGGAGAAATGTCAGGTTTGTCAGAAACGCTGAACTGAAAATCTCCACCTCTACAAAAATTGCATGGAAGATTTTTCATTTAAGATGCTGCGAGTATCCGAATATCCGGAATGCAATGCAACTACTGCTATGGTTCTGAACAAGGGCTGGTTCCAGGAAAGACAATATTAGACAAGAATAGCTGGAGTATGAAACTGTTACAAGCAAAAGCCAAGAGAAATGCAAGACTTTCTTGTTACGGTCTGAGGCTCTGCACCATGCCAGAAGTTACCGCCGCCCCCGCCCCGCCCTTCACCTTTATCTCTGTGGCAAAAGTGGGAAAAATGCATTAAAGATCATCAAGGCAGTCAGTGGTCTGAAACATGCTCATCATCCCAGGCTTCCAGCAGTTTCCTCCTCCCTCCCCTCCCTCCATCCACCTGCTTGTGCACCCATTTTAAGACCGCAGGTGGAGAACATGGGTTTGAGCCCTGGCTCTCCTGCTTTGGGGGGGTCTTGCAATTTAGCCTCACTTTGCCCGTCTCCTCCTCTGTAAAATGGGGCTGTTGGCAGTATCTGCCTCCTAGGCCTCCTTGAGCGCGTTAGAAATGCCTGCAAAGTGCTTAGCCCAGGAGCCACATAACTGGCGCTCAATACGTGCTTGCTATTTTATAACAATTCAAAACACAACTGAGAAGCGCCTTATACCAAAACACTTAGTAAAATAACTCAAACACACGTAGGCATTTATAGACCACTTGGTTATAAGAATAAAAATAGAAATTAATCCTGCCTTGCTGAAATTTCTGCAGCACAGACCAGTTGTGCCAGAAATAGGGTTGGTAAATATTCTCACAGGCCCATCTGCTGTCTCAGGAAAGGACTTTAATTGAGCAAAAATCAATCTAAGAGACAGATTCGGTCGTCGTTTTTTGCTTCCTATTGTTCTAGCAAAGAAGCTAATCTGACTGGAAAAACAATCTTAACCGGTCGGTTCAGTAGTATAACTCACTGATAAGATTCCACGGCGAAAAAGCACGTCCTAACGTTTTCCAGGAAACTAAGGGCTTAAAAAAATAAAACAGTCCAGATCAAGTATGACCACACATCAGCACGTACAGTTCAAACGCCACTTTAAGGGGCAAACCTTAACAAAAATACAGATAAATGCTAAGTGATGCTTTCAGGCGATTTTTACGTGTTAGAAGAACGGCCCGTCTATGGATTGAAGGTGACACTTGCACTCCCATTAGAATCATGGCACATTTCAGACTGACAGCAGAAAACTGCGTTTCGATCTCCAACTTCTTAGCACAGCCTTCTCTAGACAGAATTCTGTGAGCAGAGAAATCTATTTCGTAGATGTGACACTGAAACGTGTTTTTATTTAAACTTTAAATGAATGAATGAAGCCTATTAATTATAATAAACTGCGTAAAGGATTTCAGTTTGCCACATGCTAGAAATTTAACGAAAATCCCAGAGTTTGTCCCCGATCCTTTCCTTTCCTCATCCGGGAATAAAGTCAGGCATACTGGTGTTGGTGGGTAAGAATGTCACCTGAATGTCTTCACGTTTTCTAGTCTTTTGAGTCGCACTTATTCTTAAATTCATATTTAGTAACTTGAGGCCCTCTCTCGTGTGATGGTATCAGGGTCCCTGGGTGGTGTCTGTGTCGGGGGGCTGCGCCTGCCGCCTCCCACCCTGCGCTCCTCCAGGCTGCTGTCTGGGTCCTCTCCCCGCAGCTCAGGCCTGACTCTGCAGGAGGCCGTCCTCCCCCGCACACGTGCCCCTGGTGAGACTGCAGCCTCTCCTTCATCTGCCGACCAACTCAAGACCGGCACGAGGCCGCGATGGTTAGCCCCCTGCGCTGAGGTTTGGGGATGTACGGGCAGAAAAGGGAAACGTAAAGCTCGGTGTCCGATGTTATTTCTCCTAGAGTCGCTGGCTCTCCCAGTGCTTCTTGGGCCCCCTTCCCTCCCGGAAGTCAAGTCGGTTGACTTTACAACCGATGTCTGGGGTGAGAGAAAGTGATCCTTTCGCTCTACGAAGCACAGCTCTTGAGCTCACGTGCCCCCATCTCTCCCCCTACCTGGGCGTCAGAGCTCAAGCCTGCTGCCCGAAGACGCCCCTCCAGAATTCTGCTCAAGACACGTGTTCGGTGTGCATGTGTATTTCCTCCCCTTATTATACATTACTCTTTAAAAAACGATCATACAGTAAAATTGACTTTTCTGGGGTACAAAATTGGATGATTTTGAACACTTTTTTAATCAGAGAAAAAACACCTAAAATACCTTAAGATTAACCATATCAGAAAGCCTCTCAAAACCCTCTGGGATCCTTCTGTAGCCACTCCTGGAACCTGCCCTGTTTTCCTTTCCTTCTCTTTCCCTTCCAGAGCCTGAGATAAACTCTCTATCCAGCAGCTGTCAGTGCAGAAGACCTCCCCTGGTGCTTCTGTTGTGGCTTATAAGATGGAAGTGGATGCTGGTTTGTCTGATCTCCTCATTTAAGTGCCCATTCCTGGTGGATTGCTAACCTAATATACAAGGTAGGGCAGGGCCAATGCAATGCCGAGCAAAGATAGTCTATCATGCTCCCTGCCTATGCACACAATTGTAGGTGACCACACACCCCTGTGACCTCTTATTTTTTTTTCATCATTTTTCTAGCCTTTTCTCAAGCCCACACTTTGCCTTTCATGCTCAGGCTGTGGTTCAGGAGAACTTGGCAGCAGTCAGCTAAAAGCTAGATGAATACACTGAATTATTTTCCTCTAAAAGAGCTGACAGGATGAAAAGGAAATGAAAGTTCGTTTCCTCCATCAAGGCTGAGGAGTTAGTTTGAGAAGCTTGAGTTCCAAGGCTCATTTCCCCGAGAAGGAAATGGTAGCCCAGAAAGGCCCATTTGTGGACAAGAGAAGGAGTTGATTCAACTGTCCTTGATTTTAAAAAAATCACACAGAACATTTGATGAAAAGATCAAACATTTTCTATAAAGGACTAACTTACCCTTCAGATGTGAGGCTGACCACTATTGTGGTGTTTATGATAGCGTTTTCCTTCCATAAAGTGTAGATGGTAAGTCTGGATGAACAAAGCAGGGCTGGCCATGTAGTCGTTTGTCTGTCATGTCATGTGGGACAGGGCACTAGCAGTGCTAAAGTACAAAGTGTCAGCGGATTCAATCCGTATTGCCGAACCAGAGCCACCTCCGAATAGTCACCGCACTTGCATGGAATTAATGCCAGTTCCCTCTGTGTGATGGGAGGGAAAGTGCGAGCTTAATCTGTATCGTATGTCTCAAAAAAGCTCCAGACAGACAGACACCAGCCTGGAGTGAGAAGTGTGGATTTTTCAGTTACTAATGTTTAAAGGGTAACATTTCCTCAGTTTCATAAAACAGAATGAAGGCCTTTTTCGGGGCCTGCTTTAAAGGAACTCTTGAAGGCGTTCACTGCTGGTAGGAAAAAAGACACCAGCAAGTAGAAATATCCTTCCTATTAGAGACAGTCCTAGTTTCACATGGTACACAGGCAAGCTGCTTAAACAGAGACAGGAAAAGCCTCAGTACCAGGGAATCCTTGGGGAAGCGGCTTATGGGCTCTGTGAATATCTGAAATTTGCATACAAAATACTGAGTAGTGGTGCATCTTCTGACGGTTCATAGCCTTCATCAGATTCTCGAATAAGTCCAGAAACGTTTAGAAGGCGCCCACCCCTTCCACCAATGTAAATGCAAGACAGGTTCAAAAACCAATGTCGACAGAATGGTCAACAGACAACAAAATAAACAGAAGTTATAGGTGGATCTTAACTGACTGAAATGGGAGAGGACTTCGTAAGCACAAAAGGAATGGGCAAATTCACCAAAGATTAATAAATTAAATATTAAAAACTGGAATTCCTTTTATACGAAATAATAGAATAAATAAATAAAACTGAAAGACAAATTAGGGAGATGTTTACAGTAAATTACTGGAAAAGGGTAAATATTCCTAACCCATTAAGAAAATGAACTCTAACAAGAGGGAGGAGACATGGTGATATATGTATATGTATAACTGATTCACTTTGTTATAAAGCAGAAACGAACACGCCATTGTAAAGCAATTATACTCCAATAAAGATGTTAAAAAAAAAAACAAACTAACAAATCAGGAAGAAAAACTCTCTCTCACAGAGAAAAAAAAATAGGCAAAGGATGGGAACAGACAACTTACAGCTATTAACTTACAGTTAATAGCAGCTGTATGCTGGAGCTGGCTGTAACCAGCCCATGTCAGCTGATTCTCTACTTCTTGTTCAGTGACATCATGTTAATAACTTGAAATTGATCATGGTGGAGTTTTTACAGCAGAGAAATCACCTACAAATCAAGGCTTTTTTTTTTTGGACAGCCAATTTACCAGCACACCATTTGTTAATAGACATACAAAAAGCAGTTCAAGTGTCCTGGCAATCAAAGAAATGCAAAGAGAAATGAGATCTGGACAAGATGGAATAAGCACATTTCACCCGATTCCTCCTGCAAATTATAACAAAAACGCCTGGAGGAAATTCATAAAGCAGCTGACACTCTAAAAGTTGCAGGAAAGTAAATGGACTGGCTAGGGACCTCAGAACTCAAGGAACGACCCAGTAGTGAGTCCTTGTTTTTTGTTTTCCCCTTCTTTATATCTTGGCCTGGGCTCTGGAGAGCCCCCCATCTGGAAATGCCAATAGCACCAGACACACACACACACACACACACACACACACACACACACACACACACACACAAGACGGAGGAAAGCCTGCTATCTTTAGCTAAAAGAACAGGAGAAGGGTGACCCAGTAAGAGCAACATTTGACCATACCTGACCTTACTCTACCTCTGGGTAAGCACTAGGAAAAAGCCATGCCCTGCTGTCCCCACAGGGCACCACATCCTGGAGCTGGCAGAGCCCTGCTTTCCATCCCTCCTTGCAATAACAGACCTCATCTCTTCCCTGGAACAGAGACGGTGGATGGAATATTTCAGTGGATTTCTCATCACCATAGAGACCAGAAGGAAGCAGAACAACAGTTTTCAAATGTTGCAAGACTAAAACAGTTAACCCAGAATTCTATATCCATTGAAAATATTCTTCAGGAATAAAGGTGAAACAGACATTTTCAGATGAAGGAAAACTAAGAGAATTTGTCAGCAGCAGACCTGCTTTCGAATGGCTAACTCGAAGAGCTGAAGGAAGTTTTTTCAGACAGAAAGGAAATGATAACAGAAAGAAACCTGGAACATCAGAAGTGAAGAAAGAATGGAAAGGGTGACTATATGAGTAGATACTGTAAACCATTCTTCTTAAGTTTAAAAAATTATGCTTGATGTTTGAAAGCAAAAATGACAACATCTGAAGTCGTTCTCACTACACAAAGGTAACACTTAAGACATCCATATCTTAAAGGGAGAGGGATAAAGGGACCTAAAAGGAGGTAAAGTTTTTACATTCCACTTGAAGTGATGAAATATTGATACTAGTAGACTGTGATAAATTATGTACCTATATTGTAATCTTTAGAGAAGCAGTTTTCAATCAGGGGTGACTTTTGTCTCTCAGGGAACATCTGGCAATGTTTAGAGACATGATTACACATGCTACTGCCATCTATAGTTGGGAGAAACCCAGTTGCTGCTAAATATTCTATGATACACGGGTCAGTCCCGTACAACAAAGAGTCATCCGGCCCCAAATGCCAACAATGTTGAGGTTGAGAAACCCTGCCCTAGGGCAGCCATACAAAAAAGTGCAGACAGACATATAAACACTATTGATGAATCAATATGGAATAGTGAAAAATGTTCAACAAACCCACAGGAAGTCAGGAAAGACTCCGGAGTATGATAAAAACATTAAAATGGTAGACTTCAATTCTAACATATCACTACTTACATTAAAAGTAAATGGTCTATACACATCAGTTAAAAGACAGTGACTGACAGAACAGATGAAGAAATACACGACCCAACTATATGTTGTCTCTGAGAAACTCATTTCAAGTAAAGTGACATAGGTAAATTAAAAGTAAAAAGATGGAAAAACACATACCTTGCAAACCCTAATCAAAAGAAAACTGAGGTGAATGTATTAATGTGAGATAAAGTAGAGTTTAGAACAAAGTCATCAGAGCTAAAGAAGGACATTACATAATGATAAAAGGGTCAATTCACCAAGAAGACACAATAATCCTAATTGTTTTGCACCACGAACAACAGTGCTTCAAAACACCTGAAGTAAAAACTGATGGCTGAGAAGAGACGCATTTATAGTTGGAAACTTCAACATCCCTTTCAGTAATTTACAGAACTACTACACAGAAAAAGATATTTTGTTTTATGTATCAAATGCACAAAGCTTTGAAATGTTAATACTTAGTACTAGTATGCTCTGTACTAGTATGGGAATGTAAGTGCGTATCCATCCTGAAAAAATGTTTAATTTATACATTAAGATGCTTAAAATGGTTATACCATTTTTCAACCCGGTATTTTCACTCTTAGGAATCTCTCCAAGGGAATAATTAAAGTGGTCCAAAATTGATCTATCTAGACCTTCATAAGAGAGCTATTTATAACAGCAAAAACTGGAGACATCCAAACATGCCCACTAATTGGCAAGCACTTAAAAAAGTATTCTCTATACACATACAGTGCTGTTGATAAAATAACATTTTTAAACAATTTTTAATGCCATGGTAAATGGGAATGACTTTAAGGCAAAGAAGTAGTATATATATAAAGCAACATACATAGAGAATAATCTAAATTATGTTAACTAGACATTTAAGTATACAAAAATTGATAGAAGAAAATATAACATCGATAGTAATGAAAAATGACCAGCGATTATATCTTTGTGCTTTTCATTTGGTTGCTTTTTTTCCCCACCTCCAGTTTCCTGTTGTTCATGTCATAACAAACAAACTGTGACCTCCAAAAACAGCATAAAAATGAGATCATATACCCAAAGTATCTTATACACTCTTGCATCTGGTATGGAGAAACTAAATCGGCGGTAACATTTTTGTAAGTAATTTTTGAAGGTGAAAAAGGTAAGAGAGTGTGCCCATTATCATTCCTAAAGTGATCATCTCTGTTTTATTGCCCAGGCCTAATTATTCACAGTGCCACATGTCATTCTCAAAAGTGTCATGGTCTAGATGACAAGGTGAATGGGCACCCTCACTATTCTGAATAGAAAAGATAAAAATATTCCTAATAATAACTAAAATATATTGCACCATAACTAGACACCAAGCACTGTACTAAATGCTTTACCCGGATGATCTTGTTTATCCATCTCAGGAGCTGAATTATCTCCATTTTATACAGGTGCTGAGAACTTAAGCAACTCGCCCAAGTTCAGACTTTAGCAAGTAGCAGAGTCTGGATCTGAATGACCTCCATCAAATTAACAGCTGAGGGCGTACCTGGGCCTGTCTGAGTGCAGGGTTGGCCGGCAGGGGTCTGGCAGGGACACAGGGCACACGAGGAGCCGGGTGCAGGGGCGGGAGTCCTCGCTGAGAAGAACTGGGCAGAGGGGCGTCCAGGGCTTTGAGGGGTCTGCTGATGTCCACATGCTGACACTGCGGCAATCTCCTGGGATTGTCCTGCGGGGTCAGAGCAAAGAGCCATGATGTGGTCATTACCGTGTAATCCCTGGAGGGACAAGCAGTGCTAACTCATCTGCTCCGGCTGCAGGGGGAGGGCAGGTGGAGGAGGGGAAGAAATCAAGGGATTACAGCAGAGGGAATCTATTATTATTGATGTCAGCTTCAGGATTCTAACAGACCACGCTCCCCCACCCCCAAACCTGGAATAGTGGGGTCACTTTCTATCTAAATGTTTAAAAACTGGTTTAATTCGTTAACAAGTAGGTGCAAGGCAACCTTAGGAAGCACCAACATGCATGAAGACGCGGACCAGATCTTAAGGAAATTCCAAAGGACTTGTGAAAATGAGACGTAGTTCAGCGTACACAAGGCTGGATGAGAACTGAGGAAAACTCCTGGGGAAGGAGCATCGGGGCGGAGGTGAGGGTCTGGGTCTGGCGGGCCGTCTCCTGCCTGGTGGCCTTGTTTTTAGCGACAGATGAGAACGGATGCAGCGTGGGTCTCATGCCCCCTGCTCCCCCCCTTTTCTTCCTTTCTTTCTATAAACAGCTTTATTGAGGTTTTATTGACTATTAATTGCATATATTTAAAATGTACAGTTTGGTAAATTCTGACATAGATTCACACCCATGAAACCATCAGAGTAAGTAAAGGGATGAACATATCCATCACCCCGTCATCCTTCCCTCCCACCGCTCCCCTTTCTCCTTCTCCCAGCAACTACTGATCCGATTTCTGTCACTATAAATTGGTTTGCATTTTCTAGAATTTTATATAAATGAAATCATCATTTTTGGTCTGGCTTCTTTCACTCATCAAAATTACTTTGAGATTTATCCAAGATGTAGTGTGTATCAATTGTTCATTTTTTCTAATTCTGAGTAGCATTCCACTGTGTAAATATACCAAAGTGTGTTTACCCTCTTACCTGTCGATTGATATTTGGGTCATTTCTGGGTTTTGGCTCTTCAAGATAAAACTGCATCTTTGGCTCTTGCAAATGAAGCTGTTTTTCCTGTCTCCCAGGGTTAGGGGTGAAAGGTGATAATGCTTATTAGGGACAGCTGTCTCCTCTTTGGAACCCAACCCATAGACACATCAAAAACACTTGGTGGGGGAACCTAAATATCAGAGGGAACACTAGTCATAATTCACCAAGGTAGCAGGAAAGTGAAGAGACAGTAGGGAACCATGAGGTACTTTGGTTTGAGGATCCAGCTCCTTGAAGCCATAGGTTGGACAGAGCTTCTATAGCCCAGGACTGGAGCAAAAAGGGCCCGACCGAGGGTTCAGTGTAACTCTCAGAAATACCCTGGGAGCAGCAGCGGGCCATAGAAGCTCTCCCAAACCCAGTCAGGGCCATTCTCAAATCACAGAAGGGCTCCAGCAGCAGGACCCTGCCTGGTCAGCATACCCAGTGGGCCTCCTGGGACTGTGGCCACCTGGGTGACTGGAGGGGTGATGACGATGTAGCATGTCCTGCAGGGCACACGGCCTCAGGGGGACCTGGCACCGTGAGCCCCTTCCAGCCCCAGCCATCACCTCAGGAAGCCTCTGCTGTCCCAAGGGCGCTGACGCAGCGTTTCCCAGCAAGAGGCTGCGGGGTCTAGCGCTGCTCAAGCTCTTATTGAAAAACCCATGTGGGCTTCCCTGGTGGCGCAGTGGTTGAGAGTCCGCCTGCCGATGCAGGGGACGCGGGTTCGAGCCCCGGTCCGGGAAGATCCCACGTGCCGCGGAGCGGCTGGGCCCGTGAGCGACGGCCGCTGAGCCTGCGCGTCCGGAGCCTGTGCTCCGCAGCGGGAGAGGCCACAGCAGAGGGAGGCCCGCGTACCGCAAAAAAAAAAAAAAAAAAAGAAAAAAAAAAAAAAGAAAAACCCGCGTCTTCATGCGCTTGCTCCCTTCTTAGGTTTGTTCAAAACTCACCTTAGGTGTGTTGGAAGGTGGCGGCTTCCTCATCGGCCCTTTGCTGAGGTGGGTAAGGTGAGCCTGCCTAGGCTGGGAGCCGCTGGACGGCCGGGAAGGGCGCACGCACCTGCAATGCAATCCCAGACACGCTTGCCGAGGGCGCTGTGTCCCCTCTGCCTGACTTGACTTCTTCTGTTTTGTTCACAGTGACACGCAAAATGCAATTCATTTCTTTTCACTTAGCGTGGTAAACATGCGAGAGAAAAGTTATCTAACACTCTTACAAGATTAAAACATAAATATTGAGTATTTTTCCCCCCAAGCCATTATTCTGTTAAATTAGTTCTTGCAATCCAAAGACACACAGCTTGGGACACCTGGCAGACATTTCGCATAGAGCGGGCATTTTAGCAATGATGGCTTGGAATATATTTGGATCGCAAGCTACCCCGTCTGATAAAAACGTTTTAATATTCCACCTTGTAAAAAGTACCAACGTAAAAGGGTGGGAAAAATACACCGGTGGTATTCATCAACACCCTGCTTATTTATGTACTAAATTGCAAATAGTTTGAAGGGAAAGTGAAGGGGGCAGCTGGTCTGGCAGAAGTGTTCCAACACCAAGCCAACAGAAAATCTGACCTCTTCTTTGCTAAGGAAACACAGTGCGAAGCAGCCCATTGCACATTCTTTCAAATGCCGTTCCTTGAAAAGATGACCCTAGCCCGGGGTACCTTAGCTTTTCGATGGTGGTTTTTTTATCTGTAAACAGCAGTCGTATCAACGTCTTCCTTTTGAGATAAACCACAAATCCAGCAGCAAGAAGACACAGGATGGTCACCAGAATTCCTATCGTTAAACCTTGGTTACCTGAAACAAAGCACATCTGACTCAGAGAGGGAGGCATATAACTACAATGTGGGGAGTATCAAACTGTGACATTTACGGCAAAATGAACTTTGAAGGAAGGACCAGAAATGGAGTGAGTAAATCCCTGAATGGTGTACTGATAGATTAGTCTCACTTCAAAGGTCGTGTCTGAGGTGCCATCTGCCCTGCCATGATTCATTTCTGACGCGTCTGGAACTTGCTAAATGGGAACACAGTCTGGCCAGTGGGACCACAGCCCTGGTCACAGGGGCCCCCCAGGCATGACAACAGCCGGGGAATGGTGGCAAGAGTAACAGGGAGCTGTCACTAGAATCCCTTCAGAATTATGGTGGGTCCCAAGCTGAAATCTTCCCAGGCCCCATTACAAATAGGCTCCTGCAGGCTCTTTCCTTCTCTCATTCTTCGGTGCTGGCGTCTGTTTTAGTTTTTTGTATTTTTTTTAGACCAAGACCTTACTTCTGGATATCATCAAATTAGAAGGTGAAAAAGCAAACTCAGTTTAAATGCCCTTGGGTTCTGTTTCGTTATGTTAGGGACTTAAAAACACAGCCTGTGGGGCGGGGGCAAACCCCTTTCTCTGGAAGGATGCTGTTTATTTTATCTAAGGAAACATCCCCCCTTTCTGTGATATGATCCCATTTTGTTGAGTGCAGAGACACGAAGACTCCTCAAGGGTGTGGAAAGGAAAGGAAAATCAAACCATCCCGTTGGTTTCTAACTGCAGCTGCGGTCAAGGGCCGTCTGGGGGGGGCTCTAAATGCCGGGTTTCGGAGGACCTGTATTTGCAGTTTCACCAGGGCGGTGAATTCCTTGAGAGCACAGGTCTCAATTCATTTGTCTCTGTTCTCCTGCCAGCAGCCATCAGTCTGTGCGCCCCCTGGTAGGTGCCCTGCAGTCCTTTCGGGTTGCTGGTGACAGCTGTGGAGGTGGCTTCTGTCACCAGGGCTCTCCCACCCCACCTCCGACCAGGACATTCAGCTGGCTGGGAACCAGACCAGCAGCAGCTCCCACCGGGGGGAGAAAGCCTTCATACCCTCTCTGTTTCTGGACTTCGTCCCCAGCTGACAAGTCCCAAGAGGGATGTGTCTGAGTCTAAGGCAGACAATCGACACAGGACCGTCTTGATTCACTTGTGTTACTGGAAAAGCCTTGCTCTGGTTTCCTGGCCCAAATGTCCCTCTTTCGAGACTGTGGGCTGGCAGTCGCAGGTGCCCCTGGTTAGGATTCTGTTGTCTCTTAACACAGCTCATTAAAAAGTGAGCAGCGGGCTTCCCTGGTGGCGCAGTGGTTGGGAGTCCGCCTGCCGACGCAGGGGACGCGGGTTCGCGCCCCGGTCCGGGAAGATGCCACGTGCCCCGGAGCGGCTGGGCCCGTGAGCCACGGCCGCTGGGCCTGTGCGTCCGGAGCCTGTGCTCCGCGACGGGAGGGGCCACAGCAGTGAGAGGCCCGCGTACCGCAAAAAAAAAAAAAAAAAAAAAAAAAAAAAAAAAAAAAAAAAAAAAAGTGAGCAGCAAGAGGTTCAGCCATACTTTGGAGTTCCATACTTCCAAATTCCTAAGCCTTAAACTGATGGGGTATCAGTCAAACACCGACTGGGCCGCACGCTAAGCTTGCTCGCCCTGCCCCCAAGGCTGCCCGTCTCCCTGAGCCGCTCAAGCCAGAAGCCCAGGCAGCGCCATCCCCGCGTCCAGTGCAGGCGCCGTGTCCCATCGAGCCTGCCCCCTCCGTCCCCTCCGTCCCGGGGTCCACCTTCCTGAGTCTCACTACCACCCGCCCATCACAGCTTCCCGTCCGCGCTGCGCCCGCTGAGTGTCTCCCAGGACCCGGAGCAGCGGCTGGTGCCTGGCAGATGCTGGAGAGACACTTGCGTCATGAACTTCTGGGCCACAGTCAGGCGGGCGGGCGGGCTGCGGGCAGTGAGGCCCAGGGCGCGGCTATGCCCCGTGCAGCCATCAGCCGGCTTCTCGCGGCCCCTCTTTTGTAGGTGTTTCGGGGGAAGGAGCGTAAACTTACTTTCTCTTAAGATACGATGGCAATGGTGGATGAGTCCGGCTCTTCAGTTGTTTCCATTTTTAAAATATTCTTACTTGGTACAACGAACAATTGGCAACTCTGTGGGGTCGCCCAAAGTTTAGGAAACCCCCAAACCTGAGTGCCCCTGGTGTCCACACCAAAAAGGGACCCAGAGCATGTGGCCTGTCTCCCGCCATCGCGTCCAATTCCTCGAATGCCATCTGGCTCACTTGAATGCGGAGGATGGAACAGGTGGCAGGGTCCCCGATGCATTAAAAACGAAAATGCTGCTATTTTTTAACAATAACCTCTTAACGGCCAATTAGAAAATGGACTAAGTTGCAGCAAGAGGCCAGCCGTCAAGGCGGGGACGCTGGGCCAGGCCTGGCTTATTACCCCCGGGGATGGATGTGTGCTGAGAGGAAAGACCTTGGGGCCCTTTTTCCACTTGCTGCGGGGCCGGTCTCGGGAGCGGTGTCGAGACACGTCCACCTTTAAGCAGAAAGATGACCAGCAGCTCAGCTCCCTTCCTCACAACACTGTTTCTCCAGATGTGCCTGCTCAGAGGGTCTCTCCCTCCTGGCCCTGTGCCCCCTGCCCGGTCCTGTAGAGCAGTGTTGTGTCCGTTGTCATGGAAACAGTGGCCAAGCCACAGAGTCAACCCTGCCAGTCACAGCGGGACTCAGGACGTATGACGTCCTCCGTAGTGGCGTTAGCCACCGTCCGAGCGTCCAGGGGCTCAGGTGGGCGCGGAGGTGACAGCACAAGTGTGCTCGGGACACTCCTGCCTGCCCTCACCCCCCCACCCCCGGCTCGCGGTGGGCTCCCTGCGCTTTCACTTCAAAGTGGGCATCGCTCAGGCCTGCCCCTTAACTGGCTGACAAGAGCTCAGAGAAGACAGTCCTGCACTAGGAGACCACTTCTCAACGTCTCTGAGGAGGAAAGAACTGACAGTCCCAGCACAGCCACCCTCAGGGGCTTCTTCACGGGTAGACTGTGCCTCAGTCTTAGCTGTGTGACTCTGTGAAAGTTACTTAACTTCCCTGAGCCTCGGGTCCCTTGTAAGGAAAGAAGAATAATGCCAACTTTCGTAAGGATTCGATGAGCTAATGCATGTAAAACGTGAAGCACGGCAGGTAACAGCAGCTCAGCCAAGAGAAACTGTTGCTATCTCTGCTGCTACTGCTGGAACCGGTCCCTTTAGGAAGAGGAGGGTGTCTTTCTAGCAAGAGCTTTAAAAGGCATTTGACTTCACACCTCCTAGCCCTGGTACACAGAGGCTGGCCTTGACAAAATCCTTTGATCCGACGATGAAGTTCACACCCACTTGGCAGTCTGCGGTAGGATGACCTTAGCTAAGAAAATGTCACAGGCTAAGACCCGGCAAACTCAGCCTCTGAGTAAAGCAGAGCGAGGAGTCTCTGCAAGGATCAGCCAAGGACTAGAGAGGGTCTGGAAACAGAGAGGCCTCGGGCTGTGTGAGGTCTGCGTGGGGTCCTCGCTGGGTTTCCGGCTGTGCACCCACCCGACGGCTGGTGAGCCCTCAGCCTCGCTTGGAAGGATCCCCCAGGGGCCTGGCTTCCCACGCCCCCAGGAGCTCAGCCCACTCCCTGGGACGCGCCGTCACCACTCACCTGCTTGCCGGATGGGGCCGCTGTCCTTGCTTCCTCCAAAGCCAAACTTGTCACAGAAGGGAGGGGCCCAGTGGGCCTCGCAGTGACAGTTCTTCCTGTTGTTACACACCTTTCGGGCAGCAGAGGGGAAAGACACCAAGAGGGAAGCAGGGTTAGGACGCACCTCCCCCTGGGGCAGCGCTAAGTCTCTGAGCCCTAATTGAGCCCGAGAGCAAAGCAAAGGCCCTGTGGTCAGAGCCCCCATCACACCGATGCAGTCAGACTCCGTACATGCGGCTGTGAGGATAAACCCTAAACCCAGCACCACACAGGTGAGCCCAGAGCCCGAGGCTGCGGATTAACATAATGTGCTGTTGTTACGTCAGCAGCTGTTGAGAGAAGGATGGAGACAGTTAGTCTCGATCCTTCTGTCAGGGCTCACCCACTCCTTTCAACCCCTTTTGCTTCTCAATCTCCATGTCCCTCTTTTTAAATCCAGGAAACCCTCCTGATCTGGCCGAGATGAGAAGCCCTCTCAGGGGTGAGGAGGGGCCCCTGCTTCAGGGACATGGAATCCATGCCCTGGGCACCTTCAGACGGGAGGCTCGGGGAGGCTGTCACACATGGAATTTGCTGAACTACTCCCGGCACCAGTGGAGTACGAGTGTGAAAACGAGAGAGAATTATTTCCATGACAACGAGGCTGAATTATGCTCCGGGAACGCCGGATTAGCGCAAGTCACTAAAAAGGACTTTTGCCGAATTTGCAATGGGCGGAACAACTGAAAACTGATCAGGAAAAGCCGCAGAAGACAGGAAGGTTGCTCCTTGAGTGTTTCCCTTCCGCTTAGAGAAACAAACGGTACGTCATCGATGGTGCACTTTGGATAATTTGTATGCTGAAGTCAGGGCCGAGCTACGGATGCTGGATGAAGCCAAACACACACTTTTATATTTTAAGACACGATAAACGTTCCGGGCGTTGCTCTCCTTTGTGATGTTTCCCTGCTTTCACAGACCCGTTTCTTCTGAATCAACCACCTGCCCCAGATGCCTCCAACAAGAGGGCCAACAGCAGGAAAGGCTACGGTAAGTGAGGAAGCGTGTTTCTCTGAAGCTAACGCTAAGCAGAATTAACTACCGAGCGGCACAGCCCACGCTGCCTCGAGTCTGCGTGTCTGGCCCGTTTCCTCAGAGACGGCGCTGCTGAGCTGCGACCCCCCGGGATCCAGGCAGCGTCCTGCCCGGCCTGGTCTCGGGCTGCACATCACAGTCACGTGCCCTTTCGGCAGCTCGTGGCAGAGAGGTTACAGCCCTGACACCCCACTTGGAGGCGCTGCTGGTGAGCCCGGCCTCGCGAGGGAAGGACCGCGGTCCGTACTTGTTCCCAAGTCATGGCCTCTCCAGTGTGTGGATGGGACCCCAGGATGTTGGAGAGGGGGGAGTCCAGGGTCCCTGACACAGCCTTGCTACTAACCGGTCATGGAACCCTGGACGTGTCACTATCCCCACTGGGGCCTGGACTCCTTCATCAACCAAATAATAAGGCTGCGCTAGGTCATTCCTTCCAGCCATTAGAAAGAAATCTATGATCCAGTGAAGACATTAAAAGATTCCATTGAATATTGACAGTCAGCTACATTCACCATCAACAAACCCACCTGAGGGACACTGCAATCCTTTACGGTTACAGCACAAGAGTAATCTTATGCAAACCTCCACAATTCTATGTTACAATCATTGGTGAGTGTCTATTTTAAAAATAGAATTTGGAGCCCAATATCTGTAGAAAAGGTTTCAGAAAAACAAATGAACCACTGGCATAGCTAGTCAAGATTAATATGATTCTACTGGAAATAATTCAGCCCATCAGAAAAAATAAACTAGGTTTTAAACAATTAGAATCCTCTTCCCCCCCCTAAAAATTCTCTGAACTAAAATAACAGCCTTCTTTAGTTGACACCCATTGTATGTGATTTCAAGAACATGTGGTCAGTATGTTCTGTCTTCCTTGTTTTAATTCCTTTTGGAAATATTTCAGTTCAGACACATATTCTGAATCTTGGCTGTAGGAGGGACAGCTCTGTTTGAAATGCTAATGAAAAACTCTTCATGAAGGAAGGTTAATGTTAAAATTACTTTGAAGATGACAAATTCCCTTTTAAAAAAAAATCCAGAATGTTAATTTAAAAGATAATTATCACTCAATCTGATTTTCTTTGTTAAATAAAAATCCCATTTCTTATGCTCTGTAAAGGTCAAAGAAAATGAATGTCTTCAGAAGAAAATATTGAGGAGGCACTGACTGCTATATTTTTACAAAGTTATGGATGGCAAAAATCCTTTACAAAGGAATGATTTAGTGCTGAACTTGTTGTGGGCCGGCTATACAAAGGCAGTTCACCTACGTACCCCTCTGCCGTGGCACTGCACCGCACATTCGTGAACACCGAAGACACTTACGTTCTGACACCGACGATTGAGGCAAATCTGGAGAGGAGGGAAACACAGCAAACATCTCAGTCTGTCTACAGCCACACGCACATGCATCTATCTGTGTATTTAAGAACAGAGGCATGGATAAAGAAGAGGTGGTACATACATACAATGGAATGTGACTCAGCCATATAAAAGAACAAACTAATGCCATCTGCAGCAACATGATGAACCTAGAGACTGTCGTACTGAATGAAGTCAGACAGAGAAAGACAAATATCATATGATATTGCTTATATGTGGAATTTCTGAATCTTGGCTGTAGGAGGGACAGCTCTGTTTGAAATGCTAATGAAAAACTCTTCATGAAGGAAGGTTAATGTTAAAATTACTTTGAAGATGACAAATTCCCTTTTAAAAAAAAATCCAGAATGTTAATTTAAAAGATAATTATCACTCAATCTGATTTTCTTTGTTAAATAAAAATCCCATTTCTTATGCTCTGTAAAGGTCAAAGAAAATGAATGTCTTCAGAAGAAAATATTGAGGAGGCACTGACTGCTATATTTTTACAAAGTTATGGATGGCAAAAATCCTTTACAAAGGAATGATTTAGTGCTGAACTTGTTGTGGGCCGGCTATACAAAGGCAGTTCACCTACGTACCCCTCTGCCGTGGCACTGCACCGCACATTCGTGAACACCGAAGACACTTACGTTCTGACACCGACGATTGAGGCAAATCTGGAGAGGAGGGAAACACAGCAAACATCTCAGTCTGTCTACAGCCACACGCACATGCATCTATCTGTGTATTTAAGAACAGAGGCATGGATAAAGAAGAGGTGGTACATACATACAATGGAATGTGACTCAGCCATATAAAAGAACAAACTAATGCCATCTGCAGCAACATGATGAACCTAGAGACTGTCGTACTGAATGAAGTCAGACAGAGAAAGACAAATATCATATGATATTGTTTATATGTGGAATCTAAAAAAAGGGTACAAATGAACTTACCTACAAAACAGAAATAGAGTCACAGATGTAGAAAACAAACTTATGGTTACCAGGGGTTAAGGAGGAGAGAGATAAATTGGGAGATTGGGACCGACATATACACACTACTATATATAAAATAGGTAACAATAAGGACCTACTGCATAGCACAGGGAACTCTACTCAATACTCCGTAATGACCTATATGGGAAAAGAATCTAAAAAAGAGTGGATACGTGTATAACTGATTCACTTTGCTGTACACCTGAAACTAACAAAACATTGTAAATCAACTAGACTCCAATAAAAATTAAAAAAAAAAAAAAAAAGAAGAAGAGAAAGCAAAGGAAAGCTTGGGGAAGACCATCTTTCAGTTAAGGTGAATAATGCACTTTGCCTTGGACCCGGATATGGATCCTGATACCCGCCTCCAAACTCAGCCCGTTTCAAGACTCACATCAATGTGGACACTATGGAAGTCGTCTATCTTCATGGCATTTTATATGGTTTTGGTCAATCCTGAAATTATGGTAACGGATTTTCTCATGATTTTTGTTTAGAGCTTGCAATGAAATCTACATATTGCAGCATTTCCCCCCTCCATTAAAAGATGTAGGAGAGAACAAAAGAGACCAGTCCTTCACCTGGGCCTATGCAGACTCAAAGACTCCAAGAATCCTTGAATCTGGTAAGGGAGATATTAAAATATGGGAAATTTTCCAAAATACCGACTGACAAGTACTATCGTTGATGACATACACCATCAACAGAAATGCTCAGCAGAGTAAAACAGACGCTTCCCTTGTATTTCTCAAGCCTCTGCAGAGGCAGCAATTTGCTAAATGGTACTGCGCTGGTTGAAAGAGTTTATAGTCTTATTTCAAAGGTGCATAATATAGTCCAGACTCAAGGGATCAGGTTCTTTATCTCCCATAAGATGTTACAAATTAGTGGAGTCAAAGGGAGAAAAGTCTAATTTTTAGATTACAGAAGCATTTTTAATCAAATAGGACCTTCCTATGAGACATTCACCATCCGACCCCAGCAGTTTATCTAAGGCAAGATTAACGCCCTTTGAAAAACGTGCTGGTCCAAGCAGCTCTCAGGGCTGGTGGGAATCTTGGCCAAGGGGACTGTCACATTCCGGCTGAGAAAGGAAATTGTCTGGGGTTGCAATGAACACAGCAGGACCCCAGGCAGAATCACAGCATACGGGTGCTGCCCTCCCCCACCCCACGGGCTAGGCTAAGGACGGCTTTCAAAGAACTAGTGTTCTGCAGGCAGGAGATCAAAGCACACTGAATCCTGCACAAGAAGGGAAAAGCTCACTGATAAATTGAGTCCTTGGAATCTCAGTGTTCAGATGCACCTGGCCTTAGCTGTTCAGACCACAGTTTAAATGGTGTCAGTCTAATGTCAAGGCTTGAATATAAGCGAATGGGTGTGGTTAAGGAGACACCCAGAATGTAGAACATGTTTCACTTACCATCCTGTTCCCTTAAGGATAAAAGCATTTGTGGTGTATGGGGGAAGGGGGAGGGGGTGGAGCGGAGGGAGCTCCTGTCCTGAGGACTCTGCTACAGGGGATGACTCAGCACCTTTCCTTTCTGCTCTGTGACCTCCATGTTAGTAACGATTTCATAATCGTTTTGAAAAGGAGGAGCCTAATAAAAGCATCTTCTTTCCTAAAGTGTTTTATTAACTTGCTATCATTCAGTCCGATGAGAAAGTTTGGTGGGAAAAAACAAGGTGGCAGAATATAAAAATCTCAAAATTTTTTTTTTCCTCTTGGACTTTATTTCTAACTGCCCGACCCCCAACCCCCAGTATCTCAGTCTACCTTTCCCCTTGATCTCCAAAAGAGCACCCTTGGGCTTTAAGCTTATCCTATCTCTTCCCCTCTCCTGTCCCCGTATGGGGGTCTCTGAAACGACATCTGACATCCCATTCTGTCCAGGTGAGAACAAGTCCCCAGTGTGCCAAAAACCCAAACCACGTTTCCAAAAACAATATAATATGCTGCTGTGTTTCCTTCCAGAGTAATTTCCTGGCTGGAAACTCTCATAACATCCAGAGTGTAGACATGACTTATTAACACTAAAGAGCTGAGAAAACAAGCTTGATTTTCCCAAATCTGCATCTCAGTGGTCAGACCAGGATCTAGGATTTATTGACTTTTTCTTCTAGGTGCAAAGAACGGAATTTCAGAGGCAACATTCTGAGAAGCGGATTTAGGGAAAACAAACCAACCCTGTAACTCAGTTCTCCAACAGGACGTTTCTCAGTGGGCCCCCTTCCAGACTTACATTTGTGATGCAAGGGAGCATATGTGTCTTACTTTTCCATCTGCACACTTTGTGCCGGCAAGCACAAGCCCTGGGTCCGGCATGTCATCGCCCAAGTACACGTGGGTCCCACGGCACAGAATCCGACCTCCTTCCTGCAGGGGGATATTCGTTTCTATGGAAACGGCATTTGTACCGATGACTGGTCGGCTGGCACCTCCTTGACACTGGATTTTTCCACATTTAGCATCTCTGGAAAGGCAAGAACAGACAGCACTCAAAGAGGGAAAGTCTGGAGGCAGCCCGAAGTGATCTGGGAAGTTCAAAGCCACGGCGCGGTCAGGAGGCAGACCCCACCTCATCTCGCACTTGGCGAAGGAGCTCTTGGAGTCTTTGCCGCAGTTGCCATAAGGGTCGCCTGCAGAGTTGACTCTCTCAAAGCAGATCCCGGGGGCAGGTTTAGCACCTGAAACAGAAGCAAAGCAGCACTTTCACCACCTGCAAGTGTTTTGAACATTTTTCTTGGAACAGCACGAGGCTTTCAGGTTAAGGGAAGACGTGTTCAGCGTCCCAAGAAATCACACCTGGCATCTTGGCTGATGCCTGATACAAGCCCACCTCAGCTCACAGCAAAGCATGCATTTCATCACTCCCTCTTCTGGAGGGCTGCTAACCCGGCCCATGGCACGTGCGGCCTCTCCAGAGATGAGGCCTGGCTCTGGGGCCACACCCGACCCAACCCCAAAGGGGGTGGCTGGCCGGCTGCGGGGGAAGGGGAGGCTTGCTCTCTTGAACAACTCCCACACAACTCTGGTGAGAAAACGCAAGTTAAAGCAGGCTCCAAGGAATAATGATTACTAACGTGAGAAGCAATGAGAGAGGGAGAGAGAGGGAGAGAGAGGGAGAGAGAGGGAGAGAGAGGGAGAGAGAG
>NC_041233.1:78341016-78403429 GCF_002837175.3 Physeter macrocephalus
GGGAGGGGGGAGAGGGGAGAGGGGGAGGGGGGAGGGGGGGAGGGGGGAGAGGGGGAGAGACAACGAGCAACGCAGAGGTCTTACACCACGTTTCCAGCCCCACAAAGCTCCCTATTGGAGCAAGCACTGGCTTCAACGAATGCCTGCGTTTGCAAGGCAGAGACTGCTCTCAGAGGCCATGGAGGCATAAAATCTGATGGTCTTTTTACACAGCAGGACAGTGCCCGGTACAGAAGGGCGTGGAGCCAGAGAGCTCAGGAAATGGCCATTTTCAGCACATCTTCCGGTCAAGGAACGAGAGAGCCATGTACCTGGGGTTTGCGTTGCCAGAGTTCGGAGGGCTCTCGAATCCTATCACAGTGGTATCTGCTGAAGACTATGTGAGAAATTCAGGAAAATGTTCTCCATTCTTCAGATAAGCTGTGCCCTGTGAGGGGCCCCGGGACTGCCTTCCTGCCCACACCGGTGTCCTGTCTGGGCTCTTCCTCTCACATCAGCCAGGACGCCAACTTCCCCAAGCCCAGCTCTGCCCCCTGCCCTTCTCTGCACCCTGCTCTGGGGAGGCTCCGCGCGCCTTCCAAGGTGACAATGTCATGATGGGCAATGCTCGCCTCCTTCCAGGGACCAGATGGTGTTCTTATTACTAAAAAGTCCATCTTTCTACAACCTGATTCCTCATCAGACACGTTCAGCATCTCATTAAACAAACAAAGCAGCAGACAAATCAAACCAAACAAAACCCCTGCAGCAGTCGAGACCAGCCACAGGTTCAGCCATTGACCGCTGCACTGAGTTGCCCCCATCCTGGACCTCTTATTTTCCCATTCTCTGTTTTTTTTAAAAACCATTTAAGAGAGTCTCCCAAACTCCTCCCATAGGGCATTTCCCTGAACTGGACACAAGTCTCTGTCCTAACGAGATTAAAAAATGGGCAAAAGAACTGTTAAGACATTTCTCCAAAGAGGACATTCAAACGGACGACATCACTACACATTAGGGAAATACAAATGAAAACAACAATGAGCTATCACCTCATGCCAATTATGGTGGCTGTTATCCAAAAAAAAAAAAAAAAAAAAAAAAAAGATAAGTGTTAGTGAGGATGTGGAGAAAAAGTAACCCTCATACATTGTTGGTGAGAATATATACAGCCACTGCAAAAGACAGTATGGAGGTTCCTCAAAAAATTAACAATAGAACTATCATATGATTACCAGTTCAACTTCTGGGTAAATATCCAAAGGAAGTGAAATCAGGATCTCAAAGAGATACCTGCACTCTCATGTTCATTGCAACATTATTCACAAGAGCCAAGACACAGAGGAGACCAAAGTGTCCACTGACAGATGAATGAATAAAGAAAATGGGAGTATATATGTACAAGTGAATATTATTCAGCCTTTAAAAAGAAGGAAATCCTGCCATCTGTGAGAGCATGGATGAACCTGGAGGACATGATGCTGACTGAAATAAGTCAGATACAGAAAGACAAACACTGCATGATCGTGGAATCTAAAAAGTCGAATCCACAGAAGCAGAGAGCAGAATGGTCATTGCCAGGGACGGGGGGGAATGGGGAGGTATTAGTCAAAGGGTACAAAGTTTCAGTTACGCAAAACGAATAAATTCTAGCGATCTACTGTACAGCATCATGCTTATAGTTACTAACACTGTATATTTAAGAATTTGCTAAGAGGGTGAATCTTATGTTTAGTGTTCTCATCACATACACACAGAAATAATAGTCAATAAAGAGGGTGGGAGGAATATTTCGGAGGTGGTGGATATGATTACAGCATGGATTGTGGGGATGGTTTCACAGGTGTACACTTACTGCCAAACTCATCAAGGTGTACACACTAAATACGTACAGCTTTTTGTATGTCAATCGTAACTCCATAAAATGGTTAAAAAAAAGTCTTTGTTTTCCACAGCACATTCCCTTCATTCACAGCTTATTTTGATGCTGACCCTTTTCTTCTGTTGTGATGCTGTCACGGGGAATCTTATTTTTAGGCATAAGTACCCACTCACCCAACAGTGAGTCTTTTGATTTTACTTTTTTCTATTTGCTCAGTGGGTGTATATTCATGATCTCCACAACCTAATCACCCATCCTGTTGCTTGCCAAAGTGAGCTTTTAAAAGCTCTTTTACCAGGAAAAAAAAAAGTGGAGGCAGGAAGGCACACCCTAGGAATAATAATTAAACAAGTGATAAATGTTCTTGTCTTTTCTCAAACCCAATTTTGTCAGTTGACCTCAATGAGCCTCTAAACCAGCATTGACAGAGGTTCACGAGGTCCAACGTGCTTTCTCAGCTGGACTGTGAGATTCAAAAGACACGACTGAGAGATTAAGAGGTCAGTGCTACTCAGCCATAAAAAAGAATGAAATAATGCCATTTGCAGCAACATGGATGGACCTAGAGATTATCGTACTAAGTGAAGCAAGTCAGACAGAGAAAGACAAATACCATATGATATCACTTATATGTAGAATCTAAAATATGACACCAATGAATCTATCTATGAAACAGGAACAGACTCACAGACATAGAGAACAGACTTGTGGTTGCCAGTAGGGAGGGGGCGTGGGGGAGGGACAGATTGAGAGTTTGGAGTTAGCACCTACAAACTATTATATAGAGAATGAATAAACAACAAGGTCCTACTGTAGAGCACAGGGAACTATATTCAATAACCTGTAATAAACCATAATGGAAAAGAACATGGAAAGAATATCTATATATGTATAACTGATTCATTTTGCTGTACAGTAGAAATTAACACAACATTGTAAATCAACCATACTTCAATAAAATACATTTTAAAAAAAGAGGTCAGTAGTAAACCATTCTTTCTGATGCCGAACCTTTTGGGAAAACTGTTTTATATTTCCGCATGTATGGGATCTAAGAAAAACAAAAACAAATGTTTATCAAGTCTCAATTCCTTTTGAAAGGCCTCCTCCTGTTTGATTTCTAAAATCGGTGGCCGTGCTGCAGCACTCGGGGCTTGGGACTCAGAATAATGGGCTGATCTGGTGTCAACCCTACACACTAGGAGACCCTGGTCAAGTTATGGGAACTTTTGAGACTCTGTTCCCTCATTTCTATGATGGGGACAAGGACAGCACCTGACCTGAGGTGCTGTGAGGTTCAGGGAGTCCCCCAGGCTCTCAGTAAACCTGGGTTACACCGAGGATGGCCACTGATCATGCAGAAGGGGACAGCTTGGCCCCTGAACATTAAGGACGTGAGGGGAGGGGAGCTCCTCGGAGCTGACCTTGTTTGCAACACTTGCCACGTTTTAACGCTGTAATAGTTCAGGATGGTGTCGGTAAGGGCTTCACACCTGTTTCCTTCACAGAGGGGAGTCCCCGGTGCCTAGCACCTCACGGGAAGCCAATGAAGGCTGCTGAGTGACTGGGTGAGGAACTCCTGGACCCACCTTGGGAAACGAGAGGGAAGAAAGAGAATCTCCTCGTCGGAAACCCTGGGAGGTTCTGTACCTACTTTGTATATTAAATAAAAAGTACAGTCATAGCTCAAGGATCTCAGCTTCCCTGCCTCCATCTCCTCCTTACTTGTTTCAGTGAGTGAGCCTCCTGCTGCCCCGAGTCCTGTGCTCATTCTGGGCGCCCCCCCCCCCCGCCCCAGCCAGGCTGGACTGGACCTCCAGAACCTCATCACACCGCGCAGATGCCGAGCATCATTTTGAAAGAGGCAGCGTGAGATCTCAAGGAAAGACACTCGAGTTTGACTCCTTTTTATTCCACTGAACTCGGGGAACAAAGAGCGTCTTCCCTGTAATTCCTTTCCTTGCCCTTGAACCCAGAGACCCGCTTTAGATGAACGGGAACGTTTCGGCTCACTAACATGCCATTTGTTGGGCATCCCCGCTATTAGTTACTGTGCTGGGCACCGTATGCAGTAGAAGTCAGTCCATAAAGAAACAAAGCCGAGTGGGGTCTGACCAGTGAAATTTACTCCACTCTGGTATTAATTTGCCCAGTGGCTTGAACAACGCAGAGTTCTAAAGGTTAACTTTCTGTCTCTTGCGAGAAAGCACTAACTGTCTATTTCCAAGAGTTTTGTCCATTTCAGCTCTTATCCAAAACTCAAGGGAGTAGGAGATGCCACATCACACTCTACTGTTGATGTATCGGCAGGACATGTCATCAGTGGGGCACGGCAGTGACACTGCTGGCTACAATGTGGCAAAGGAAACTCACATCTGGAGGAGGAACGGGTCATGATTTCATCGGCTGCATATGCTCAGGGAGAGGCTAGATAGATATCTCTGTGAAATCAAAGACCAGAATGCATACCTGATCCCTTGTCACATAATTCCTTCATTCTTTGATCTGGAGGATTAAGGGAAAGTACACTATGATGGGTAATTCATGGCTAACCTTGATGCATAAGCTCTTTTGCATCTCCATCCTCAAGTACTTAGGGATTGAAAATTTTCATCAACTTCCATCAACTTTCATCAATACTGAGACTGCTGTTGTTTCAATGGCATGGGGGAGGTGAGTGACAGAAGAGAGGATGGGGCGGAACCCCATTTACAATGCACATTCTCATCCAGTTGACTGACATTTTCTTACCCTGAAGTCTCCATGTTGGGATGAGAATTCTTGCACGAGAAACATGATGTTTAAAGACCTAGGGGTTTAATAAATGAAACTTAAAATAAATGAAGAAGTATATAAGCAGCTGAAACTTGATCCAGATCACAATATGCCCTATTGCTGCCTCACCTCCAATTTCAAGCTGTAGGACACTGTCACGCAGGGTTTCGGGCCACCTCCTGGGGCCAGCAAGCTCCCAGCTAGAGGTTGGGCACTGCTCAGCCCCACCCGGTACCACCAGCGGCCCACTGGCCATGCCCCTCCTAGGAGGTAACCTCTCTTTATAGGAGAGCCTGTGTGTGGGTGGGGGTGGGGGTGTGTGTGGGTGTGTGGGTGTGTGTGTGGGGGGGCGGGTGTGTGTGTGTGTCTGTCCGTCCGTCCGTCCTCTGGTGGTTTGGAGCAACCGTAGAGATTTGTGAAAAGGAGGTACAGAGTAGAAGGCTTGTGATTATTCAGTTGTTTGTTTTGTCTAATACCTCTCCCATATCGCTTTTTCTAGGAACAAAACCCTTTTTCTTATGGGAAACCCATTTTATATGGTTCAGGTGAGGTTAACGTTCCCAACCAATGCCAAAGGGATGGGCATGAAATTCAACTCTGGCGCATTGAGTGTGCCCCGCCACCGGTCATAAGACTGGGTCAGTGATGGATACATGGCCAAAGCCGGGTGCCTCAGCATCTTCCTTGGAACCCAACTGCTCGAGCTGGTTGGACGAGGGGCCTGGGCTGCTGTGTTACTAGCCATCGCTGGCTGAGTCCTTCAGGGTCTCCCTCCATCACCACCTTCCCTGAGCCTGGGGACCCTGCTGCTCTCATTCACCCTGGTGGGCTGTCCCCTCTCTGCATCTATCACACTTGCTTTTGCCTTTTGTGATGTCTCGAGGCCCCTGCCTCACTGTAAAAACCCCTGTGGACTGAGACGGTGCCTCAGGCCTGCACAGAGCAGGTGTGTTCCAAGAACGAATGAGTGAAAACCACAGGGAAAGCAATTTAGGGAAAGCACATCCTGTCTCCACCGCCCTCCCCAGAGGAAGTCAGTTGCGGTTTCCGTAGAACAAAGCATCTTGGGTAAATGAACACTGTCTCCTGGTCTGCCTTTTCTGTGACTCTGGGTCTTCACTTATTCATTTACATCAAATGAAGTATTACCGTGCTGTCTTAAGAGGAAAGAAGATATAAAGTCACAAAAAGACAGACATTTTACTTCCTGGAAAGGAAAACTGTCATTCCCTCAAAGTTTAGACAAAGTAAGAAATCCTATAAGCAAGGAAACCAGAAAGGGGGTTCCGTGCTGACCTCGGGAGCAGGGACAGCTCTTGCAATAAAAGAAAAGATCATTATAGGAAACAGACTAGAAGATGCAAACCCTGAGTGCCCTGGCTGTCAGGACCTACTGGTGCCGGGAAGGACAGTGGAGGAGGGTCCAGCCAAGTGTTTCGCGTGGCTTTTGTGTGTGAGCAGCCAGCTGGCGTTTATCTTAGAGACAGAAGGGTCAATAATCTAAAAGGTGTAAATGACTTCTATCCACTTGTAAGACGTTATAAAGGTACAGATCTGGCTTCAAATCTGCTGCACTTAAAGGTGTCCGTCTTCATGAAGACGAGAGACTTCATGTCTGTCTCATGAAAAAAAGTGACAAGTTTTCTTATCACCACTACATCAATTTGCAGCCTTTGAATTCTTAATAATGGAGCTCTTAGATGTTCTGCCGTTATCAAAAGATGAAATTTAGCCTTTCAGAGGGAATTTTGACATTGTACCATATTTTATAATTCTATAAGAAGTGATGGAATTTAATTACCAGGTTTATCTTCAGAGTTATATAACAATTATATTTATAATTGTAGTTTGGAAGTTCCCGATGTCATTACGTCTTTTGAAAGAGAGATGATGACACCTTGTACTAAGCCCACAATTTACTTGATCTAATCTTTTCCTTAAAATGACGCCGTTATGCAAATGCACGCCCCCAATTCAGTCACCTCGGCTCCTCCCCCATCACTAATTTCCCCAACCCCTGTCACTAATGTCCACAGACAAAGGCATCTTCACAAGCAACTGAAGCCTGCTTGTCCTCCCCATAATCCTCCCTCTGTCTTGCTTTACCACATTGACGTTTACCTCCTAAACATTATGACTCTTGGCAAAAATCCCTTTTCTTCCCATCTGTAGCCACCAGAGTTGTGGACGATTAGTAATTGTACTGCTCCAGGTATGTCGTCATAAAGCAAACTCAGTTAAACTAGCCTGGCACATAAACACTGAATATGCCCGTAAAAATCGTCTGGCCAGCTCACACTGCATCAATCAGGCGACACTATTTTCTGGTGAGTGATAAAATAGATAGAACTAAGATATTTCAGGACTTCCTCGATGCAGACTGTTTGTGGTTCTAGACACACAGTTATCTGTAAGATTAATTTCCAGCCGTTTTCAGCGATCATGCTAGTGGTTTGGATAAATGACGTTGGCAAAAATAAATTTCGTGCCTGAAGAAACACATCCAGCTGTGTTTTGGAAGGAATAAAGGTCATGTCACATTGACAGAAAATCTTTGTGGCTATTAAGACTGAAGCGGACAGAGGGCTTAAAGACAAGGTACGGTGTGAGCTGCACATAATGTTTATGGGTTTGACATCACCAGATAAAGTCTTGAGATGCAAGATTTGCGGAAGAAAAATCACTGAGAAAAAAAAAATGTCAACTCCGGGCCAGCAAGAATATCATCAACAATAATAACTAGGAAAACAAGCGGATGAACAAAAGCCCCGAAAGGTATTCTAAAAGTATATTACTTTGCCAGTTACGAGTTGCAGGCATGTGTTTTGAATTTTCTATCATTTATTTGTAGAAAGATTTGGAAGCAGGATTATGTTATTGAAATATAATGCTGGATTGAGAAAAGTCCATCTCAAAAGGGAACAGTTAGCTGGAAGGAAGGGCTTCATCTGGTCAGGGTTTGGGTAGCCAGATTTGGGGAGCGAGTAACTAACTGACTTCCTGAATGTAACGGAGGATCCTGGCCAAGTTGCCAATGGCAAGGGCCGGCAGAGCAAGAGCTCAGCGACTCCTAGATTTATGAGTTACTGTCTTCATAGGGGGTCAGAAATGATCCCAAAGCAAACGTGGTCCTGATCCCAGAGCGTTTGCTAAAGGATGGGAAATGAAAGATTGCAAATGCATCCCTGACAATAAGTTTTCCTCTTCTGAAACATGAAAAGCTAATTCACAGCCACCACTGTAACACAGCAATACGCTGCTCTCAGCCTGGCACATCCAGCTGGCCGTGACCTGGCCGAGGAAGTGACCTCTGCCCCTGGAACTGTGACGGTCACATCCCGACTCTACTGCAGGTCCAGGCAAGAGTACGCTGGGACTGTGGGAAGTACGTCACTCTGGCAGACCAGGGCTCTTGGTCAGCATCTCACAATAGCACGACATCGTTGAATCGTTAGCAAATGAGAGAAGGGGGTAGCAGACGGGGTTCTCTGCGCTCCAGGTCACAGCCCAAGCTCTGGACAAGCAGAAGTGCCCGCAGTTCCCCGAGATGGCCGCCCTGGTCCTGCGCACCTTGGCCCTTGCTGTTCCACACGCAGGAAGTCCCCTCCTCTCCCACCCCGGCAATGACCACTCCAGGGCAACCTCAGCTTGGAGCCTTCCTGCTTGGCTCCCCTATCCCTTTCACCCCAGGCTGAGCCCCCTCTCTCTTCCCACCAGATCTCAGCCCTCCCCACGGCCTCAGGCACTGCGCAAGCTGCACGCTACCGCATGTGATATATACATGTAATATACTCACATATATGAAATAGATAATAAGCTATGCTGGAGGACAATGATATGCCCGTGCGGTAGACGTATGACTCTTCCCACTTTACAGACGAGGTACAACAAGGTTGAGTAACCTGCTTAAGGTCACCGTGCCAATAAGTGGTCTGTTCAATGCCTATGGTAGCCAGAAAATGGTCCCCCAAAGGGGTCCATGTCCTAATCCTTGGAACCTGTGACTACGTGCCCTTACTTGGCAGAAGGGATTTTGAAGATGTGCTTAAGTTGCGGATCTTGAGATGGGGAGACGATACTGGGTGATCTGGTCCGATATAATCACAAGGGTCCTTACCAGAAGGGGGAGGGAGGGTCAGAGTCAGAGAAGGAAATTTGACCACAAAAGCAGAAGTCAGAGAGAGACAGAGATTTGAAGATTCTGTGCTGCTGGCCTTGAAGGTGGATGAAGGGGCCAGAGGCCAAGGAGTTGCAGGCGGCCTCTCAAAGCTGGAAAAGGCCAGGAGACAGATTTTCCCCTAGAGCCTCCGAAGGTAACGCTGCCCTGCCAGCAACTTGATTTTAGGACGTCTGACCCCAAGAACTAGAAGATGATAAATCTGTGTTGTCGTAAGCCACTGAGTTAGAGCATACACAGGCAACTCACACAGTGCCCTTGAACCGGACAGTGAGGCTGCCACACTGATATAAGGAAAGGAACACACCACAGTTGCAAAGGGGGTGGGTGAAGGCCCTTCTAAGAAGCCCCCTGGTACAGAGGGCCACTGTACCAGTGCCACAGCTGGTGGTGGCACTAAGTTCTCTGCTCTCCCGAGGAAGTCTGTGTGGTGGCTGGAAAAACTAAGAAGGGGTTGGCCGAGGTAGACGGCACCCCAGGAAGTCACCAGCCTGAGCGGCTCCCCCAGGCCTGGTCCCCGTGCAGGTCGTTTCCAGGAACTCGGAATTTCTGACGTCAGAGATGTTTAGTCTATGTGCCATGGCCCTCTCACGGCAAGCCCACCGTCGCCCGGGCAAAAGCGTCCTCAGTCACCAGGGTGAGGATGGGAGGGGAGAGAAGGGGCCGGCCCGGAGCCCCGGGGCGGCAGCCCCTGCTCTCGGGGTGGTGCAGTCCCCGGGGTCCCCACCGTCGCTCACAAGGATGTTGAGGGTTCCAAGCAGGTAACTCCCCGCTGCTTTTGAAAAGCTCAGCCTGTGAGTCACGCGGTCAGTTTGTCCGCCTGTCTGGGTCTGTCTCTGGTCAGGCAGCTCGAGAAGGACTAATTTGGATGAGATAATGAATACCAGCCTTGGTCACCATGAATCAGAGGCACGCAGCCAGCTGAGTCACTCGGTGGTGGGAGCTCAGAGAGGACGGCGGGGCTCCATCTGACCTCACTCTGAAACCGGGGCCAGACGCTCTAATACAGCAGGGCACCAAAGACCACATTTCACTCCAAAAGCTCAAAGTGCTGTGTGTGCTCTGGCCGTGGAATGCTCCTTGGAAGGGAGTGTTATAAGATCCCCTGTAACTCGAGAAGGGGAGATTACCGAGTCCGGAGAAAGGCTGGGAAGGGACGGCCACTAGGGATGCTTCAGGCCATGAAGATTTGGCCTGCAGCAGGAGTCACTGTCCCAAAGTGACCCCACTTGGCTGAAAGGTGTCAGAAGTCACTAAGCCATTCAGAGCCCATACAACCACGTGACATGTGTACAGTGAGTGCCTACTTTGTGCTTGTCACCGAAAAGCTTTTGAAGCTGTAAAGCCCTACCTTGCCTGGGCCCTCCTGCCTAGCCAGGGAGGAGGCCAGGGCCCAAAGACAAAGCACTAAGGCTCCAGGCACCACCAGCTTCTCCTTCCACCTGCCCAAGCACATCCGTGACACCTGAGGCATTGGAAGAACTCTCCAGAGAACGGGATAAATGGAGGCTGTGTTAGCCCTTGTTGCTGCATCCAGGCTGCTCTCTGCTCCCCCAGAAAGTTCCCAGTGCACAGGGCATCTTTGGCTCGGGGGGGTGGGGACTGGGCTCCATGACTGGCCCCAGCCCCAAGAAACACCTGCCCTGTTCTCCACGCTTGGGTCACCGCCCTCACGTCACGCTGAAAACCCAAGCTCTGAGGTTTAGTCATTGTTTTCCGCCCTCGTTTACTTCCTTCGTCACCCCTAGACCCAAAACCTCACCATAAAGTCTGGCAAAGGCCCGTATCGGACTTCTCTCCCCTGCAGAGCCTGAGCTTGCCCGGCCCTCTGCCTGGGCCTGGCTGATCACAGCGCCCTTGCCACAGCTGGGGCCTCTGGCCAGAACCGAGGTCACCCTGCCACCAACGGGAAGAGGGAGAAGAACGACAAGATAGTTCGGGCCACAGTTTTGGAGAACACCCTGCGGGATTCACTGCCAGGATCCTCAATGCAGGAGACAAGCGGCCAACCCTGGGGTGACAAGCCCAGGCCCCGGGCTGCCCACCAGGCCCTGGATCTCTGGCCCCAGAAGACGGGGCAGTGAAGGAGAGAGAGACACAGGGGACTCAGTCTTGCCCCTTTCACATCTGTGCATCCATTTAATTCTAGAGCACCTGTGGGGCTTTCGTTCACTGGCTCTCTGGGGTGACGGCACAGTGTGAGAACTACACCTGGGCTCTGGGTCACAAGGACCTGGGTTCAAATCCCAGCCTCACGACCTTGGGAAATAACTTCCAGCCTCTGAGTCTGAGCTTTGCCTTCCATAAAGCTGTAGTCATCGTCTCTCCCTCAGGGGTCATGGGAGAGTTACAAGGGCCAAACCATACGGAGCCCGGGCCCAGCGGCCCATGCCCGGGAAGTGGTGAACAGTCTCTAAGGGATCCAATCACGCAGCGGCCGCTTCCTGGCCACCTTCCCACCGGGGTGCTTTTTCTGGAACACACGTGTCTGTCACTCTGCCTTCAAGAGCCACAAAGGGGAGCTTCCCTGGTGGTGCAGTGGTTAAGAATCCGCCTGCCAATGCAGGGGACACGATTCGAGCCCTGGTCTGGGAAGATCCCACATGCCACGGAGCGACTAAGCCCGTGCGCCACAAGTACTGAGCCTGCACTCTAGAGCCCGCGAGCCACAACTACTGAGTCCGCGCGCCACAACTACTGAAGCCTGCGTGCCTAGAGCCCGTGCTCCGCAACAAGAGAAGCCACCACAGTGAGAGGCCCGCGCACCGCAACGAAGAGTAGCCCCCTCTCGCCGCAACTAGAGAAGGCCCACGAGCAGCAACGAAGACCCAACGCAGCCAAAAATAAATAAAACAAAATAAATAAATTAAAAAAACCCAAAAACTTGAAAAGACCCTCAAAGGTGTTCAGGGCCCTTAAACATCTGTCTCCGTGTTCTTCCTCTGGAGCCCGGGCCTCCCACTCTGGGGCACCCCTCTGCACATCCTTCCCCATCACAGACTCACACGTCAGGTCTGCCCTGGGCCTTCCCAAGGCAGCCCCCCGGCCCCCCAGCAGCACTGCCTTTCTCTCCAGCACCCTCTGCCCTCGGTTGGGGTCCTCGCTTGGGCTCTAAGAAGCACTAACACAGTCAGGGCGGTGGTGGAAAGTTCTGCTGTCTGTCTGCCCGACTCCCTGTTAAGCCGTCTGAGGGCAGGGGTCCTGGCTGGTTTATCCCTGACCCCACGGGCACACAGTAGGTGCTCACACATCTCTGGCTGGACTGGACTGAGCTCCTTGGGGCGGGCTCTGGGCAGCACCCACTTCTCCGTGCCCAGTGCCTGGCAGGGCCCCGGTCCCACCAGAGAGCCAATCGCTCCAGCTGAACAGAAGGAAGCTTTTTCGAAAGCGCGCTCCAGGAGGGACGCTCATGGAAACAGAGGGCGGGCTCCCTGGCCCTGGCCCTCTGCACCCACGTGGTGGTGGCCACGTACCTGGTCCCCAGAGGGTGATGCACTGCTGCTCGTGGGTCTGGCAGATGCCGTTGTAGCAGTAGCCGTCCACCCCCTGACACGGGTGCCCATCGTGCAGGTACACGTTGGCCGGGCAGTGAGGACTGGCCCCCGTGCAGAACTCCGGGAGGTCGCAGGAGTTGCTAGAGTCCCTGCACGCCGTTCCTGCAGGTTTCAGCTGAAAGGAGAGGGCCGTTTATAGCTCGTGACTGCGGGAAAGGGGGAAGCAGGGTCTCAGCAACGCTCCGGGGGTGGATAGGAGCAGGACCATCCTCTTGTAGCTTCACATAGAGGGGCGAGGATTTCAAAGGAAGCTCCCTTTACCGCAGAGAGAGCTCATTAAATAAACAGTCTCGCTCTGGGCTCCGAGGTTCACCTTTCCATTATGGGGGGTAACTAAGATCAGCCTCTTTTTAATTTCATGCAACATCAGGGTTTTCTGGTGAGCAGACAAGCTGGTTGCTGGCACCTGGCACCTGGGGGGGGAGTGGGTGCTGCCTGATGGACCCATTGATTCTTAAGAACAAGATCTCTGGTCACCAACACCATCATGTGTTTTAAGAAGATGTTTGCGCTTAAAGCGTTAGCCTTTGTGGGCAAGGTGACAAAAATAATTCCAAGGGCACACTTACAACGGCGATTTTACCTTGCCATCAAATCATAGAGCTGGAAACCTGTCTGTAGGACTTTACAGGCGCATGTAGAGAAGTAAAGCAAGGGAGCTGTACAGGATGTTAGGAGCAACCATGCCAAACAATGCCTCATCTTTTTGCGGTTGAAGAACTTATGGCTCAGGGTGGCCTGTCTGAGGTTACGCAACCAGTGACCTCTCCCACCCCCAAAGCACCCTCCAGCCACCTCCACCACCAGCTGCTGTGTGCAGGGGGTGTCGGCTTCTTTTAACCTTCGTTCGCCATAAGTGAATCACAAGTAGGAAGGGGATGAAGGATACTTTAAGCTGAATGTAAAACGTCGTAATACACTTCTCAAACACTGTGCTCTACTTGGGTCGCTAAGAGGGAGTTTCCTGCAAGCAGAATGCCAAGATCAATTGCTTAATTAAAAGGAAATAAAACTCTACCCTTGGCACCTTTGAATCAAAAGCTCAGGCTTTAACTCTGGCAGATCTCAGCTCTGAATAATGAGACAAACAACGGAATTGCCAAAACGAATGCAGGCATGGTGGCAGAAAATGGCAAAAGTATAAAACTGCCACTCTTGGCTGGGCTGGGTCAGCCGGCACCTTCTGTTGGGGGCACGTCAAGATCAAGATGGGTCAAGATGTGGACACAAAATTCCTGGAAAAATCCACGCAGCTCCTCACCCAGCAGGCAGATGTTCTTGGGATGAAGCAGAGGGACCCAGCATGCGTCCCCACAGCACTGGGGACCGGCTCTCAAAACCTTCCTCCAGTAGCGGACCCGGAACAGTTAACGTGGAGCTGGAGTTCTTTGGTCTACTTACCTTTCACCTCATAAGTAGATAATTTATCGCAGATGACTTAGCATTAGAGTATGCATTTCACATGAAGATTGGAAGATAATAAAAATAGGAGATAGATGGTACCAACTTGCGTGATAAGGATTACAGTTTCCGCAGCAGCGAGTGCTAGGAAGTCGCCCTGTCCAACTGCTTGCCCTGCACCACTGTGGAACCAGCTGGCTGCGCGGGTGACCTCGGGACCAGGAGGACTCACCTGGCAGTTTTCACAGCACAGTCCGTGTGCGCAGACGGCATCTGGCTTCAGGGTGCAGGTGGTGGCGTTGCAGCAGAGATTCAGACACTCCTGGAGACGGGAATGGGTTTGACAGGGTCACATGGCACAGATACTCACAGAAAGCAAAGGTCACACCTTAAGTGACTGAAGAGGGAAGAAAGAACCAGAGGGCCTGGCTCTTGAGATGAAAACTAGCCGGACTGAGGATTATCTTCCTCTGGAAGAAAGCAGAGCTTCTGGTAAGTGTTTATGAACTGCCTGGGAGTGCGTGTCCCTGGGAAAAGTCAGTAGCACTCAAGCATCTTTCAATGATGGGGTGAGGGACCCGGACAGGAAGGCTGGCTGGCTCGGGAGGCCATTCATGTCAGCAGCGGGTGTGTGTGTGTGTGTGTCTGTGTGTGTCTGTGTGTGTGTGTGTGTGGACTGCTGGCCTTAATGCAGTGAATCCTTGTGTGTGTGTGTGTGTGTGTGTGTGTGTGTGTGTGTGTGTGGACTGCTGACCTTAATGCAGTGAATCATTACCAGCATCACTGGAGTCCTATGAACTTACTTATTTAAAAATCTACATAGATGCATACAAACTTTACCCTTCAAAGACTGATCCAGAGTTTAATCTAGAGCATACTGGCCAGAAATGAAGTCAAATCAACTGTGTTTGAAACGCAGTTCCCTGCAATCCAACCAGACGTCGTAGCTGGACTCTTGCTCAGCACAGGTGGCCTGTCTCACCTGATGAGACCCTCCTCAGGTCAGAAATGCACCTCAGAATGACCAAGAGGTGGGAAGGAGATCCCTGGGCTGTGCCCATTGATCTGCAAAGGATTTAAACAGATCAAACAGTAGCTGGATTGTCCTCTGTGAGATGAACACGAGACAGGAAGTGAACTCCTTTGTTATGCAGTGCTTCACAGCCACCTAATTTTTTCTAACAAAATGAAACAAGAGATTGATACCTTTTGCTTAGCTCTCAACAAAAGGCCTATACATACATATCTACCCAGTAGATTTATGACATCTTGTGCTTTAGAACATTCCAGTAACTTGGAGTTTACACATTTTAGAAGAAATTGGTTATCATTAGAAAGAAGAGTTCAATAGAGTCTTCAGGGTTGAATTTACCAATGTCCTTTTATTTAATACGATATGTGCTGAAGAATTTATATACTATGGCTAGAGTGAAGCCCATCACATACTATTTTAGTAGTATAATAGCTTACTCCCCAAAACCATCTTCCACGAATGAATTTATTAGTATCATAAATGCAATGAATAAAATGTTGATAATCCAGACGATTTATGGCTCACCAGATATCTGAACTGTACCCTTTGTAAAACTCTACGAATGATGCTCCCTTTTACTGTTGGCTCCTATTATAAATACATCCCAAATTATTAAATTTTAAATTTACTCAAGGACTTTATAAACATCCGGAGTGGGTAATATATACAATAAGATAAAACTGCCAACCAGAAGTCATAGCTTTCAGGACGGTAAAGGTTTCTAACTCATGGACTGACGATCCTAAAACATTTAGGAACTTGTTTTGTTGTTTTTAAACGGAGGCCATCGGTGGCCCTCCTGATCAGTACCATCACACGTACAGCAGTGTTGTCCTGTACATCATGGTCTAAATGGCTCTCCTAATAACACATTAGCCAAATTACAGACTTCCTTGCACTTCTAAGTTAAATCAGCCATCCTAAAACTGGATCCTAAGATCCTTTAAGAACTAACTCCCACCCCACCAAATCGCTAAATAATATACGCAGCGGTTCAAATGGAAACGCAGCCAAGTAGAATGGTTTTGACTTCAAAGGGGATTGATAATGTGAGAGAGATAACTAAGTTTAAAAGATATTTGCAAGCTCCTGGCGTCCTATTGCCTTTAAACAAGGAGATAAGGCTGCTTTCCCAACCCTATTAGCTTGGAAGAATGAGCAAGTTGTCAGGAAATCCTCATGGTGGATGTAAATCCAGGGCCCTGGACAGAACGCTTCTGCATTCATTTGCCTTTTAACTACCCAGAATCTATTCCTTCCGCAGAACTCTATTTATCAGAAGAGACAAATTCTTCATCTGTTGGTGCATTTATTAGTTTAGTACTCAATAGAGAAGTTCAGCAGAGCCAACGAACACTCAGTCTCCAAAGAAGAAAGAGTAATGAATGAAGCCATTAGAGAATTCTCAGCAAATGCCCTAATTGTCATTCTTGGGTTGTAGGTAGTAGACAGAGATTCTTAATCACAATGAACTGGGGTTAAGACAATAAGGCACCTTCTTGAAAATAGTGGCCATTATTTCTGGGAGCAAGGGAACAGAAACTGGTTCCAGTCATGAGCTGGGGCAGTTGTTCTGACCCCGTTTACTCACTGATGTGGTGACACTGGAGGTCTTTATGGTCCAGGGGATGCGTAGGCCAATCTGAAACAAAGGCACGATGGATATTTCCAGGGCCTGAGCACTGAGTAGGGGGTAAAGAACCCAGGTTCACAGGTCTGACTAAAAGTTTTGGTCAGCTTGGAAACTGGGAAATGGGCTTTCATACCCTCAGACACAGTTTGAGCTTAGACTTTAAAAAGAAGTTTAAAAAAAAAAATGAAAGAAAACTAAGAATTGAGGCAAAAGGCTTGCCTGCGACTTTGAAAGATTTCTTGGAAGAAAGAACTTTGGATGAGGAGAACGAGAGTTCTCTTCAGATAGCAAGAACTTCTCCTATTAAATAAGGACCCTAAGCACAGAAATATACAGTTGGGAATTACACGGAGGGAGAACACAGCTCTTAACGTAAGCAAAGAGCTTGAGTTCTTCAAAGCTGTCCTGCAATGAGCTGCCTGGAGAGACAGTAAACACCCTGGGAAAGCTGAGTGACTTCTTGATGGAGGTAAAAGAGAAGCCCACAACACGAGGCTGGCGAATTTCAGGCACTCAAGCATTCGCTGACATGATGGTGGCGGTGGTGATGCTAGTGGTGGGGTTGGTGGTGATGGGGTGACAGTAGTGGTGATGATGGTGGGGTGGTGGTGGACATGTTAACAGTGGTGATGGGGCGGGTGGCAGGGATACTGGTGGCAGTGCTGGCATATGGAATAACCGATTGCTAATAGAGTCATTGCAAACCTGAGAGTTCATGGCTCCAGGAAGAGCTGTCAAATTTATTTAGATTAACAAACAATTACAAGGAGTTCAGATAAAAGATAACCATTTCAAGCCAACACGACCCCTCCTGAGAAATAGGACTAATTTAAACTAATTTTGTTGTTTTCTTTAAGCAATGAGAAAAAGTCTCCAAGCAATTTCCGCTTTGCATAACCCATCCCATGACGGTTTCAAGTTTTCCTCTGCTAATCTGAAAAAGAGTTTCTGTTAGGACTTAGGACTTTGTTCCTGCATAGTAACCATTCTCTACACACTGTGAGCAAAACTGAACGCCGCCGTGGACAGCACTGTGGCCTTGGATGAATCCTGATTTTGGCAAGGGCACAAAAACACTTGATCAAACCACCTTTGCAAGCCCCATCCCCTAGAACTTATATTCACTCCCAATATTCTTACAGAAATGGTCAGATGGAGACCAGGATCATTCCTGCTGATGTGGGAAAGCTCAGAGACTTGGAGATTGGACATGATGAAGGTTCTATAACCGGTGGTTTGTTCGGTGAACACAGGAATTTGAGGGACGTCCCAGAGTCTCAGCACAAGTTCCCTTCCATCCCTGAATCCCCCTTTCAGAGCATCCCTCCAGGGCATGCTCTTCCTAAGCCCTCATCAGGCTGGTTTGTGAATTTAGCTAAGCCCATCTTGAACTTGACTACCACTGCAGCTTGCACAAGCTCTCAGGGAGGGACTCCCACACGGAGACAGCCTGCTATACAAACGAGTGGCTTTGATTTATTCTAAATCAACCTCCTTCAAGTTTGGAGGGGGTACTTCTTTCACCAGGTGGTCTCACTGTGTCCTGTCTTTCTCTTTCCTTCCCAAGATTATTCAGAGATTTAAAAATGGCTGTTATAATTTTGATGTTGATGAACTTTATCTTGGGCCCTACAGAAATGAGAAAATGTCCTGACACTGGCTGGAAAACAGGGTTAAATACGCCTTTTGCTGGATACAAATGTTCCCCGCTTTCACTTATTTCTTCTGAAAGCTAACAAGCGGACAGGCAGGAGCCTGGGCGCCTCAGGTCGTCCATACAGAGGAAGCTACAGCAGCAGGAGCAGAATTTCAACTTGGGAAGAAGCTCTTGGTTAAAAATGAACGCTGCTGATTCAAATTCCCCCCGGGTGCACACCTTACAGACGACAGAAAGGCTTGGCACTCATGAGCCGTTTGAAGGCATCATTCCAAGGCTTGCTTCTCTGTCAAACTCAAAGCTAAATGCTTTTTCGTTGCTCTTGTCCTCATCAGGCCTACGCCACTGCGTCCTTCAACAGAGAAGATTCTTTATCTTTTTAAACCAGTGACACAACTTATTCTATGCAAAACTTAAAATTCAAGAAGGCCACCCTGGCTTATGAAGTTTGTTCAAGGTGGTCATGTAGGAGTTTTCCATCCTGCATTTCTAGCACTTTCATTCTACCGCACAATTCCTGCAAGTTCTGCTTCTCGGCCCAGCCGCGAACGCGAGACAAACATTCTGGAAACGTCTCTCTCACCTCCACTTCCCCACAGTCACACTCCTCTCCTTCTTCGACATATCCATTCCCGCACTTCTGGCCCCCGAAGGACTGCGTCACTTCCGGCAGGTTAAAGAGGCACATACCCATGCCCTTCTCGAGGCTGGCCTCCAGGTCCTTCCTGCTGCAGCTGCTGAATACCATGGGGAACGGGTACCTGCAGGGAAGAGCCAGGACGTCAGTCGTCAGGGCACTGAAAGGCCTCGCGCATCCTTCTCGTGCGGCTGTGCGTGGTACCCACGGGCACCATCTGCCTGGGTGGCCACTCTTAGTCTCAGTGAACAAAGGCTTGAGCGGTGTAAAATGAGGCACCTTCGACTACACCCTGAGGTCCAATGCTGAACAGTTCCAACACCACTGATGAGGAAGTGCTTTATCCAAAAAGAAATGACCTTTGGATGGTCTTGAAATCAACAACTTTAGATTGTGTCTCATTACAGACGACATTAATAGTTCTGTGTGAAATGATATAACGGAAAGTGAATGCTTAGGATCTGTAGCTTGTAATATGAACGCTACCTACGTTCATATTGGAAAGTACAAAGATGAAAAAAGTACATTTAAGTCTTTAAGCCATTTTGAGTTTATTTTTGTGTATGGTGTGAGGGAGTGCTCTAACTTCATTGATCAGAAAGGCCATCATCAAAAAGTCTACAAATAATAAATGCTGGAGAGGGTGTGGAGAAAAGGGAACCCTCCTACACTACTGGTAGAAATGTAAGCTGGTACAGCCACTATGGAAAACAGTATGGAGATTCCGCAAAAAACTAAAAATAGAGCTACCATATGATCCTGCAATCCCATTCCTGGGCATATATCCAGAAAAGATGAAAACTAATTCAAAAAGATACGTGCACCCCAATTTTCATAGTAGCACTATTTACAATAGCCAAGACATGGAAGCAACCTAAGTGTCCATCGACAGATGAGTGGATAAAGAAGATGTGGCACATATATATTGACATACAACGGAATAAGAAAGAATAATGCCATTTGCAGCAACATGGACGGACCTAGATAGAGATTATCATACTAAGTGACGTAAGACAGAAAGACAAATATCATCTGATATCACTTATACTTGGAATCTAAAAAATGATACAAATGAACTTATTTACAAAACGGAAACAGACTCACAGACATAGAAAACAAATTTATGGTTACCAAAGGGGAAAGGCGGGGGGAGGTAAAGTAGGAGTTTGGGATTAGCAGATACAAACTACTATATATAAAACAGATAAACAACAAGGACCTACTGTAGAGCACAGGGAACTATATTCGATATCTTGTAATAACCTGTAAGTGAAAAGAATCTGAAAAAGTATATATAACTGAATCACTGTGCTGTACACTAGAAACTAACGTAACATTGTAAATCAACTATACTTCAGTTAAAAAAAAATAAGAAGGCAATCATTACCCCAAGGGAGGGGGAAGGTACAAATGACTGAGCTCATCAACTCCACGGCTTCGCACAGACACAGTCCCCATGGTGGGTCAGGGCCGGCTGGTACTGGTTTGGGCCTATAAAGGGCAAACCACTGTCTCCCCAGGCACAGCTCTAGAGAATGGAGGTGGTCAGAAGTGCAGGTCCTGCCCTTTGCCTTGAAAAACCAGGGCTACCTAGGGGTGTGACCAAGTTGGCCAACTTCCCTGAAGAGCTTGTGCTCCCCCTTCCATGGTCCGGAGGGGCTGTGCCACCCTCCTCGCTCCTGGGTGGGCTGTGGGATAATTCTTGGTGATGGGATTAGCAGAGGGGAAATGACGTGTGTCACTTCTGGCCGAAGGTAGTTAAATAGCTGTTCCTTCCTTTTCCCCTGCTACCAGCTGTGCTCAGACCAGGCCAACGTCCTAGGAGGGGGACGAGCCAGACACAGCACCTGGTCCTGACTCACGGACAGCACAGAGCTCCATGGCGTCACATGCAAGGGAAACACATCTCTATGACGGTAAGCCCCTGGAAATTAGGGGTTTGTTTCCCACAGCAGCTAGTGGTCCCTAACGCATATAAAGCATCTGACTCTCTTTTACGAATGCGTTTTCCCAGGTCTTAGGCAGAGATTATCACAAGGGCTAAGCACACCAGAAAGCCAGGTTTTATTACTTGGTGAGGAAACGGGACTTGCTGACCAGCAAAGCCCAAGCACCCTCTCCCATGAAGACAGGATGACATTATAATTGAATCCCAATCAATTGGCCAAACCAATGTGTGCTGCTAGGTTTCCCTGAAGACCGCAGACTAGCCACCATTCGATGATCGAGTCTGGCAATACTTCAAGATCATGATGAGCTCCAGGGCCAAACTGGTAACACTGCACTATCTCCCCAAGTGTTTTCTATCAATCTCAGGTTATTAACTCTGAAGTATAATTCTAATCTACAAGCAAATTAACACATGCAAGTCTTGCTCTTGGATACAAAGACAAGAAACCAGGACTTAGCTGCAGTGCTGTAACAAAGTTCCTTTCGAAATCTTTATAACTTTCCTGGGCAGACAGATTGATCGTTCCTGGTTTCAGAAGTGACACTGAATAGCTTCAGATGATGAGCCACAAGAAAAAGTGTCATTTTGTCCACTTAGAAGAGCTTTGGGTTGAAAAGATGACAGTCTATCACACAGGGAATTGAGAGCAGTTCTTCTCTTTGCAGTGGAAGAGATGGAATCTTCTCCAGTGTAAGCATTTCCCAGGACGCCTCTATCTCAAGGCCTGACCCAGGAGACTAAACCTCATTCTCACTCAATGATACCCAACCAGGTGCTGTGATGAACTCTGACCAGTTCATTCTGGGAGGGCTCTGATTTCTAGAAAATGTTGAAGTTAATTAGGAAAGACACAAGGATAAATTGTAAGCCTCGGGAATGGTTTATAAGCAAGATTAACAGCGGTTTATAGCAAGATCAACAGAAGCCCAGTGAAAGAGGGGTATCAATCACCCTGCTTCCCAAGTGAGAAGATGCCCACGTGCGTCCGGGGATTAGAGGGCTGAAACCAGCTCCAGGAACAGCTCTGACGGGCCCTCCCACCTCACTGTCTTTCAAAACAACAAATACATTTTGGGTTTTGGGGGGGATTGACATTTTAAAAAAAGGGATAGAAACAAGATGAATGAGATCAGTTTAAGTCCAGGATTTAAAATTCAGAGTATTGGGGAGAGGAGAACAGATCAACTGTTAGCCAAAAAACGACTCTTTTCGTGTCTGTGCTGGAGGTGGTCAGACAGAAGTCGAGTTATCTGCGTAATAACACGTTTCTAGTTCTCTCAGTTTTTTCCTATTCTGTTGAAGGACAAACCCCAGGTGCTTTTAAAGTTCTCTCTCATTTAGAATCATGGAGGAATAACATCCACCCAATTCACAGCTTTCCAGCCTTGCTCCGAGGAACAGCGTCCAGGCGCTAATTCCTCGAGGTGCCTCTGCTGTAACAACACAGCAGCAATGCTCTCCTCGGATGCCAAACGAGGTGTGGATGAGCTCGCCGACACTGAAACTGACCCGTGCTCACCATCGCTCACAACACGGAGCCGGGCCGCGCAGCGTGTGACCCGATTGCACCAGCAGGACGCCCGCCTTCAAAGTCAGTATAATTAAAACCTCCAGCAGCTGCCGGCCATGGCTCACAGCTCCTGCGCCAAAAGCACATGTGAATAGGTCCTCTTTCCCTCCACTCTGGGCCTTTCTGACTCGCTCAGAGTGACCCCAGGGAGGCCCCTTGGGAAGGCCAGCGACCCTTCCGCACACCTTCCCGCCCTCTCCGCGGACTGGACCGGTCAACACTCCCACCTCTACGCGAGGATGGAGAAACACCTCTGCCATCCTCCATGACCTCTCGATGGCAAATGGCAACGTGTCCAAGGAGCATTTTGTACCTGCAGAGTATCTTTACTGCCTCCATCCTTTCATGATTTCTCATCATGGAGAACAGGTGACTATTTCTCTCTGATAGAATATTCCTGAGCCCTATTTGGGCATTTAGAGAAAGTCAGGCTTTAGGGGAAGAAAAGAAGAGTCACCTGTCACTCATCATTCAATTATTCTGCAAATATTTATTCAATACCTACTACGTTCCAGGCGTTGCTCTAGGCTTTGGGGAGATGGAATGAATAAAACATACACATATCCTGGCCGTGGTGGAGCTTGCATCTAGTGGGGCAGGCGAATAACACAGAAGATAAGGGAATCAATTACCTATTAGAAAGGAATGAGCATTGACGAGAAAAATAAGACAGGCCAGGGGGAGAGGATGTGCGAGGTGCTGACCTTTCAGGGAGGGTGGTCAGGGAAGACCTCACGGAGGGGAGGGCATTTGGGGCTCTCACCAGAAGGATGTGAGGGAACAAGGTGGAAGAACATCTGGAGGAAGAACATTCCAGGCAGAGGGAGGAGCCTGTGCAAAGGCACGAGGGCAGGCGTGACTGGCCTAGAGGACCTTGTTCAGCAGAAAGCAGCTGGCTCTTCTTTCAGTAACACACACCCAGAGGGGTGACCCCCTCCCCAGAGAAGACCCCTAAACCCTTGGAGGTCAGGCTGATGGCAAAAGACTATCATGGAACATCATTAAATGGGGGAGGGGAGCTTTGCCCTGCATGGACCAAGCACTGATAATGGCTGAAGGTACTTTTCATAAGAATTTCAAACTCTTATTCCCCTACACTTTTTTTTTTTTAAGCAAACTAGTTTTGATTGACAAGCAAGGGTCTGCCCATCATCTCCCTTCTGCTGGGATCATCTTGGTTGATCGGTGTGTAGGAAGGAAGAAGAGCGTCACTAAAAACTATATCTAACCTGATGGCCCTCCCTCAGTAAACAGAATTCAGTGATCTAAAATGATTTCATGCAAATCAAAACTACACTGAGATACCACCTCACGCCGGTCAGAATGGCCATCATTAAAAAGTCTACAAATAACAAATACTGGAGAGGGTGTGGAGAAAAGGAAGCCCTCCTATACTGCTGGTGGGAATGTAAGCTGGTGTAGCTACCCTGGAAAACAGTATGGAGGTTTCTCAAAAAAACTAAAAACAGAGTTGCCATAGGATCAAACAATCCCACCCCTGGGCATATATCCAGACAAAACTATAATTCAAAAAGATACTTGCACCCCTATGGTCATAGCAGCACTATTCACAATAGCCAGGACCTGGAAACAACCTAAATGGCCATTGACAGATAAATGGATAAAGATGTGGTACGTATACACAATGGAATACTACTCAGCCATAAAAAAGAATGAAATAATGCCATTTGCAGCAACATGAATGGACCTAGAGATTATCATACTAAGTGAAGTAAGTCAGAAAGACAAATACCATATGAGATCACTCATACGTGGAATCTAAAATATGACACAAATGAACTTATCTATGAAACAGAAACAGACTCACAAACAGAGGACAGACCTGTAGTTGCCAAGGGGAAGGGAGGGGTGGGGGAGGGATGGAGTGGGAGCTTGGGGTTAGCAGATGCAAGCTATTATATAGAGAATGGATAAACAACAAGGTCCTTCTGTATATGCACAGGGAACTATATTCAATATCCTGTGTTAAACCAGAATGGGAAAGAATATAAGAAAGAATGTATGAATATGTATAACTGAATCACTTTGCTGTACAGCAGAAATTAACACAACATTGTAAATCAACTATGTTTCAATTAAAAATAAAATGATTTCAAATCAAGAGATAAGGGAATTTTATGATACCAAATATCAGAGTCCTGTAATTACAACAGAATCCTAATTTACACATATTTAAACAACCTTTTACAATACGTCTAAGTGGTCACTGGTTGCACAGTGCCTGGGGCACGAGAGATAGCACTCATTGTTGGCTTAAGGACTCAATGAGCGGTTCATTGGCTTGCATGAAAAATGCGCCAGTGGACCTTGAACAAGACATGGAATCCACTCCCCAGCACGGTGTCAGGATCCACAGACAGGATCTATCAGCACAATGGTTACTCAGACGGCTATTTCTCCAATTTGCCCCCACAAAAGAATGCCTCCAGGGAAGTGCCTGCTCATCACCCTGCTTCCCGGATACCACCTCTGCTTCTGAACTTTTGATGATAGCAGAATGAAACTTTGGGGATAGTATGTTCACTACTCCTCCATTCATCCACTCACTCACTGGAGAAGTAATCATTATATTTAAAGCTCTGAGGAGGATCCTATGATGATTAAAATATGGGCCCAGCCCTTCCCACTCTCCCCCTGCTGGACCTTTGCCAAGGGAACTATGGGACACACCTACTCCCCACACCGCCTCTCCATCCATACTAATAAAATATTAGAAATACAATACATTCACATACATAAATGCATCATGCATATTCACATATAGAAATTATATAAAATATATAAACATATATAATTCTATTGAACTGATATACACGATACATATTTATTTTTTTGGAATAACTATTTGAGAGCCTGCTTTAAGCTAGATGATACGATGGGTACTTTTTCATAGTAATATTTTCTTCTTCTTTATACTTTCTTTTTTAAATTTACATTTTAAAACAACACAGTGAGATAGGTATTGTTATTCCCATTTTGCAAATGAGGTGAAGGGACTTGCTGAAGAGTTCTCAGTTAGGGGATGGCAGAGACTAGATCTGATCCCAAGTTCAGTTATTTAAAAAACTTATGTTCTTCACTACAGATCTCATTTCAGCCCTGGATCACCTGCAGTAAACGCTTGAAACACGGACAGAGATCAATACAGCCTTGATGTGCTGATTTACATACGAAGGAGGAATCCTTCCATCGCTCAAATCACCTGCCTGGATGAGAGCCCCTCAAAGTGTGGTCCCAAACTCAGCATCACCTGGCAACCTACCAGAAATGCAAATGTTCAGACCCCATACGGACCGGCCGCCTGAGGAAAAATCGGGGGTGGGGTCCAGCAATTGTTTTAACAAGGTCTCCAGGTGATTTCATTTTAAATTGAGGTGAAATTCACATAACATAAATTCACCACTTAAAAATATATAATCCCTCGGCTTTTAGTACATTCACAGTGTTATGCAACCATCACCACTGATTCCAGAACCTTTTCCCGAGTCCCCAAAACAACCCTCACCCCATGAAGCAGTCACTCCTCATACCCTCTCCCCCGAGTCCCTGTCAACCACTAATCTGCTTTCTGTCTCTCTGGATCTGCCTAGTCCAGACATTTCATATACATGGAATCATCCAATATGTGACCTTCTACGTCTGGCTTCTTTCACTCAGCATGAAGGTTCATCCACGTTGTGGCACTATCAGTACTTTATTTATTTCAATGACTAATATTCCCTTGTAAGTAAGACTACATCACAATTTGTTTATCTATTCATCAGTTGATGGGCCAGGTGATTTATCAAATTAACACTTGGGAACAACTGACCTCAGTTTAAAATTCAAAGGTTGTAAAGATCATATATGGACAAATCCACACCTATTTGTGTAAACAATAAGAAATGCAAACTAGGTGCATTATAGGTCAGCTTTCTTGCACTTAAATTAGAAATAGTTCTATTTTCCCCTGTGGTTCCATTTTCTGAGAAAAGCTCGAGGTACAGCGTTTTGAAACCTCACGTGATTGCAGGCACGTCCTAGAAATTCCATGAGAACCTGTCTCTTAAAGCCAAATTCAAATCACAAATGAATGTTTCAAATATCTTTAAGTGTTAGAGCAGGTTAACTGATTAATCATCGTACTCTATGCTAATTAAGGTACCCGCAAAGGTTCTGACTGTGAACAGAAAGATGTTTCTGTTCTGAAGTTCCTTCCACTTGTCTCCAACTCCAAAGTAAGATAGCTCTGCCTTCCTTTGGCTCATTTTGTTCCTTTCTTATTTCATACCTTTATTCCCTGGACTGTTAATGAAAAGAACATTGAATTGGGCCATACAGTTGCTCATGACATTGAAGATCCTGTGTAGCCCGCGGTCGGTAGTTTAAAAAGACAAGCCTCAGTTTCTTCTACAGCTTTCGGCAAACTCATCGCAACAGTGCTTTTTAATACTTTTCATAAATTATCCCAAATATGCCAGGACAGCAGCTAATTGAATTGACATATAGCAGTGACAGGCTGGTGCAAAGCGATAAAATTCGAGAATTATTCAGAAAAGAACCCCCTTTGCATGATACTTTCCCTTGGCAACAAGAATGCTTTAAAATGATTATACCTAGGACCCAGAAAAAAGTGCTGCTTTCAGCTCACGGGCAGAGAATTTCTTGCAGACACCTCGCCAGGGTGCCTGGCTCCTGTTCAGATGTGACCTCGCTAGTTAGACACATCTGCCTTTTTTCCTAATATTCACCAACCAAGGACACTTGGGGGCAAGTTTACCATGCTGAATGCAAGGTTAGAAATAAAAAGCCGATGAAATAGACAACCAGGTGATTTTGGAAAACACACACACACACACACACACACACACACACACACACACACCCCACTTTTCAAAAGAGGAATGCCACTTACGGCTTCCCACCGTCAATGCAGTCACAGCTTAATATTTCAGCCCGTCACCAAGTTGCCAAGTAAAACATTACTAGGGGTTACTTTTACTTTGACGAATCTGCAGTCAGAAAATTCTTTTCTTGTTGGAGCCTACTGTGCATCTCACGGCTGTATTCTTGGGGGTGAATCATACTAAGCCCATTTATCAATCTGGACAGTGGAAGTCGGGAGTTATCTGCCTTGCAAAAGCTCTCTGGGAATTATCTTTTCTTGTTGGCAATTAGGCAGCTAGGGAAAGCAGCTGCGAGCAGGCTGGATGCACCGGGGCTGCAGGTCACTGTTCTCGATGTTTCCTTTGACTGCCCTGCCTCATTAATAAATGTGTGCTGGGTCCCAAAGAATCCAGGTTCCTCAGCTCCAAGCTCTGGTGGGCGGGGGGAGGGGGACAACGGTCCGCACGCAGATTGCAGCTGCTGAGAACAGCTTGGAGCTGACATAACCGTGTGACAGGAAAAGCCAACGTTGCAGGAAACCAGGGATGGGAAGCCATCCAGATTTCTCTGTTGAAATCGATTGAAAAAAAACAAAAACACCACCTCACATCTTCTACAGCTGGTCAATGATTAGATGGTAAAGGGATAACCGGTTTGGGGAAATACGTTGCTGACATTCTGCCTCCCACCGATTTCTTCTTGCAGACCGAGATGGCGTTTTATTTTCTCCTGACAGTGCAAGTGACGGAGGCAGCAGGCCTGGAGGCTACTGTCGATCTGGGCACATGGCACAGAGCAGCTGGAGAAGAATCGAAATTGGAAGACTAAGTCTGAGCACCCCATCTATTAAAACTAAAGCTCAGTTTTAAAACCAAGCCTCAGTTTTCACACCTGCAGACCGGGAATAATAACTACCTTGCACGCTGAGGGAGAGAACAAATGAGCTTCAAACACAAATGGGAAAGTCTTTGGTTAACTTCAGAGATGCTAGCTGCCAATATTTGCCTGAAAAAGATGTGTTTCTCTTCCTTATTTAGAGGTGCTGTTTTGGCTATTTCAAATTACGGTTTGCCAGTGCCTTGTGCGTTGTAGGGCTTAGAAACATTTTCCAATACGGTGCAGAATTTATTACAATTGTAGCCAAAATGTAGCAGTCTTTAAACTGTAAAACCACAAGTACAACTTGAGAGAAGGGTGATTCAGGAGGCAAAGGAATGATCAAGCAGTTAAGTAGGATCCCTCCAATTAATACATATGTGGTGTTAAAGACTCTGCTCATTCTGGAGGGGCCGAGCCATCTCTAGCTCAACCAGAACATGGGCTTAGGAAGCATAAACAACCAACCGAACCACCAACCAACATAAACAAACAAAAACGCTGTTTACATGACTGTTACCCGCCATGCCGCCGGCTGCGGCGGTTCTGAGTTGTTGGAACTTTTTCCAAAGGACTTTCCCAAAGCTCTAGTGACATGGGCACCCTCCACGTATTCTTCTGACCTCTTCCTCCACAGCCAAGCTGCTAGGCGGGAGCTCGGAGGGAAACGTGGCCACAGACAGACCAGACCTGCCCTCCGTTCTCTGACAGCACGACCTACTGACTCTTCATCACTAAATCTGCAACCAGCTTGAAGAGCTTTTCCAAAAACAATAACACACAGTTCAGGGCCAAGTTCTATGCATTCCTAGATCCTCCAGGAGCACAAGACTCACACTGTCACCATCTTCTCTTCCTAGGGGAACGCAGGGCCCACGGACACCAGTGGGTGCAAGAAGTCTTGGTTGGGATGCATTTGCTCAGCCAAGTGTCAACCCCAAAGCTCTCGGGCCATCTTGAGAAAAACCGTTAGGTTTTTCACAATTACACCCTGGAATACAAGCTTGCAATCACCATGCACAGAATTTAGGAGTGACCCAGAGGCACGTCCTGTTGGGGCAGGCGGTGGTGTCTGCACCCGTGGCAACTGGCCTGGTCGTCAGCCCGGCAGGACTGAGGTGCAGCCCAAGGTCACCCCGTTTCAGGGGATTCTGACCTCATCTCGTCCTGCACGTCCAGGAAAATGAGTAAAAATATCAACAGCACTTACCATTCTTGAGCAAGGGCCTGCCGTGGACCAGAAGCCTGCTGGGCAACCTCGCTCACCGACTGCCCGGTGAGTCGGATTCTATCATTCCTATTTTACAGATGAGGAAACTGAGGCACAGAGCGGCTAGACACCTTGCCACCGTCCTCTGGTTTCAGCGTCAGGACTGAAAACCCAGCTTCCTGACCCGAAGGCCTGTGTTTTCCCTCTGCAGCCACGCCGCCTCAAGGGCAGTCAGGAGGCCTCCGGCAGCCTCAGGTGTGACGGGGCGCAAATGGCCCGGAGCCAGCGTCAGCGTTCAGGAAGAAGAGGGCAGCGGTCCAGGAATCTCTGGCTCCCCGGCGTCGGGTGCAGGTAGCAGTGGAGCCCACGGTCCCGCCGGCTTCTCGGAGGGCACCGTCGAGCACCTCCCTGAACGGCTTTGAGGCCGAGAGAAATGGTGGCCGGAGACTGGGATTTATGGAGCACACCTGCGGCCACGCACGCACACCTGAGGGAGGTTGTGGGCCCACGCGGGTCTCGACAAGCAGCGTGCAGAGGAACCGCTGCCCAGCGGGAAGGCACGGGACGCTGCCGGAGGGCTTTCCCGGGCATGCTGGGAGGTGGGTGTGGACCCGAGTCCCACTCCGCCCGGCCAGGGGTGCCCGGCGTGACCCCGAACACGCGCGCTCACTCGGCAGAACGGAGCCCCGGCGGAGCCCACGGGACTGGAAAGTGACTGCGTTAGGCCCAAACGCTTGACCCCGTGGGCTGCCAGATGGGCCGCAGACGGTGAGGCAAACCACCGGGCCAGGAGCGAACGATCAAAAACGTCCTTAGAGGCCATGTCCATTGTTAACAGCAAACACCTGGGGCCCAGAATGGAGCCATCTGTGGCACGTTATAATTCATGTCTTTAACACGTGAACTTTGACCTCTGCTCCTCCTCCCCGGAAACCAATTAAAGTGTAAATGTAATTTCTCAGAATTTTTAATAAAGAAGGAGAGCAACGAGGCCCTGGTCGGTTTTTGAGAGGTGCGCGGGCGGCCTCTAGGCGTTATCAGAAAGTAGACCTTCCGCTTCTGGGCTCTGACGGCTGCTTCCTCCGGAGCCCAGTCCCTAAAGGCAGGGGACGCAGGGCAGGGCGCCAGCACCCCACTAAAGGAGCCCAGCCTATCAGAGGCAGTGTCTCAGCCTGGCTTCTCAGCTTCATCACAGGAAGAGGCCGCTGCCTCTGCGTGGGGCTCCCGGGGGATGAGGTTCTGGCAGACATAAACAGATTCAGGGGTTGACAGAGGGCAGTTTACACATCGAGATAACTCCACCCTCTCCTCCTGCCCCAGGAGACAGGCCTGTATAGATCATGCCCGTTGCATCTGCTGACTCTGCAAGTCTGTAACAATTTTAATCAAACAGGGTAGGAAAAGGGGTCATGGTAGATGCTTCCAAGCCACCCAACGAGGGCTGAAGTCTCTTTGGCCCTGTTCTTACCTCGCTGAGCTCCTGATGCTGGGCTGGCCATCAGGGCAGCCTGAAACTCAAGAGCCGTGAAGACTGGCACCCATGTTCCCCTCCCCCTCCCGCTGCCCGGGGGGATTGGGAATGGTTCCTTTGCTCGCAGGGGCCAGGGAACAGGCCAGAGGCAGGAGCCAGAGGCTGGGGGCTGATCATCTTGCGTCTGGCCCTGACCAACCGCGGGGCCTCTGGCCTTTCTGAACCTCAGTTTTCTCATCTGTATGATGGAGGTGATTGTATCTGCCCTTTCCTCTTAGAACTGTGACAATGAAATGAGAAAGGAGATGTGAAAGTTCTTTGTAAACTGGAGAGTAATCTGTGAGGTCTACAGGGTCTTATTCTTACAACTACTTTTAGTTTTTATATTTTTAACTTCCCACCTCCTACTTTAGCTAAATTAAGCACAGGCTTGCGGGAGAAGCCTCTTCTGGAAGAAGTCCACCTTTTAAAAGTAAATTGCTCCTTGGTCTCCACGGAGTTAAAAAAAAAACAAAAAACAATGGACTCAGCCTCCTGTTTACCTGGGGTTTCTCAGTCCTTATTCTTTTTTATTTTGCTTTCGTTTTTCTCTTTATTGTATTGTTTCTGTTCTTGTGAGTTATCATAACTCCATTGTAGATGATGTGGAATATACAATAAATGAAAGTGGCAATGGTGCAGCAAATGCTATAGTATAAAAGACAATGGGGCTTCCCTGGTGGCGCAGTGGTTGGGAGTCCGCCTGCCGATGCAGGGGACGCGGGTTCGTGCCCCGGTCCGGGAGGATCCCGTGTGCCGCGGAGCAGCTGGGCCCGGTGTCACGGCTGCTGAGCCTGCGCTCTAGAGCCCACAAGCCGCAACTGCTGAGGCCCGCGTGCCTGGAGCCCGTGCTCTGCAACGGGAGAGGCCGCCACAGTGAGGGGTCCGTGCACCGCCGCGAGGAGCGGCCCCCGCTCGTGGCAACTTGGGGGGGGGGGCCGCGCGCAGCAGCGAAGACCCAATGCAGCCAAAAATAAATAAATAAATAAAATAAATTTATTTAAAAAAAAAAAAAAAGACAGTGGTCTCAGAATCTTCTCCTTAGAAGTTTAGCCATTACCTGAAAGGTGAAATGTGGCTTCCCTCTGCACACATCTGACTGTGCTGGAATCACATCCATCTGTCCATCCACCCAGCCGCCCACTACCATTTATCCACCTGCTATCAGCTCACTCAATCGTCCACCCATCCACTCATCCACCATCCATCCTTCCACCCACTCACCCTCCCATCCATCCATCCATCACTCCATCCATCCATCCACCCATCCATCCATCCCTCCATCCATCCATCCACCCATCCCTCCCTCCAAGAAGAATTTATTGAAATCTACTATATGTTCCAGGTGCTGGGGCTTCAGCAATGAACAAAACAGACAAAATTCCTGACCTAGTAGAGCTTAAAGTGGGTCCTTCTGAATACTGTTGGTTACAGACAGGCCCAGAATTTACCCTTGACCTCACTCTGCGGCCTCTGTGCCAAAAGTCCTGGGGAAAGGAGGAAGCCGTGTGTGTGTGTGTGTGTGTGTAAGTGGGGAGGGATTGGCAGAATTTCAGCGGCGATGTTTTCACACATGTTCTACCACAAATAAAATGCTGGATTAACGAGCAATGACAGGAAATAATTCTCTGCTGTTGTAACCTAAGTTGAAGGAGATTTGCAGAACTAAATGGCTTAAAAATGGGCCAGCCTTCCTGCTTCCCAGAAGTCACACGGGGACAAAGCTCTGTACTGAGAAGGCGTCACTTCCCGCCTGGAGCCCGAACACGGCAAATACAGCCGAGGTGACCTCCACATGGTAAGGACCCCCCGGGAGGCAGGATGGCACGGCCGCCCCAGTCTCAGCCTCAGTCTGGACCACGGAGCTCCCTCGAAGCCTGCGGTGGGAAGCCAGCACATCTTTCTCTGACTAATACCCCAGGAGAGATGCCCTTCTCCTCTTCCTGAGGTTTACAGCTGCTGCACCTTTTTATTTGAGATGAGTAATAGGAGGTGGAAAGTCAGAGGCTTGGCTCCTGGTGACTCAGCCTAACGTCTTGGGGCTTCCACTTGGGTAGTTTTGAAAACGTAAGCAATTCATTTAACTTTCTGAGCTCCAGCTCCTCGTCCTTAAAATGGGTGTAACCGTACCCACCTCACACCGCTGCCTGATGAAAGATACATCCCCTAGTAACCTCTAAGTCAAGTCTGCCTCCATTCACTTCCCCCGAACTGGATATTCAGGGAGCAGTGCTATGCGGACCAGTCTCCCTAGCTTGACCTCTGTTTTGCATCCAGCTTAAGAGGAGAGGACATTCCACCATGCCCTTGGGCAGTGACTTTTACCATCCCAACTCTGCATTCTTTGCAGACAAACTCCTTCATTTTCCAGTGAGCAATATCTAATCCTACAGAGAGGAAATAAGAACATGGTCTGTATCGAGGGGTCCTCTTGAACTGCCGTCACGAATATCTCCTGACAGTTCATTTCCCCCTTATCGTCATGTCGGTAAGTAGTTAACTCAGTTACTCTAGCTGGATATAGTCAAATTGATTCTGCCCTGTAGCGTTTTAATGTTATTAGGGTGCCTCATTTTGTTGTTGTTTATTTATTTATTTTTTACTCCTTGGATAAAGATTTCCATTGTTTTCCCTACTGCACCTTGAAGAAGGAAGTGAAGACTTTCTTAAACTTTTCATTGAGAAAAAAAAATAATCACCTTCAAATGAAGAACTGATATGGGGAAACAATTTTCTCCGATCCCATGCTCGTAAAATCCCTTTATAATAAGTGTATTTCATGACCTCAGATAGATCCTCAAACTTCAAATGGGGGTGAGTTTTAATTATGTATATTCCGCACTGATTTTCAAGAAAGCAAGTGCTTCTTGAAAGGGGATAGACTTTCCAGATACATCGAATTTCTATCAATCCCTACCACATCTGAAACTTGGGAACTTTTCACCGAAAAGTGCAGTTGATTTTAGTTTCCCGAATCACATTTTCAGATAGAGGCCTCCTCAAAAATAAATCCAAATTTCCTGTAACATGAGCTAGGAATTCTCGAGGAGGGTCTGCCTAACCCTGTGCAATTCTTCCGGGATGGGTTCAGACTGGACTTTACTCCAGAATGTTCCCTGCCCACCACCCCTTCCAACCTTTGCTCCTTGTTCACAATGAATTATTGGTCATTTTTAAAAAGATGTGAGATGCTATTATGGTGATGTTTAAAATTTTCTCCTTATCTTTTAGAGGCACAACTGAAGCACTTATAGATGATGTTATGATACCCAGGATTGTGTAAATAGAGGAGATTAGGTGCCTCTGTGGTGAGCCCCATGGCACCCCAAAATGTCCCCTATCAGCCCTGAGCTTCCAGTCTGTAATCACCAGTTTACTTGCCTGGGATCCCTACCACAATATAAGGGCCTAGAAATCAAGGTTCCTGCCTTTTGTGTCTGTGGCCCTGCTCTGCTCCTTGGAATCTGGCACACAGGTACCCAGTAAATACGAGCTGAGTAAATGAGTGGTTTTGCTATAATTGGTCACCCAGCCCTGTTTCCTGAGTTGGAGGCAGGGCCTGCGTCCTCTCAGCTTTCCTGAGAGAAGGTTGAACTTGGGTGGAGGCCATCCAGCTGTGATCCACATCCAGACAGCTGTGCAGCAGGGAGGTATGCAATGAATGTTTCCTGAATTGAATTATACGGAATCGAATGAGCCAATTATCCACACTTCTGAGGAAGTGGAATGGCAGTGCTTTCACCTTGAACGTGGTTATTTGATCCAGTTGTAGATGTTTTTCCTGAATTCCCAACCTCAGCTGAATGTCAATTATCTACACCCCTGGTGAGCAAAGCAAGCGGTAACCCTCATTCGCTTATTTTCTCGGCCCACATTCTCCAGGGCGCTCAACGCACTGCCCTCCACTGTCCCTTGGCAGCCAGGCAGCACATTCTTTGCTTGAGAGCCGTTTGCCAGTCTGGATTAAACAAAACCCAAACAGCCCAAAACTCGGAATCTTAGTATCAGCATGAAAACTATGGCACCAACTCCCTTCAGATATACCAGATATATAGATCTGTATATATCTCTTCAGGTATATAGAGTGTGGAAGTGCTCTCTTGTGGCTGTTGAAGTAGAGCCCTTAAAGAATCTTACTAGAGGAAAAGCAAAGTGAAATCCTAAACAGAAGAGAATCTTTGACATCAAGTCTACGAGACTGCTGAGGTGAGCGGGTGAAGCTGTGGTGTGATCCGCCCCCCGGTGTGCTAGCGCAGGCGCCTTCTTAACGATTCCAAGTGCCTAGTAATTACACTAAAATAAAATGAGACTTTATATACCATTTCTTTTTTAACAAGAAGCTCCCCCCTATTTTTTACAGACAGTAAACCCCTTAATTTGGCAAACTACAATAGCTCAGATGCTGTGCCATCTTCTTAAAAGTGAAGAATTCTTAAAAGAAAACTCAGATCATGTTACTGTCCCGCCTAAAACCCTCCAGTGATGGTTCCCTACCCTGGAGACGAAGCCATGTTCCTACTGCGGCGTGGGCTTTGCATGCTCTGGCCCCTCCTTTCTCTCCAGTGGCATCAGCCCACTTCCCTCCAGCCCCACCCCGTTCCGATCCAGCCCCACCAGCCACTGGCTTCCCGTCAGCGATGCTTTCCCTCCTCATGGTGTCCCCCCTGCCCAAGCCCATGTCCTTCCATCTCTGCAGGCTCTCCATCCCTCTCTTCCTGTTGGTCTTGGCTTAAACGTCACGTCCACAGAGAGGTCTCCCCCAAACCACTAATTAAGGTCGGGTCCCCCAGCTCACGTGTCTCCTTTCTATCCTCTTCCTTTTCTTCCTTCATAGCACTTCTTCCAACCTGCAGTTTTTGATTTACTGTTTTTCCAGACTGTCTTCCCCACAAGAACGCAAGTTCCATGAGGGCAAGAAAGGGGTCTGTCCTGTTCGTGGCTGAAATAACCCCAACATATGTCAAAGGAGGTGGCACGTTGCAGGAGCTGAGTTACCATGGGTTTCCGATCCAGCTGCATCCCCTCAAGAGATGGCTCTTTGACTCCAACTCTCACAGTAACAGAAAAATTTCCGCAAAAAGATAAAAGGGAGCTCTGAGAGTAGTTTTTGAATGTTAATACTGCCTTTTTCTTCTACTCTAGGAAGTGACATTTACTATTATAGTAAATATTCTTTTCCCAAAGTGCTCAAATTATTCACGTTTTTCTTACTCCCAGAAATGTGGCAACTTAGTCCTCAACCGCTTGAAGACCAAATGCTCCAAGAAGCTCATCAATGGATGGACTCAACTGAGTTCAAACTCCCACACGAATCCCCAGATAGTGCTTTTGCCAAGGAGTAATTTCCAAGACAGGCCTTAACGTTAACTATCCAAAGACATAAAGCACTCTCACACACACTCAAAGACTTGCAGTAATTAATGATACAACCTGTAAGGACACCCCCCCCAGCTATTCCTGTAACACGCAACTGAAGTCATAACACCCACGTTTAAAAGAATTCTCCTCCATCCTTGTATTTTTAGGCCTTTGGGTCCAATTTGTCAACGATGGCAGTTGGTGAAATGTCAGGGTTAGGATTCTGGAACGTTTTGATAAAGAATAAACAAGGGGTATTAAGGGATGCATTTCTTTCCTTTAAACCATCTGCAATACGTGGTTCTTTTCGATTCTGGGAGACTTTCGTATCATGAAAGCAGTCCCTGATTCACCTCTTTGCAAGTCACCTTTGGGGCTGAGGCTTAAATCACATTTTTAACATTTGCCACTCATGTCTGAATCAGCAGTGGGGAGGAAGTGGGGAGGAAGGTTCGGGCGTGGGCCGGTTGAAAATGAGCCATTCACACGGAAACCACGGGCACTTACATGGCACTAGAAGTGCTTTCCAGCAACTGTGAGCAGGAATTCTGGAAAAACAAAAGCCTTGAACTCTTCAGTGGTTCCAAGGTCCCTGTGAGCTAAATAATAATAATAATACCTCCATATATTTGTGGAGTGATTTACAATTTACAAAGACATATGATCTCACTTAATCCACTCTCCCACTCTCGTGCGGACTCTATGAGGTAAGAGAATGACCATGTCGAGATAATACTGGAGATTCAAAGCAGCCTGGAAATTCTAAAATGGGTGATGGATGACTGAGATGGCCAGAACAGCTTGACCTCCTCCTTACTGTGGGCTTTTGTGATTAATTCACCCACTTGCTTAGGAAGTTTCTTTCCATCTGAGAAAATTAAAAACACCACTCTCTGGACAGGAATGTGGGATCATAAATGAGAACCAAATAGAAAAGATTTACGCGAAAGCACTAGCTCAGCAAAAGAGGAAACTCAGAAATCGCTAATAAGGTATAAATCAAGGAAAGGCTATTAGCAAACCCCTGGCACGAAAAAAAACGCTTTTTAAATGATTTGCTGAGCTCTTAACAATACCATTTCTACCTATGATTTTCAAATATCTCCAGGGTAATCTGGCTTGCAATCCTTAAACGCTGCCATGAAGACTTTCCAATCTGAAGGGATTTACACAAAATTACAGAGAGGACCAGAAAGCAATGCCTTGCTATTGTGCCTCCAGAATTGTAGGACTCTTAGGGCTGTAGGGTCTTCCTCATCTGTGCATTCTCCACAACAACAAACACAGGGGTCAAAGTATTTGTTTAATGTGTGAACAAACAAGTGAAAGAATAGGTGGATGAATGAATGGATGGAATGATGAAAAGATGGATAGATGGATGGATGGGTGGAAGGGCAGATGAAATGAATAATGAATAGACGGATGGATGGATGGATGGAAGGAAGGAAGGACAGAAGAAAGGAAGGAAGGAAAAATAAAGACTGATCACTCATTTTACTGATAAAAACATAAGAGCCAGAGGGGTTAGTAATGTGCTTGTTTTAACCAAAAACAACTAGTGTCAGAATTGAGGCTACCAGGTCTCTTCAATCTCAGTGTAGTATCCCCAATCTAGATTTTCCTCTCTTCCATTCGTCTCTTTTATCAAGAGTTCTGAAACATTAACAATATTAACAATCCAATCTTCTTAGTCTTTGAGAACCACTTTTGGAGGCATATAGGCTGGTGTGTTTGTGCCTACTTAATAATCAGGGAGATTAAGCACAGAGTGAATTTTCCGTGGCCACTTGGAGCTCATCAAGAACGAGAAAGCACGAAGACCACTCAGTTTCACGTCACCTTCCTGCCAATCTCCTCCCCAGAGATTCTGGACCCTGTCTGGGCTGGTGGAATATTGGAAACTGAAGACACCCACAGGCCCTGGCCCAACCTCACCCCCTAAGAAGGGATTCTTTGCCCCAAATACCCAACAAGCAGCTATTCTGCCCCTGCCCGGGGAGTTCAAATGACAAGGAGCACACTAGTTCTGGGAGCAACCTGCCTCCCTTTGGGGAAGCTCCCCTCATTGAGTTTCGCAACATTTCACTTCCTGTTGGTGTTGGGCCTAAGATACTTTCACTTCCTGCTCAGGTTCTCGGCTTCTGTCATCACAGACTCAGAGAGCAAGTTCCTCTACTAGGTCTTGGTGAGTCCCTGGAATTGTGCTTAAGATAGAACCTCAAGCAAAAACAACGCACTCCTGAAGGCTTTGTGCTAATGGTGGTGATGGACCGGAGAAGCAGTGCCTTGCTGGGAAAAGACGCCTTATCGACCAGCTCACGTGAAATGACATGATGTGAGCCATGAAGTTCTGCCCTACGGGCCATTCAGAAGGAGGCCCACGAGGCTATTGGTTGTGAAAGCATAACCACGTTCCGTAACAATCCATCCCTTCTTCCGGCACTTTTCATCCTCTTTAAGCAGGTGCCCCGCCCCACCGCGTACACCGCGACTTCGCAGAGGCCAGCCTTCGGGCTGCCCGTCCGCACTTGCTTCTTGCTCTCAGTGCTTCCATCCAGCAAACCCAGAGAGAAGACCTGGCCTAGGAAGTGCCCTAAAGATAAGCACTGGGAAGGTCTCAAGGTAGAAAAAAGAAGCCGGCATCGTAACAAGTGCGTGTTTTCCTTCACTAGTGAAAATCTTCCTACGTTAGCACACCATTCTAGTTTGGGAGGGGCCCGTAGAGGTGTAGGGACACATCATAATCTGTAATCACTCCAAGTTGCATCTATTTCTACTTCCTCTGAATGCTGCAGTAATGAAACTGTCTTCCTTTTTTTCTGGGTGAATCAAGTCTAGCGTTTCAGAAAGGCATGAAATGAGGAAGAATGACATAATTTACTGAAAAGGAAAAGTCCCATCTTTTAAACCTTTAAGATCTGAGAAGGGGATGTGGTATTAGAGGCGGGGACCCTACAAATCTCCAAGCTACTGACACATTTCAGCTCCGCCCCAGGGCCAACCCAGAGGGAAGACGCACGTCCCCACACGGGACCCATCTAACCGCGCCCGCTTTGCCCCGTGGCTTTACCACGCCTAGACGGAGCTGTAGGTGCGAATCAAAACCACGTGCTAGGATTGTACGGTAATTCGCGATCTCTGAACAAAGGCAGGATCCGTGCCCACCACTTCTCAGGGAGGCGCTCAGGCCTCACGCCCCGTGCTCTGCAATCCGGGGGCTTCTCTCAGGGAAGCACGTCCACGGAATTTCTTTCGGGAAGCTTCCATGGGTGCTCTGGCCAGAAAACCAGGGAGCTCTTTGCCCAGCTGTTTCCCAATACATATTTCAAGCTGCTTCCCGACTCTCAGAGCAGCTGGAAGCATCAGTACTTGCCCGGTTGAGGGGTTCATGATGCAGCCTCCTTTGTCGGCAGCCATTCTGCAGCTACAGCCCCTCTCCAGGGTGTCATGGTTCATCCCGAAATTGTGTCCCAGCTCATGGGCCAGGGTCACAGCCGCGCCAAGGGGACTGTCTGAATGGTCCTCAAAGAAAATACAAGAGCACAATGTATAGTTCACATCTTTCTGGCCTCTTTCCCAGCCACCCCCTTCCCCTCAGCCCTGCCCCCCAGATATTTATCTTTTATAAACATTCAATGGAGTCCAATCTCCTACAAGGAACCAAGATAGAGCCCCATTATATAGTTCAAACTTAAAAAAAGATTTGATCTATTTTATTCAACCAGTTTGGGGCCCCCTCTGCTGAGGAATGCATTCCTCATGAATACACATAGGATTCCTTGCGTCTTTACATGAAATAATCAAGGCAGTCATTTCCCTCTCCCTTCCTACAGGACAACAAAAGTTGTCCTGTATCACAGGAAGAAGCAGCTCGTTCCTTCATGGGTAATGAAAGTACCGTTTTATCCTTGATAGAGACAATGCTGGTATAAAGTCGTTAGGGGAAGCATACTTTGAACAGTCTAAATAAGAGCTGAGCACTTGTTACTGAGTATATGCCTCTTGCTGTCTACTTGGTAGAGAAGGATACTTGGAAAATTCATAAGAATTCCCCATAAAAGCTAACGACATTGCGTAATCTGTTGGAAGACTCATTGGATTAAGATTGTAATCCAGTTATGCCTTACTCTTGCTGGCCCTTTGGATTAAGATTGTAATCCAGTTATGCCTTACTCTTGCTGGTCCTTTGTTTTGTCAGGTAGACTTTGGAAATGGATGGAGGCATCCTGACTCTCTGACTTTTGCTCTTGGGAGTTCACTCAACCTTTTGCTTGGTTTTGCAAGGCGGGTTCTCCACCCAGCAAGCACTGCTCGGCCACCCCTAACTTAGTGGAGTGCATGCGTGGCTTGGCTAAAGAGATATTAGAAATTAATTAAAAAAATATCATTACTCAACTTGAACAAACTAAAATTAGTTGATTTGCAGAAACGGTGCCCATGATTGGTGTTTCTGCAAGGGCCTGCACACCACAGAGTGATGGAGGCAACACTGAATCCTGCTTTGTGCTACCCAGGAAGGAGATAAGAGGCTACCCAAGAGGTTTCCAGGAAACAGTGACACTGTGCTTTAGAGAACGCATTATTCCTGATACAGACAATCTTTGTGGGGCCTCTTGATATAGGTGTGTTCATATAAGATTTTATAGGCTTGCTGGCAGTTACAGCTGTAGCTGCCTTTCTCACTGGCCCTCAGTCTAAGAAAAGAGTGGCATGTCAAGGAACCAAGTTATTCTTAGAATAGATGAAATTCCTAATAAATTACTTTGTTTAGATTTTAGTTTCCTGTTGTAGGAAGCTTCACAAACATATTTCAGGAAATCGCTTTTCTTCAATCTAAGAATGCTGAGGGCTGAATTTAGCATGCTTTGGCACAAAAATTCAAGGAATTCATCCTTAAAAAATGACTCATCATCAGATTCTTTTGTATCGCTGAATATCTTGGTTTTGTCTTGAATTGCCTAATTGTTTCACATTCTTTCACGCATAGGTGATTATACACAGTATGTCTCTTAAGAGACCCCGATATACAGTTCATATTTCTAGTAAGACAAAAACCTATTTCTTTATTTCTGGCATTATCTCCAAACCAAGACTCTTTTAGTCCAGTTAGATACAAAGACACGGCTTGAAGTGACTAAAATTAATGATCCTGTTCTATCTTGGAAAAATAGAGAAACACAGTACAGAACTCAAATTTTCAGTGTGATTAGGATTCCTGCTTCCTTGCGACATGATCTCCTTCCTCTTAGATTTGTGAGTCCTTGAAAGAGGCACGGTCGGATGTAACACCCATGAATTCAACTTTAGAGACACAATAGGAGAAAGTCTAGACGTTTTAGATCTGGTCAAGATATTGATTTTGTTGATCTCATGCATTTTATAGAAACGAAACGAGCTGTGGACTTTCAGCCTACGTGATGCTCCTCTTCTTTGTTTGTGGAGTAAACAGAGAGTGAGCCTAAGGACGGTCTTTACTGCTGGCCGGCCCATCAAACATATTTCTTATTGATTAACTTTGGTCTTGACTTGATTCCTACTGCAGTACATACATCTGCTTCTATTTCCCCACATTCATTTTTATCTTTTTTTTTTCTTTTCTTTAAATAGGCTTCCCTGTCTCCTTTTAAAGAAGGAAATTTGACCAAATGCTTGCATGGAAACGGAATAAAGGACGTGAACTTAAAAAAGTTGCCTAATACCATCAGATCGGTTATAAGAACCTCTGAACACTCCACAGCTGCAGAACCTGCCATACTTATAAGGAGTTCAGTTTCAGCTCTAAAAAATATTTACGCCAATTTTAAGTGGCAAAGTCAGTAGCGATGGACCATGGAACCATGAAACAGAAAATGATTCCCTCTTAAAACTTTACAGGCTGCTCTGTAAAAAGACCGTTGGGATCTGACTTGAAATGAACCTGGCACCAACAAAACCCACACTTCCCAGTGACTTCCATGGTGGAGATCACTGGAAGGCTTCCAGGTTCAAAGGAAACCAGAGGGCGGCCCGGTGAAGCCAGATGTCCACTGGGCGGGTGCCATCCTTCCAAACAGCCTCCTCAGCCTACACGTTTAGTGAATGTTTATGTTAATTACCAGCGCCACCCAGAGAAGAGGAAAATATTCCTTGCGGATATTCACTAAGAAGATTAGGTTGGGCAGTATGTGGAGAGCAAATAAAAGTCAGCAGAACATGACTCCTTCAGCCCTTTAATACAATGGAATATTCACAAATGTTCTGTTTGAAAAATGTGGAGGAATTCATGGTTTCTTGGAAGGGCAAAAGCTTCTGTGTGTTTAACAGAGATGGTGGAATGGTCTCCGAGGACACTCCCTATCTGAGGGCTGGTGCAAAGGGGACGCTATGTTTTCCCATCAGGGACAGTGACGGCATGGGGTGAAAACCTTTCCTTTAGTTACCTGATGGAGGGGAACCTGTCAAAGTTACCTCCCTCTTAAATTCATAAGAAACAAGTCTCCAACAGTCTCCCCATTCTATTTCCTTTTACCGACATATATAATATGACAAAATGATCCTTGTAAAGCAACAAACCTAGGTCTCTGCCTTCCAAGAATAAGGTTAGTGTAAAGACAAATTGGACACTGGCTAGGAGGTATGTCAAGCATTTGCAGCGGTAAATAGTTAAAAACCTCAGACTTTTGGCTATCGTGCCTGGAGGGAGAGCCATCAGAAAGCCATTCTAACGGCAATATTTGGTGAGATCACAGCCCATCCCAGAAGCTGAGTGAGGAGGGGAACCCCAGTGACCTGGCTCATCCCAATGCTGGGACGAATTCCTGGATGGAGACGGGTGGATCAAAATCCCACTTGAAACTTTTTCTCCGCAAAAGGTGTAGACTGGCTTTCACTGAGCTGTTTTTACACACTCAACCTTCCTGTGTGAAGCCTGATGTGTTTTATAAACAGTCCCTAGAGTACTGCCAGGTATGGAAGATCATAAGCAGAGCTAGAAAAAGGGTAGAATTATATCTGAGAAGCATGAAAGAAAAGGACCTAATTTTACAAAGTCTGATGAAAGTAGAGATTTCCTGGGAAATCATCAAGAGAATCAGGTCTGGACTCCGCTGTCGGACCCTTGGTGCTCCTGGCTTACCATGACGATTCCCCCGGACTGTTCTGCTGTGCACATGCTCATGATGGGCGCCATGCCGATGGTGGTCCCTTGGAAATAAACTCCACTAGAAAGAAAAGAAAGGACTTTCTTAAAAAAGTATAAGGACATTTTCTAATATTTGAAATTCTGTTGGACATTCCTACATTCCAACAGGAAAACTGCACAAGCATACGCGAAGACGAAAATAGCTGCAGGAGAGTATGTTTACAGGTGATTTTTATCTTTGGTTCTTCTAAAATTTATCTTCCAGTTCACCATCGTCTCCTAATCCTTTCAGATTTTTGTTTTCATGACTTGGGACGACAACTAGTCACGACTTACATATTTGTAAGTTGTTATCCTGCTATTTTCTAATGAACTGGGCGGGGAGCTGTTCCTTTTACACAATCTCTGCTGATGTTAGGGCTGAAAAGAGTCACAGAGAATCACTGCTAACAAATGAAAGGCATTAGATGCTTTACTAGATTTTCTGTTGCAGCTGAATTTTGCTTTCCTGGGTAACATTACAATTAGGCCAGAAACCCAAACTCTTCCAAAATATCCTGCTAATATAGCTTGCAAAAGTGAAATTGGCAGAAAAATGATTGACCCTCTGGAGTTAGTATAGAAGTTAGCACCCACAAAGCCTTGGCATCCCAGGAGGAAGCTTCCGGAAGGGGAGCTCATGGCTTAGGTGTGGCTTTTCCCCTATATGGAATCTTAATCAATGAGTAATGACATCAAGGCCTCTTTAATGCAATGCTATTAATTCCAACCTCATGCATTAAAAATTAAAAACTGTATTTGCTGAATCTCCTTTAAGGGAAAAAATGACTTACCCATGTTATCTTGGCCACGTACATATATAGATATTACACATATTATTTGAAAAGTTATATATTTAGCAGTGCTCAATTGGATGAAATGGGATAAGTATATACAAAATATAACCTCACCTATGTATGTATGTATGTATCCAATCGTCCATCTATCCATCCAGCCAACCAGCCATCCTATTACACGCATATGTACAGTAGTAGTGATTGCAGCTTTTATATTTACATCTATATAGACTGTTTTAACAGATATAATTATACCTATATATATATATATATATATATATATAAATAAGGTTATATAAGAGGCTAATTTACTTCCAGATGTTCAAGTTGGACAGACTCCATTTGGGGGAAAAAAATCAAAACAAAACAATCTGACTCTATTTTTAGTAGTTCAGGATTAATCAATGCATAAAATATGAGGCAACCACAAATATCCAGGGTGGGAAAAAAAAAACAACCCTATGAAATGGCCAAAGTAAATTATCAGGAAATGCCAACAGCCTCAGTTCAGATGTAGGCCTTTTCGAAAGCGAGGTTAGTGTAGGGCTGCTTTTCAGCTTCCCATACCTGTTCAGTAAACTAGATCCAATTTGTCAAAGAAAAGTGTCTCTGACCCTAAAGCTTTCAATTCAGTGATATGAGCTACATGAGAACATAATAATGGCATAAACTGTTTAAGAATTTTAATAAAAAGCTGTTCAGTTTAGGAAAAACCTACTCCATACCAACTTAGATTATGATATTTTTTGTTTAAATATAAAGGTGTCTGTAACATGTTACCAATGTATTATACTATATCATAGGTGTGCCTTCCCTCATTTTATTATCTTCACGACCCTTATCACTCTCTGAAATGTCTGTGTTTATTATCGTCTTCTCCCAGTAAACTGGAGACTCCCAAAAGTGGGGAGGTTTACAATGTTGGTCACCATTATGTTCAAAGCCCCTAAAACACATTTTGTTCCCCGTTCGTGCTCAATACACATTGACTGAACAACAGAACACAAGGTTAATCTGCGACACTGCTGGTATTCTCTGATCTAGAAAACCAAGAGTAACGGCAAAACAGGAGGAATAAAGATTTTCTTTCTCCAGGCAGCTGACAATGATCACCCTAATGTACTGCCTTCAGATCTTGCATAAATATTTTTCACTAATAATGACAGAAAATGAGCTTTTAAAAAATATACTACTCAGGACAACTTTATATCAAGACTAAGCCTAGAGGGAGGGATAAATTGGGAGTTAGGGATTGACATATACACACCACTATATTTAAAATACATAACCAACAAGGACCCACTGTATAGCACAGGGAACTCTGCTCAATATTCTGTAATAACTTAAATGGGAAAAGAATTCAAAAAAGAATAGATACACGTATATGTATAACTGCATCGCTTTGCTGTACACCTGACACTAACACAACACTGTTAATCAACTACACTCCAATATAAAATAAAAATTGAAAAAAAAGAAATGAAAAGGTCAATAAACAAATAAATAAAAACATGAGAGAAAAACATGAAAAAAAGAAAAGTATTTGTGAATATCAAAATGTTATTTCGATTGTCTTTATGACACATATAATCTGTAAATTAAATTTGAGAAGTCATAATAAAAACCTTCATGGATTAATAGTATTAAAAAAAAAAAAGACTTGGGACTTCCCTGGCGGTCCAGTGATTAAGACTCCACGCTTCCACTGCAGGGGGCGCGGGTTCAATGCCTGGTCGGGGATTGAACTAAGATCCCGCATGCTGTGCGGTGCCGCCAAAAAAGAGGAAAAAAAAAAGACTAAGCCTAGAAACAGTTGCATAGAGGAAATGTCCAGGTGTTCGACGAAGGAAATAAGACGTCAGCCAGAGGGATAGTTTTCCCAGGGTATGCAAAGAAAGACTTTTCCAACAGCCCCCAATTTCAATCGAGATGGCCTCTCCCCTCCCCCCGACCCCGGCCCCGCAGTGTGGGCTGAGAAGCCCCCTTTGCCCCTGGTCCAGTCAGTGTGCTCTGCTGAACGATGTGCAGCTTCATGGACTGTCAGGTGAGGCTAAGAAGGAGCGCAGGTGTGCCAAGATCACTCTTTTATTTTAAGCAAGGGAGAGACAACAGATGCCTTTACCTGATAAGCTGCGCGTTGTCATGGGATTTGCGAGGTAGAAGCTTCATCTTTCTCCAGTCCAGAAACTCGTGGAGGCTCGTGAATGGGTCCTGACTTATGGAGCATTTGTCGATGTCATTCCACACCTCTACGCCCACCAACACGATTCGAATGTTCAGCGGTCTGTAAAACTGAGGGAGACAGAAGACAGGCATCCCTGGGGGATCACGTTAATGAGAACTCACCGTGCCGAGTAGAACAGATTGGCAAGTTCTGAACTTCATTGCCGTGACATGAAAACTCTCTGTGTGCTCCCTTGTTCCCGTGGCGTTAGAACTGGAGGAATATTTTCAGTGTCTGATGCAAGGTGATGTGCTAACTGGGTTCTCAAATGTGGTTGACCAATTAGATGTTAGAGTTACCAGCCTTTCTGATGTCTGTCCTTATTTTGTAGGGAAGCACACATTTCACCCGATTCACTGGTGATTTGAAATGGGCGTTTAGATGTGTTATTATTGCTAAAGTCGTTACATTACAGCTAAAGACTGCCAGTTCATATCTACTGCAAGAAAAACAGTAAGTGAATTAGGATCTTTCAGACACTCTGCCAAGCGCAGTAACTTGTTCATTTTAAGAGAAATGTTCTACCTGTGAGTTACTGAAAATGAATCTGTATTAATTTTTCAGCAAAAAATAAGATTTTGCTGACCCTATCATATTCTGTCACCTATAACTGACCCAGAAGGTTTTAATTGAATGAACAGACCAATATCTTTCAGGGTGATAAAGGCGTGCACAGAACCCTTCTCCAGGAACTTTGAGGACCATCCTTCCCACAGCCAGCACCCCAACAGCGTCATGGCAAAGATCTGGTAAAGGAAATTCCTCTTTTTTCGGGCATACCGCTCACTTCAAGTCTTCTTGCTTTTCTGCCCTCCCACCTTTCTGCGTCCTGACTTCAACCTACAGCCCTTTCTCCACAAACAGATCATCTTGGGTTGGAAGCAGGTAGAGCAACTCTTCCAATGTCTATGGGATAGTTTTGTCCCAGACGAGCTTACTAGGGCAGGATGAGGGGTCAGGGTAGAGGTAAGAACTCCCCATTGCCCCCGACTACCTTGCTACCCCCATGGTATCACACAGACACGGAGACGGCCCTTTGCTCAGGGTCCAGGGCGCAAGGAAGTGGGAATCATCTGGCTGGCTGCACAATCTTTCAAAGCCTGCGATGTGTAAGGCAGTGCGCAATGAGAACATCCTCATCTTCTGATACTCCAGGCAGCCAAGGAGAAAGATGTGGCAGCTAAAGTCAAGCTCCAGATGGGAGCAGGTCCTATTCTTAGTTGCTAGAAGCCTCTGAGCCAGCAAATAACAAAAATCACAGAAGCTCCGCCTCTGATAGTTAAGCCCCATTCCAACGTGCTGAGCTCAAGGGCAATAAACTCCATGCGGTTCAGCACTGACCCCGGGTTCTGACCCACAAAAGGCAAGTTCATCTTCTCCCTTGCTGATCTCTCCCTAGTCATCTGGTGAGCATTAGGCTAGCAGAAGAACGTGACTAAAGCACAAACTACGTCACAGAGTCTAAACTGATCACGGCGGTCCAAGTTGGTTTCAAGCAGATAACAATTATGGGCATTACATTAATAAGTTAATGAGACAATTATACGACCTAAATGCTGCCTTACAGCTTGTTTTTAATCAAGAATTGCTTGGCCTGCGGTATCCACTTGCGAGCTCCCAGCCCAGGCTTTCCAGGCAAAATCAAGGTCCTGGCCCCATCCGGACTCTGAACGCACATGCCTGGCGGCTGTGCTTCACTGGAGAGCTTACACTTTCGGCTGTGTTACAGACAACAGTCATCAGAAGGCAGAAACGCAGGCGGTCCGGTGCCGGCGTCCACACCAGCCTGCCAAGTGACATCCTCAGGGTCGGATGCCCCGTGTGGGCTGCAGGGTCGTCATCTGTGCTGGGGACACTATGTTGGCCTCTGGAGAGTGTCCTAGGGAAGTGGTCACTACAGTCTGTCAAGGTCTAACTGTCATCATTTCTCAGAGCTGGCTTGGGGGCTTACTAATCAAGGGTCTTTTCATAATAATAATGGGTTGTAGTTTCCATTTATTAGCCCCCTCAAATCACAGAACAGATTTCATATCTAGAGGCATAAAATACAGTCCCTCCTCTCAAGACTGGTGCTGTTGGTCAGCTGTCGCATACGCTAAACTCACATCATGTCATCACAGCAGTTCCACTGCTGCCTGTTGGGATGCTCTTCCCAGGGCTCTGCCGACGGCTTCCTTTCGGTTCTTCCTAATAACAATGACCACAGCTAACACTTAATGAGCATTTCCAACATCCTAGGCACAGTGCCACGTGCCTTCCAGGCCGTAGCTCTCTCAGTCCTCACAGCACTCTGCGAGTTAAGAACTATAATTATTTCCACGTTACGGTCAAGGACGTTGAGACAAGGAGGGACCAGGTAGACCACTCGAGACACGACTGGCGTAGCCGGGTTTAAGCATAGGCAGGCTGGTGCCCAGGTTCTAAACCACTAAGTCACCCAGCCAGGTAAGGGCGAGTACTGAGATTCCCTTCCGAGATGATCCACTGCGACCCCAGGCCCAGAGAGAAGTACAACTGGAGCTTGGCAGCCGCCTGCCTGGCCTATGAATCCCGGGATGCATGTGGACACCGTCCAAGACCAGCTGAATTGATTCACCCATTAACATAGCCACGGCAAATATCTGGCTGTATGCCAGGCTTGGCACTGGTACAGAGAGCAAGGATTAGGACACCCTTGCCCTTGGCTCCCAAACGCTCAGAGGTCAGCAAGAGGCTCAAGGCAGGGGATACGTAGCCATTATTCCAGTAAATGCCAATCGAGTGAACGGCCAAGAAGGGTGCAAACAGGAAGTTCAGGGGATGCTGGGCTTGAGGGCTCAAAGAAGGCTTTCTAGAAGAAGCGGATCTGAGAAAACATGGGTAGGATTACAGGGAGGTCTGCTGGGGTCCAACACGGGAATGTGCACCCCTCAGGCAACTGGTTTGAGAAGCGGGGGATGAGGACTCACACAAGAGGGAAAACGCCTGAAGTTAAACGCACGGAAGATGAGTCCTTCAGAAGGGGGTCACAGAGGTGCAGCCTGAACGGATGTGCCGCTGTCACTGACTTCGTCATGAGTAAGAAGCAGGACAGATTGGAGGGGAGAAGCCAAAGAGGCTGTCACTTACTTGGGCAGCCACACACCCCGCTACTCCCCGCCCTGCAGTATAACTGGGGCCTGGGGGAGTGTCTTACCTGCCATGTAAAGGGTTTGTCTGCCAGTACAGCATCGGACACGCTCTCCGTGTTGCACACACAGGGGCATTGCCTGAACATTTCTGAATGTCGCCTCTGTCCCTAGATCACTTCTCGGACTCTCAGTCTGGGATGTGCTTTTCCCTTTTCCCTTCAAGCCAGCGCAGCCGGCCAAGTAGTTATTAGTTAAGAATAGCTAAGAAGAGCCAAGATTTCCGCAAATGAGGAAGTTGCCACTGGAACAGTCATTGTTTTTTAAGCCAAGATGCTCCCACTTGCAGTTGCAAAACTAAACTTTGGCATACTTGCTAGAGCCCAGGGCCCGTCAGTTAGTAGACTTGGGTGAACAGAACATCCCAAGGAGACCGGGTACCCCCAGTGGGTCTTCAGGGTCTGCTGGGGACAGACACACATGTGCGCTCAGCAATTCAGCTTTCTCCTTGCCGGAAACACAAGAACAGGCAGGCTGGTGAACTCCACTGAGTCTTGTCAGGACTTTCCTCGGATATATTGTTCTTTAATTACCAGGGCCGATTATTAACAAATCTCCAGTTGCTCATTTCTGGTTTTGCAAACTGAAGCAAATATAATGCAGAATAATATATAAAGAAACACAAACACGGAAGACCAAGAGCATCACCTTAGAATAGGATTTCAGCAATTACCAGCCCGAGTTTAATATGGTTCATGGTTTCCGTTTACTTCCGAGGCCTAAGAAGTACTTGAATTCTTTGTTTTCATCTGGATGTTGTCCCATCTCACTGGAGGTGCCTGGAATGTACTCGCCCAAGGCCTCACCCAGGCCAATCAAACCAGAGTCCCTGGACTGAGACTTGGAATCAGCATTTTGAAGACAAACATATAGACACACACACACACACACACACACACACCTTTCCAGGGCGTTCTAATGCCCAGCCCAGACTGAGAACCATGTCTGACTCCTACGGTCTCTGGTATAACCTCCGGGATCCATCCCTCACCCTCCCTGCCAGAAGGACTTGCCGTTTACAAAAATTCTCCTGCATCCACTTGACTTTAGGATAAAGTTTAATTTTCAAAAAGTAGCTATTCAAAATATATCAGCAAGCTTGGGCTGCCTGGGGGTCTGACCTGCCTAAAAGTTCTGGTGGACGAGGACGGTATCCTCTCAGGGTGCCATCGGCCATCTGTGTTTTCTCCCGCTTTCCGAAAGTTCCATCCAGCCAGAGCCTCTCTCTGAGCACCAGGCCCTGACCTCTGACTGCTCAGGGTACCCCAGGAGACTCCCGCTCTCGCTTCTTTGGGTACCAAGCCTCTTTCACCTGTCGTCCCAAAGTTGGGCTCACCGGGGCCCCTGCTCATCTCAGTCTCTGCTTCTGCCCAGTCACGGAGGGCTGGGATCCACAGTAAGCAGTAGAGTCAAGGTCAAAAACTCCTGCAGAGGAGACCAGGGCTTATTTCTGGGGCTGCCTTTCAATGCTGTTTAAACATGTGCTGATTACTTAACTAGCCTCTGCAAACCTCCGCTATAAAAATGGGAATACTGGTATCCAGCCGGGAGTGTCTGCAAAGCACTTAGAACCTGGCACGTAGCAACTGCTCAATACATTTATTAGGAACCATCCCTTCAAATGTCTCTAAATCCTCGTCTTTCTCACATCCCCACTTCCCCAGCCCCGGGTCAGATCTTCATAATTTCTGTACAATAGACGCCTACCAGCTGTATTTGTCTTTGGTAACTCCATCCTCCACACTAACTGCAGGCACAGCTGTGTGTGATCCTGTGTGTCTCCCCTGCTTAAAAACATTCACCTTGCTCTCCCCTGACGGCAGAATAAAATCCCGATGGGGTCTAGATGGCTCCGCAGGGCATTCAGGGCCCTGTCACTGAATCCCCTGCAGCTTCATCTGTTCCTGCCCTAGCTGTGCACACGCACACACAATTATGCCACATACACACACACATACACACACACACAATTATGCTACACGCACACAGACACACACACACACGCACACACACAATTATGCTACACACACACAATTATGCTACACACACACACGCACACACACAACACAATTATGCTACACACACACGCACACACACAATTATGCTACACACATACACACACACACACACAATTATGCCACACACACACAATTATGCTACACACACACACACACACAATTATGCTACACGCACACAATTATGCTACACGCACACACACAATTATGCTACGCACACACACAATTATGCTACACACATACACACACACGCACACACAATTATGCTACACACGCACACACACAATTATGCTACACACACACACACACACACACACACACACCCCGCTTAGTCAGATGGAGTTACTCGCCACGTCCAGACTCGTGGGGAGTAAGCCAGGCCCCGCCCCCCCCCACCGCCTGTGCTCCTGGTGAAACGTCACTGGCCTTGCAAAACCGCCTCCCTGCAAAGCCTCCCCGACCCCCAGGGAAGAAGCGAGCGATTCTCTTCTGCACCCCCACAGCACCCGATTGACAGCACCGACCCGGTTCCCATCACGCCGGTCCATGCTAAGTGGCTGATGGGTCTGCTTCCCCACGAAGCTGTGACCTCCCTGAACAGACGGACCACATCCGATGCATTCCGAATTCCTATGCACGCTGCTCGGTACTGCCCGTAAGTCCCTGTAGAGGGGAGTGGAATCTCTGGAAGGCTTTTGTTGTCATTTTCCCGAAAACTTGGAAAACTCACTTTAAATATTATATAATAGGATTGTTTGGAAACATAGCTACCGTGAAGCATCCACAAACTGCTACGTGTAAAGTGTGAGCATTTCAGAGAATCCCGGCCACGAGAGACTCAGCAATGAGCCGGGGCCCATTTCCTCTCCCACTGTCCTCAGAGGCAGGAGACAGGCTATGGCTAAGAATTATGGTTACGTTCGGACAGGGGCTGCCAGCCACATAGCACGTGAGAACCACCTGGGAGCGCCGACAAAGCCTGATTTCCAGGCCCCACCCAGACACCCGAGCAGCAAGGCCTTTGAAAGCTTCCAGGCGACGCCAACATGCTCTGGGCTGAGAGCCCTCAGCACCAAACAGCCCGACACTCTCCCTGCAGGGTCTGTCGCTGGAGGCGGGTGGCGTAGATGGTACCACGTCCTTGCGAACAGGTCGCGTAAGGAGCGTCGGCGAGCAAATACACCTGGGTCAGAGCAGACTTTCAGGATCTCTTCCAGCTCTGAAATGACCTTTGCAAAGGTGAGCTCCCTCCCGAGTTCTCGGTGAGGAATTTTCTGACAGCCGATTGAGCCGAAAGCCGATTTCTGTGTCCTGGGACTGTGGAGCCCGTGGGTCCCTTATCAATGACAGCTCACCCTCAGGGGCCCTGTGGGACCTGCCCAGGGAGACCTGGGAAGAGGCCTGCTTGGAGCTCTCAAGAGGGTCAGACACACCCTATTGGGGTTCTGGATCTAACTGGGGAGGTCAAAACGCCTTCCTGGCCAGAAGAGAGCCTGGTGGGAGATGGATGCCAAGGCCACCGAGGTCCAGAGAGCGTGGGGTGGCATCTCCCGCAGCTGCTCCAGGCCCCAAGAATTCTCAGAAGAAGGGGAAGTTTGGTACCAGCCCAGGACCGGGGGCAGAACCCGACCTCCCTAAGTCAGATGGGATGTGTTTCATTCCCTCCACCTCGTTCCCAAACATTTACATGCTGTGAGTGATCTAATTACCCCCAAGGGACTTACCTTGTCAACGTGGTTAGCGATCTCTATTAATCGTTGTTTGACTTTTTCCAGGTCTTTCCCTTGCCTCTGAAACTTAATAATTTTAAATGTCAGCATTAACAATGGCAAGACTATCAGTCAAATCTCATCTTCCCAGCTTCTGGAAATGTGAAGTCTCAGGCTCTGCAAATCCCCCAGGGCCCTCCCTGGTTTATGGTGAAGCAAGCTCCCATCCTGCCGAGTAATTTCCCCATCCAGGGACTTTCTGAAACTCCCTGAAATTCACCCAAGCCAAGTGCTCAGAAGACAGCAACTTTTGTAAATTTTCCAGCCTCATAAATGATGGAGGCAGTGACATGTTTTGGCATAGAGAAAACAGACAACCAGAAGGCAGTCCAAAGCCATTCTTCATATCATCAACTTGATTTTAACTTCCTCCAAAATCTCCTTTATATTTGTTTTTAAAAAATTAAACAGTGAAAGTAATAGAAGCACATGGCAACAAGTCAAACAATACAGAGAATGGATAAAAAGTTAATAAATTCCCACTTATCCCGGCTAATCTGAACTTCCAGAGTGGGAACAGTTGCCTGTGAAATTGTCAAATCTGTTTCATTCATATGCGTTGAGCCAGTCTGGGAGAAAACGTCACCTAATTCGTAATAGGTAGTAGAGGCAAGAAAAGAACACAGGGAAGATAGTCTAAAAAAAAAACTAATTAAAAATTAACTAAAAGAAAAAAAAAAACTAATACAGCATCAAGCCCTACTTTGGAAGGTAGGGTTTTTCTGCTGTGTCTACAGCCTTCATTCATTCATTCATTTTGGTTTAGGACATATCGGACATTTTTAAACTAAACTTTTCCCAAAAGTGTTTTAGAATACATTCTAAAACCATCTGCCATTTCCCACAAATAATTCTCCCTGTTTGGAGAGCTTAGCTACATGGCAACTCTGCAGTCCTTGCTAATATTTTGTTAATACCAGATACATTTTTAATATTTTATACTTTATAATATCAGGAAACCACTTTTTTCAATGGGTTGTTTACAATGCTTTTAAGGCCTCGTGGAAAATGAGGTTAAATAAAGCAAGTAATAACTTGCTAAACATTTTCTTTTCCCTTTTTTTGGTTTAAACCAACCAAGAAATTTCAGACAGTTCTTACCTCTCGGTTGTCTGCCACAATAACGAGCTCTACATACTTGGTCGTCTTGAGGGTCTCTCTTTTTTGCTGCCAAAAGTAAACATGGGTTTAATTTCCCTGACTGCCTCTCTGGGGCTTCCTGAACACTGGCAATGTCTCTCAACTCAAGCCCTTGAACTAGGGAACCCCCCCTCCCCGACATCACCAGCTCCCACACCCCTGTCTCACCTAGAAGTTCACCTCCAACCCCAAAAACCTCTGTAAAACCTTCTCAACGTGAGCAGCCACTTTCCATTTCCATCTGGGAAATCCTTAAAAAGGAATCTAACCTTTCTGCTGAATCACTGATTATAGGATCAGAACAAGTTGAGATCATTATTAAACAGAACACATATGTAAACAAGCAAAACCAAAGCTCTCTCTGGAACAGGAGCCAATGAACTCTTCATTTCGGGCTGGGTGTAGCACATTTCAAGATCACCACAGAAGATGCTGGAATTAGGGTCTCAAGGGTGTTCCCTTTGCCTTTGTGGTTTAGTTTTGTGATGTGGGAAAAGCTGATATATAAAGCGAATATATTTTGAGCAGGGACTGCGTAGCCCTCCTGGGGAAACACTGAGTAGTCCATTCCAGGGAGCTGATTTCTGCAGGTGATCATTTAAAAATCTGGTTAGAAGCAAAGGAAGAATAGGGAACAGCCAGGTGGATAAATGGGGAACAGAACCAGGCGAGAAGATGGTGCTAGGAGGAAAACCAGAAAGGAACAAGAGAAACAGAATAGGAAGAAACAGTGTCAAGAGAAAAAAAAAAAAAAAAGACTGAAACATGCCACTGGAGAAAAAGGATTGGTAGGAGTGCAACAGTTGAGAAGAAGACAGAAATTGTATATCAAGGGGTAGGGGCCGAAGATGATGCAGACAGCCCAATACGAACTCCCTCCCAAATCAAGGCGGCCTCTGAAGTGGGTGACATTTTAATCACGTTTCTTCCAAAAACATTCGTACTCTTCCATGAATTACTGGGAGAATCCCAAAGGCACTTTCAGGAGAAAAAAAAGCAATTCATGGAGGGTGGTCTCAAGAAGCAAACATTCAAAACAAAAAACAAAGCCTCCAGTTTCTGCAATAAAATGCAGTCGGAGGAAATGAGGGTTGAACTGGTCTCAGCCCTCGTAACTGATATCGCTGCTGTATGAGTTAACTACACACACTGCTTAACGTGGAAAACTTGCATGTTATAACCACCCTTTCAGACAAAAGCAAAAATGACCAAGGCATGCTTTGAATCAGCTTTCCAGTCACATAATCCTGAGGGAAACATCTTTTATAAAACAAATCCCCATCAGTCCGGGATCTTCCAAACAGATTTTTACAGGAAAAATGTTTGTATCATAGCAGTGTTCCTCCTTGCGGCCCAGCTGTGCTGATTCATGAATTTAGGTATCCCTAAAGAAATCTGGAAACCTTATGGAGGAAGGAAAAATAAAGCACCATGAAAGGTATAATTTCTCATACTTTTACAACGTTACAAGGGAGAAAAGTTAAGCTTTGTAACTATACGTTGTAGGCATGCTTTATGGTGTAACTACGTACACACAAAGGAAAGAAGATTAGCCCCAGCAGTACCCACTGGTATATGCAAAATGAGACACCTTCTCGAAGTGTGAAGATCTTGCCCCTTCTCCTTATTCAGGTGTGGAAAGCAGAAGCCTCTTTTCCCCCCATCATTCCCTGATTTACCATTAACAGATTCAGCTCATCTTACAGAAGAAAATACAGCTCTATTAAAGAAAAAATAAACTAGCCTCCCATTATAAAACTCATAGGGAGAGCCCTGGTTGTTCAGATGTTTACACCTTTCAGACTGCAAAGGGGTGAAATAAACGACCAGGGGATATTTCCAAATGGCCTTGGATCATCATTTAGAAAATACACAATTCGAGATAATGAAAACAAACACATGAACCCAATTTTCCTGTCTCTGCAGTTTTCAGAGAAGTCCAAATTGTCTCATGAATGCAGAGAATTGCTAGCTCAGAGAGAAACCTAGCCACATAATAATAGAAAGCCATGGGGGAGTGGCTGGCTCATGGCCCCAAAGGTTCCTTCTTCCCTCAGCTGCACACACAGAGAGGCTTAAATTACCTCCACATGATTTCCACCTATCTGGGCTATCCGGTTAAAAAAATCATATTTAAAATGTTTGATATACAGAGCAACATTTGAAACTGGCTGCTTGATTGAATTTTCATTTGGGGGGGGTGATGATAAACAAAAGCCCTTCCCCAAACAGATAAGAGTATATAAGCTTCTGAGAATGGCCCAACCACTCTCTACTCCGAGGTGCAGACCGAGGGGTTCTTTGAGACTTGCTCAAGCAGGAAGCTGGTCCTGGGCCTCTCAAAGTCATCACAGCCAAGTTCTCGGGGAGAATGACCCCTACACATGTTACAGCAAGAACTCTGGCATTGGGAACTTAACTCAACCCGAGTCAGAAAACAAGTCGAGATGAGGGTGACAATAAATTCTCATTGCAACTCTCTCTTCCTATGGGCCAGGTCCCTGAGATGGTGTTTCAAGGAGACGGGATAACACAGCACAAGTCCTGAGGCTGGGGAGAGCTTGGAGTGTTGTAGCAGCGGGCAGGATGGCTATCGTCTGGTGAGTGAGGGCAAAGTGTGGATGAGATGTGGCTGAAGATGGAGACAGAGGACAGGGGCCATGGTGAGGAGGCTGGCCGGTAATCTAATTATCGGGGAGCAGTGGGGGACCCCTGAATGTGAGGCTCTTTACACATCACTCTGGCTGCTGGGAGGAGAATGGATTATCGGGGGACCATAGGGGAAGTGGAGGGCGCAGGTGAGCGCTGGTGACAGTTTGAGGCTGTACGGATGGAGACAGGCAAACAGATTCAAGTTGGGTGTTTTAACCAAACAACAACAACAAAACAATAACAATGGAACCAGGACCATTTCCATAGACGGGAAGATCAGCAAATTTGATGAGTCAGAAGTTTGGTTTCACTTCCTCTGAGTAAAGAAAGATCATTGTTGTGGCTCAAGCCAGGCTCCGTGCCTTGACTCTCAGGCCACGTTATGAATATGTATGAACTGAGTCCTGGTCTCTGCTGCGAAAGGTCATCTCTACCATCCTTACCAACGATTTGCACGGGGACCAAGCACACAGATCATATCTGCGTGGGGTGCAGCCTCTGAGGTCTGGCTAGTAACACAGGCTGCAGAACCAGCAAGCAAACGAGACACATGCTGGAAGAATGGGCCGAATCTGATGAACTGAATGTTAATGGGGACAGATGCAAAGTATTGAAATTGAGTCTAAAACGCCAGTGGCAGAAGTGAGAGCTGTTATTTACTCATCTAGAGTTTCAATCCGTACAAGAGTCAATAGGAAGCCACACCTGGATATTTTGGAACCTCGGTTCACACCGAGAGATGCTCAGAGCTCAGGGCCGAGGAAGCAATAGCAGTGCTGGCTCTGTTATCCACCAAGATTTAAGAACGACCAAGGCAGTAAAGGAACTTGGTATGTATGGCCTCTTAGAGGAGGTACAGAGGTGAGGGTGGTTATATTAGAGAAAAATTAAACATGCCTGCTCTAATTAACAAGTTTTCCAATGGTTCTGGCCAGTTCCAGATATTCAACTACTACTAGACTCTACAGATAATACACATTACTGTTAATACTACTCCCACCATCACTACTGTGACTTCCGTTAAACCAATATGGCAGCCTGTCTAGAAACCCAAAAGCAACAGCTCTGGTCCATTTCAGAGTGGCTGCCTTTGAGAAAACGACAGGGTCTCCCTGACCAGATGTCTTATTTGAACTCAGTAGCCCAAGCAAACATGGCTTTCTAGAGAAGGCACTGACTTTTACATTTGACTCCTAATTATCCATACTAGTGGAGGGGAACAATAGCACAGATAATCCCCGGAGAGGATAATTCAAAAATAATTTACATTTGCCTTCGGGATGTACTATGTGATTTTCTCCAGTAGCAGATTTATGGCCTTCACCTTCTTTATAGTCTGCTCAGGCTTGTGTTAAAATTCGTTTGCATTTTTGAATGAACAGCTGATGGAGAGGGAGGGAGCAGTCACAGGAGGGCTGAGTGGCAGGGGCTCTGCAGGCTGGACTTAAAAAGCTGCAGAGGAGGGAACCGGCGAGGAAGCCCTCTGACTGCAGGCACCCTTCCAGAAGCAACTTGGGTTCTCACTAAAGTCTAATGTAAAGCCTTGTAAAAATGACAAACCATAGCTCAAGCTTATATTATAGCCAGTGCACACCCCGAGTGCAGACTTATTCCTGCTGCTTTTTGAAGAAAAACACACACATCTGCAGAAAAATCTCAGTCTGCAAGCCAATCTGTGCAACAGTTAACATTTAGTAGGGGCAGAAAAATGCTGGGGAAAAAGCAAATGTAGTTGCTGCAGTGCATAAACTGGATGAGTTAGATGCAGTTACATTGATTTTTGAGTGTAAATAAAGGCAGTGTTAAGTCTGGCAGGTAAGGGGCATAGAACATGAGTATTTCCCTTTCATATTTCCCATAGGTACTGCCCCAAACTGTCTGTGTATAATTTCAATTCTCACATATTCCAGTTATTTGAAAATTGTTTTTTGTATTGTTTTCACAATATAGATGTGCTTTAAGTCAGAGCCATTTTCTCTTCCGTAAAAACAATCCCGACTATTTCTAGAGAGGAATATTGAGAACTGAGAAGGGAGTTGAAGTGCCTGCAATGCCTCCCTTTTACAATTTAAAGGTTCATTTACACTTGCATATGCATAATTAAAAAAACACCATTGTTATTCAGGTTTTCTCCATCTCTCTACACGTCAAAATGACTGGAAATTACTGTGCCAATCCTAGTTCTAGGGAGCCGTAAGCTTAGTTAAAGAATTAAAATCTGGCTGGCAAGGCCTGCCCGAGTCAGGACTGACTTCCAAATGAAATGGCAAACATATCTGAGTGCCGTTTAAACTGTCAAGTTATAAATCTCACAAGGTGGATACCGTGTGATCAACAAGGTACTCAGATCAGGACGCCTGGAAAACAAAATGCAAATGTGCTACTTGTTTAGGACTGTGAAAGCTACGGCCTCATCACATCTTATCTGAGGTCTGGAATCAAAGGCAAGAGTAAGCGTGAAACAAACATGCCCTGGGACCACAGAGGCTGGTCTTTGGGATTCCATCTCTTAAATCTGTCACTCTAAGATGGCTCAGGGGAGGAGAGCGGGAAGAAGATTCTGTCAAGCTGCTGCTGATGGGGGAGGTGGGGGCGCTTTTCACGTCCTTTTCTCGGGTATGGAGATTCAGCCCTACTGCCGGGTGTCAACGTCAAAGTTGGCCACAGTGCCCGACGGGGTGTGATGGGGAAAAACAAGAAAAAAAGAGCTTGCAAGCACCTGCTGCAGAAAACCTTGGGAGCACGTTAACAAACAGAGGAAGTTAGGGCCTTAGAGGTGGAATCAGGATGGAAAGAGTGAATGTAAAGTTAAAATGAAAAGTCCTAAAGCAGTTCAGTTAAAAGCAGGTTAGGGGAACACACACCTCTCCACAGGTAGGAGGAAAATTTTAAGAAGGAGAAGAAATCTCTTAGGATAACGTTGACTGTTTGAATTGGGAAAAAGGATTAGGAATGAAAAGAGGCACAATATTTATGAAGTGTTGAGTGGTAAGCAGTGTCACGCTCAAGTTAAAGTCAGGAAGGACAAAGAGTGTCAAAGGGAACCTTGAAAACATGTCCCCAGACCATCAAGTGTAAGCACATCATTAAGTGACATCATATCTAGGAATTCTTCATTTCTTGTCAATAGAGGAACAGGAAAGATAGAGACGAAAAATCAGGAAGTCGTTGATAACTTCCTATCGGGTTGCAGTCCTTTGAGTTCAGGGCCTCCAGCCCGATGTGGCTACCCTTACTCCTTTTTAAGAGTTCTGCTGCTGCGGTCTGTGGAGCCCACGTGATACTGATGTAAAGGGGTCAGGCAGCCATTCGGGGTGCAGGTTTCCTGGTGCTGCACCAGGGGGTGACCTCTTAGTCAGGAGGGACATCTGTGGTCCAGACTCCATTAGGGAAACTACTCTCTCCAGTCCTGCAGCAGAAGGCAAGACCTGTGATGAGCAGACCCAGGGGCAGGTGGCCAGAAAGCAGAGACCCCTCGAGGGAAGTGGGACAGGCGCCCCCTAGTATGGACTGGGGGCAAACACCACCCCTCAGCCACACTGCTGGACCAAGACCCAGGGCAGGCGAGTGGGCAGTGGCAGGGAATGCTGTGCAAATCCTAATGAAGACCCTAATTATGAAGACCCTAATTTTGCATTGGCACAACCTCCATATTGTCTGTCTCTTCCCATAGAAGGGAGAGCTGCCCAAGGGTGTGGAGGTTCCGGTCCAGTTCTGTGTACCATGGAGGGGCCCAACGGTGGGGCAGACTCCTGGGTCTAGGCCCAGAAGGTTCTCACCGGAGATGTGATTTTGTATCCTCTGAGCTGAACTCTACCCAGCATAGGTTAATGAGTCTGAGGCTGACGTTTAATACAACGATGGAGCTTTCAGCATCTGATTATGTTCTGCCCACATCATAGCAACCACCTCCAGATAAACTGGGTAATAACTCCATCCCTCAGATACAAATGGCAAAATTTCTCCAGATGGCCTAGCAGTGGGTGTCCCTAGCTGGAGCCCCCAGCTCCCCAGAGACACCACGTGGGGTTTTCCTCCTACCCTTCTTGTCCAGGTCTGGGAGGGCACTGGGAGCCTGTCATGCATAGCGAGGCCCGTTGTGTTTGATCCGCAGGATCCCCAGGTGCTCTGCAGGTCCTCCACTGGGAAGAGTTTGTATCTGTTGGTTTCATTTTTCATTGGCTCCAAAATATAGGTTTTATTTTCAAATGTAATAAGTCCCCTGTTGAAAAAGAAAGAAGAAAAATTATGTAACTTTTAAGGGCAGTTTCTTGTTCATGGCTAAAACCCAGTTCTTATTCAGAGAATAAAAGGAGAAATACCAATTTATTTATATTCTCAGGTCTGAATTGGAAAGGACATTCCTGTGCCATATGTTTGCATGGATTTATTTTTGCAAATCTTTTGAAAACCAAGTCTGAGAAGTTCTTTGTTTCAAATATTTTATGGTAAAGAATCGACTGTGTTTAGTCTTTACGTTTTTCGTTTGCTTGCTTTTTACTTCTCAAGGATATATTGCTGGGAAGAAGAGTTGAGAGAAAAGATGTTTCATCCACTTAGAAAATAACTAGATCTGGATTAGCAGACATGATTCAGAAGGGAAATCTTTTTTTTTTTTTAAAGGAAAATTCCTACACCTGAATTATTCATCCTGATCAACTAAATTTCCTAAATAGTTGAAAGGATTCTGAAATAAGGTTAAGTATAAACCTATGCTTTTTTCGAACTTATGGTTATCAAAGGGTAAGGGAGTGGGAGGGATAAATTAGGAGTTTGGGATTAGCAGATAGACACTACTATATACAGTACAGATAAATGACAAGGTCCTACTGTATAGAACTGGGAACTATATTCATTATCTGTAATAACCTATGGGAACTATATTCATTATCTTGTAATAACCTATAATGGAAAAGAATCTGAAAAATAACATATACATAATATATATAATTTATATATATATATTTACATAAAACCAAATCACTTTGCTGTACACCAGAAACTAACACAACATTGTAAATCAACTATACTTCCAAAAAAACAAAAAAGAATTTTAAAAAAGTATGCTTTTTTTGGTATTTTACTTAGTTAATTTGTGGGAGTACTGGGCACATACTCTGAGAAAACCATAATTCAAAAAGAGTCATGTACCACAATGTTCATTGCAGCATTACTAAAAATACCCGGGACATGGAAGCAACCTAAGTGTCCGTCGACAGATGAATGGATAAAGAAGATGTGGCACATATATATACAATGGAATGCAACTCAGCCATAAAAAGAAACGAAATTGAGTTATTTGTAGTGAGGTGGATGGACCTAGAGTCTGTCATACAGAGTGAAGTAAGTCAGAAGGAGAAAAACAAATACCGTATGCTAACACATATATATGGAATCTAA
>NC_041233.1:78403454-78419632 GCF_002837175.3 Physeter macrocephalus
GAGAGAGTGGCATGGACATATATACACTACCAAATGTAAAACAGATAGCTAGTGGGAAGCAGCCGCGTAGCACAGGGAGATCAGCTCGGTGCTTTGTGACCACCTAGAGGGGTGGGATAGGGAGGGTGGAGGGAGACGCAAGAGGGAGGGGATATGGGGATATATGTATACGTAGAGCTGATTAACTTTGTTATACAGCAGAAACTAACACAACAATGCACAGCAATTATATTCCAATAAAGATGTAAAAAAAAAAAGGACACATTTGCTAAATATTTTAACTTGCAGAGACAGAGGTGGCCTTATGCCATGGATCCCAAGGCATGTCTGACCTTCTGGAGCAGGACAGAGCTCCAGTAGGCTGTGTCCTACTTCCTGGAAATGAGCCATGTCAGTTTCTTTAAGTGATGGGGGAACATCGGCCTACACATTGGTTTTCCTTTCTCTTTTCCAATGTGGAATAAGAAGTACTTTGACTTAAAAAGGCTCTTCCTGATGTTGAAATAAGTTTTTTCTTTAGAGAAATGAGAACTTGGGTAACAGTAAACTAGCAGCTCTGAGAGTTCCCACACATCTAGCAACTTCTGTTATTGATCAAGTTGACCGCAATCATAAATGCATACAATTTTCATGCAAAATTCATCTGATTGTAAATAGTTGCTTCTAACACAGTGACTCAACCTTTTTTGAGACATGAACCTCCTTATACTCTCTCCAGAAGAATTCACATCTACGTAGACCCACAGTATTTTGCCGAAAATTTCAGGAGATTCAGGACTATGGATGAGGTCATGGGCTCCAGGTTTTAGGGCATCAGTTCCAAGGATTTAAGAAATAGCTTAGTCCTTAAGAAACAGCTGAAAAAGTCGGGTGCTCCACCAGTTTCTTTCAGACGACCTGAGCTTGTTTCCAAAGGATGGAGCTTGAAAGGTGTTCCCATAACATCCACTCTTGCTCATTTGTTCAGCCATTCACTCATCCAATGCTTATTGATGGCCCATTTATAGGTGACTATTTAATCGTTCTTAAATTTTAATGGAACAACAGTATTTCAATACTCAAATAGTATGGAAGGAAAAGGTTTGATGTGGCAAATATTTATTTTGAATGCAACCGGTGAACCCATACAAGCTAATCAGTTCATTATTATTCAGCTGGTTTACTCCACTAGCCCTGTTTTGTGAAGTGTTACAGGCAGTGAAAGAAACAGCAAGATCATGTCCAGGATGACCGCAGCCTAATTGAGAAGATTGCACCGAGACACACGGGGCAGCTGGAAAACACTGGAGAGTTAAGCTGTGTGTTACCAATAATCACAACACTTAACTGTTCAGAGATGGGGGAGCCAATGTGGTTTGGCGTAACTGAGAAGTTTTGGCTATTTTCAAATCCCACAGATTGATTAAAAGTCATTACATACAGCTGTTCTCTTATACACCCTGGCCCCCTACTCCCAACCCCCCAAACTACAGTCTTCATGTATCTCCAAGCAGATCTATTCATATAGACAGGACTTTGGTCATCAGCTCTGGGGTGGCTTGTATTTGTTTCTTTGAAAAGTTGTTTATGAGCTAAAACTTAGATTTCTCAGTTTAGAATGGGTAGTAGGACATTTCTGTTTATTAAAGTTGATTTTGAAAAACCCTAAATTAAGAAAAAGATCCTTAAAAAAAAAGGCCAGGGTAAAGTGGAAAATGAATACACTTGAGGGGAAAAGAGAGATCGGCTAGAAAGCTGACTTTCCTGCCCTAAAAAGAAAATGACACCGACATTTCATTTTGCATTGCAACATTTTCTATTTTGCATTGGATTTCAATAAGCTGAACACTTACAGTAAAATCTGTCACCAAGTTCTAATCATGAGAAGCACATGACTGAAAAAGATTTTCTACTTAATGGAAAATTTCTAGAAATTGTTACTCAGTCATAAAAATGTTCTGGTATCTCCTTTTATCTTTTAAGTCATCCAAAGGCCAGATGTTGAGAAACTGGGGTGAAGCCTTTCCCTTTGCTCCAAACAATTGGCAGCCTATCGTACATCTTAATTAAATAATTGCTTTGGACTGTCTTGTGTATAATTAATCATTTAGCTCTAGAGATTGCTGGAAACCACAGTGGACACAAAATTCAAGGATTCGGGGTTTCTGAGATGTGAAAATCTGATGTTCTCACAGCCCTTTCTGGCCCCAAACTAGATAAGCGAATGTAATTTAAGTTGAATGTCATAGGTATTTGGCTGTCAACTTGGAGTTGGAAGTATCTCAAGAGTGTGGAATTTAAATCCAGCAGACTTTGAAAGTGGGGTTCTCTTCCCACTGGTAGAGCAGGGGGAGAGAGGTTAGAAGACAGTTGCCAGTGTTTGGGAAAGCTGAAGCCTGTGGCCATCCTCTCTATGGGGAGATTAAGAGGATCAGGAGAACACGGGGACTGGCCCTTAGGAGGGGAGGGTGAGGCCAACTTCCGGGGCAGTGAGTGGTGGTGCATGGGAGAAGCAGAAGAGAGGGGCGGTTGGAGATGATGAGGGCCACCCCTCACGGCACTCTGCCTAGGATGCAGGCTCAGTGGATCCCCATATAGCGCAGCTCAGGTCATTTTCCCTGCTGTCGAGGGCACACAGGTAGCTGGGGGTACAGGTGGGACCCAGTCTCCACCCAGGTATCTGAGGCTTGAGATGTTCAGCCCCTGCGCTCTCCTGCCTGCCTCCCTCCCGTGCTGCCTTGAGAGGGTTGTGGGGCCCGAAACAGGGATGACTGTGACAGAGGCAGAAGTCAGAGGGGAAAAGGGGCCAAAGAAATGGAGCTGCTGCTTTGAAAACAGGCAGGCTTACTTTACATTTCAAAACCCTATTGTTTTTCCTTCAATGGAAACAAAGAGGAATCTATTACAATTTTAACGGCTTGAATATTAAATAGATTTACTATTTTGTTAGCTTTCAAAGTGCTAACTCAGGGGACCTACACTTCCTCAAGATACGTTTTTGTCCTTCTCGAAATTCAGTTTTTAATCTCCAAAGCAATGGTGAGTCAGGCAAGAACACAGCTGAATGGCGTTGTTCTTCATATGATTTTTCTTTCTACTCCCAGGCAAGCAGGGTAGTGGCACATGGATTCTGATGACCTCTAATCAGATGATGATTGAAAAATGGGAATTGACCTTTGCTAATTCTGTGTTCAATCGCTAACCGCATTTTCTTGGAAATAGACTTTGGGGCTCAATACTGTGCTGCCAATCATGTTAGAAATGCAGTTGGCATGAAATTTAATTTCAGTCCTTTTTTGGAGGAGCTCATGGGTAAAAGCGGTATCCCACCTCATCTGTGTCTGATACACAGCGATGGCAGCAGTATTAGTGAACCCAGTAGCACCATCAGGCTTATTTTCAATAAGTAATTTCCATGTGAACTACTCACGTATAATCAAAACAAATATTCATTATCCCCTGCTACGTGCAAAGCACCAGGCTAGCTCCCTTGGAACCCATAAAGGCATCTCACCCATGGTTCCCATTTCAAATGTAATTCATAATCAGGTTTGGGAGACACGGCCAAAGAGGTAAAACAAACTGTTATAAAAAATGTTAAGAGTAGCTATTACTACCGTATGCCAACACATATATATGGAATCTAAAAAAAATGGTTCTGAAGAGCTTAGGGGCAGGACAGGAATAAAGACGCAGACGTAGAGGATGGACTTGAGGACACGGGGAGGGGGAAGGGGAAGCTGGGACGAAGTGAGAGAGTGGCATGGACATATATATACACTACCAAACGTAAAACAGATAGCTAGCGGGAAGCAGCCGCGTAGCACAGGGAGATCAGCTCGGTGCTCTGTGACCACCTAGAGGGGTGGGAGAGGGAGGGTGGGAGGGAGACGCAAGAGGGAGGGGATATGGGGACATGTGTATACGTGTAGCTGATTCACTTTGTTATACAGCAGCAACTAACACAACAATGTAAAGCAATTATACTCCAATAAAGATGTTAAAAAAAGAGAAAGAATAGCTATCACTGGCATATCAATAATAATAATAGCAGCTACGATTGATGGTTACCCTGAGCCAGGCTCCTTTTTAGAAATAACAGCTCTGTTGAGAAATAATTCACCAACCATTAAGCTCACTCTTTTAAAGCATGCAATTCAATGGTTTTTTAGTATATTCACTGAGTTGTACAAACATCACCACAGTCTAATTCCAGAATGTTTTCATCACCCCTAAAGCAAACCCTGTACCGTTGGCAGTCACTCCTCACCCTTCCCTGCCCCCATGAACCAGGCTCTTGAAGCCTCTGTTTTCTCTAATATTTACAGCAGTCCTCTAAAGCAGGTATGATGAGCCCCTTTCATTAACAGGAAGCCAACGACGAGAGCCCATGGTCTCTGTGCTTCCCCAAAAGATATATCCAAGTCCTCATCCCCGGTACCTGTGAATATAAACCTTCAAAAAGGGGGAGGGGACTTCCCGGCCAGTCCAGTGGTTAAGAGTCCCATGCTTCCAATGCAGGGGGCGAAGGTTCGATGCCCTGGATGGGGAACTAAGATCCCACGTGTCGCGTGGAGCAGCAAAAAACAAACCAAAAAAACAACAGGGGGCAGTGGTTTGCAGGTGTGATTAAGTGGAGGATATCAAGATAAGATTATCCTGGATTTAGGGTGGGCCCTAAATTCAATGACGTGTGTCCTCATAAGACACAGAAAAAGGAGAAGACACAGACACACGGGGGCGAAGGCCACGTGGACAGAGGCAGAGATTGGAGTGATGCGGCCACAAGGCCAGGGACGCTGAGGAGTGCCGGGGGCCAGGAGAGAGGCACGGATGGATTCTCCCTCAGAGCCTCCAAAAGGAACCAACCCCGCCAACACCTTGACGTCAGGCTTCCGGCCTCCAGAACCGCGAGAGGCGACATTTCTGTTGCCTTCAAGCCCCCCAGTTTGCGGTCATTTGTTACGGCAGCCCTAAGAAACTAACACAGGCCCACAGCTGGTCAGTGGCAGAGCCAGGATTCCCCAGACGGACCTGGCTCCTGAGGCGGCTCCCTTGTCTTTGGCCACTCTGGATGGTCAGCCCCTCTCCTGAGTGGCCAAGGACTCGTGCCAGGGTGGGCGCAGCTGGATTCCAAGTGCAAAATGCCGGAGAAACTCAGAGCTGCCCAGAGGCTGGGCAGGCAGCCCAGCGCTGACCTAGCAATGGTTGATAAACAGCCCATGTGAAACGGGGGCCTTGAAGGGAGCTCTGGAGGATGGGGAGGGCCTGGAGGTGTGGGGAGCTCGGGGGCCAGGTGAACGGCCTCGAAGAAGCAAGAGTGCAGGTGAGAGAAAGGTCAGCGTGTGCTCAGAAAGAAACACCGTGGCTGAAACGGAGACGCGCGCAGGACAGCGGGGCCACGGAAGGAGGGCGGGCCCTGGACCTGGGCGGTGGTCGATGCCAGGCAAGGCGCTCACCTCGGCTTTAGACCTCGGGCTGCACCTGTGGCCTCGTCACCCACCGTGGCGCACACGCTTTGCGCAGAAGACGACACTGCCTCTTCTATGCACTTCCAACTCCCAACTGCCGGGACTCTGCTCTTGCTGGCCCCTCTTCCTCTGCCTTTCCCCACCTCCATCCCGGGACCTCTATCAAATCCACCGGCTCCTTGCCTTGTAACCGTTGGTGGTCACCCCTCTGGCCTGTGGGATGCAGCTGCTTTGGGGCCACGTCTTCACCCAAAGGCTCCCACCGTTCCCGGGCAGCCCTCGGGCAGAGCCTTCCAGGCTGAAGCACAACCTCTGAGGTCCAGGTTAGCCATACCTCCCCGCAGGATTCCCTAGGCCCTTCTGCGGGGTTTCTCGTGTGGTTTTGTGTACACCTACTTCACGGCACTTGCTTCCTCCTATTGAAATGATGTCTGGCTGCAGCGATCAGTGCGTGAGGAGGTGATGGATGAACACCCGTGGAAACACTGTTGCACGAGCACGTGAGTGAACAGGGGCTCTGACATGTAGGCCGTGGGGAGCCGTGTGGTTTTGAGTGCAGAGGGTGGCAGGGCTTATGATCGAGCAGTGTTTTTGAAACACGACCTTCTGGAATGTGCAAGACGGACGTGAAGGGAAGGGTGGAGGAAGCATGGGTGCAAAGCAATTTAAAAATCCTGGGGGGAGGGAGGGCTGCTCTGGGGTGGCGACGGGGGAATGGGGAAGGGGAGATGGATGAGGGAGATGCTGTAAGGGGTGGGGGTGGGAGGGGCTGGTGCCTGCCAGAGGTTATCAGAGATCACCCCCGGGGGGCCAAGCTCGGAGCCTGGGATGGGCTGGACCTTGAATGGAAAAGAGTTCAGGACGGGGGCCAGTCTGGGACCAAGGAGCTGGGATTTGGACATTCTGAATTTTGAATGAGAGTAGAACCTGGGAGAACTGAGACTTGACCTTGGGGGTCCTTCAGGGTGGGGACCGGAGCGGCCTTGGAGATGGTGCAGAAGGGCTCCAAACCCAGCTGTGGTTCCCACAGATGTTTACACAGGATGCCGGAATGAATATCTCCACGGAGGAAGAGGAAGGCAGAAGGAGAGCCTCACCAGAGGTGGCATGGCCTGCGGGGTGGAGGGGAGCCAGCGGAGCCCAGCCTGATAGAAGCTAGGGGAGCAGAAGGTCACAGAACAGAGGTCAAGGTCAAATTAACTTCACCTCCCACTCTAAGCTAATTTCTTTCTTAACGTGATCTACTACACTTTAAAGATTTTTTTAAAATTTGAACTGGCTGGGATTAAGTTTCACGGACCACCTGATGGCTTGGGGAGAGCACGTTTATTCCACCAATGTTTGTTGGGCACCTATAACGTGCCAGGTTCTAGACAGTGCTAGGGTGGGCCCAGGGCCCTGCTTTCCTAGCAGCCAGGACAGCAAAGGCAAGGTCATCTCCACGTGCCTGACTTTTCGGCCCCTTAGACCACTTTGCCATGGGGCCATTTCGGTTGAGCTGTGACATCTGGAAAACCCACATCCACCCAGATCAGCGAACACTCAAGTCCAGCTGAGCGGTACCAGGGACGACGGCGGGCAACTCCTCGGCCTCCTTGGACGTGGCCAGTCCTTCAGGAGGGCTGAGGCTCATTTCCCAGCACTGACCTCACTCCCTCTGACTTGTTTTCCTCCCAAGATCCTTTTTTCACCTTCTCAGCTGGGATTTCTGGTCAATTTCTTCAAATGGATCAATTCAACGTGCTTGTTAAATTATAAATAACAGCACTGCATCAAAGCAGAACTTTTCCTTTCTTTCTTTTTAAAAAAATGATGGTTGTGATTGCCCTGATCGCTCAATTGCAAATGATTACTTTCATTATAATGGTTATTTCTGATTCCATGGACCATAACACTGGTCAATTCTACCCCTTTGAAAAATAAGTTGATTGACTATTTTTCAACAGTGTGGTAGAGCAAGAAGTATTCCTGCATTTTGTGTTATATTTGATCTCATTATATAAAACTTAGTGCAGTAAACTTTATGTTACATAATTAAAGTCAATGCAAGACATGAAAGGATCACAGCAATGTGTGTACTTATTCAGGTACCAAATAACCTGGCATCTGAGTATTTTTATTTAATTGAATTTTTAAAAGCATCTTGTGCTGTCTCCCACATCTAAGGCCGGTGCTAAGAGCTTATCGGACATGTTCCCTACCCTGAAGGTCCTTACAGCAGGGTAGTGAAAGCACAAGGTACAGTAATTGACTGTAAGTGAGCCAAAGCAGGACGGGTGCCGTAACCCAGGGGTGTAAACAAATCTCTAGGAAGCGCCTGCTATGCTACAGGCACTGCGCTGCAGAAGCAAGGGCTGTCTACGATGGAGCAGGCGAGGCAGGGTTGAGCTGCATGGCAAGGAGTGGCTGGGAGGCCAGGGTGGGCTTCGTGGAGGAGGCATCATTTGATTTGGGCCTTGGTGGGAGAGTGAACCTTCCGAAGCCACTGAGCGATGGGGAGAGGAGTGAGTCCCAGGCCGAGGCACAGCAGGGATAAAGGCGGTGAGACACATGTAGGGCATGTTCCGGAAACATGTAGAAAACAGTGGGGCTGGAATGGGGGAGGGGCTCCTCAGGGTAGAGGACGATGGGGCTGAAAAAGAAGGTTGGATCCAAGTCGGGCAAAAGATCTAGTGGCGCAAATATGGAACAAGGAGTCAGCCAGACTTGGGTTGGAGATGGAGTTTTGCCCATTACAGCTGAAGGACTCTGGGGAAGCCACTTTCCCAGGCTTTGCTTCCTCAACCATAATCTGAGGAACGTAACACCTGCCTACAGCTTAGTGAGCGTCGCACGAGCGCGTGCCAAGGCTTGGTGTCAACGCACGAGATGCCCCTCTCCTGAGACAGCGGCTGTGACTGGGAAGGGGGTGACAGCATCCTTTGGCGTGAGCGCCTGCAGCCCCGAGCTGCAGCATCAGGGCCGGGCTCCTGGTGACTGAGCCTCGGCTGCTCTGTAAAGCAGCGGCACTAACACCGGGCCCTGCCCTCCTAAAGCAGAACCTGTGATGATGGCAAAGAGTAAAGTGTGACACAGCCTGCTTGTCATCCCCCTTGGGGGCGTGTGTGCGCCTGTGTGCGAGAGCACGTGTAAAAGCGTGAGTGTGTAGCTGTGAGTGTGTGTACACCTCGCGCTCAGGTATCCTAAACTCCACTTAAAAATGAAGTCGTCATTACAACGAATACCTAGTTTACAACTCTAGACACCAGTTTCCTCATCTGTTACGTGAATGCTTCCCTTAAGTCTATCAAAGCACAGGTGATTCCCTAAGAAATTAAGCCTCATTTTAACCAGCGTGCCCGCAGGGGATGGGAAAACTCTTGGCTTGTTCCAAAATTGTGAGCCCCCAGGAGTCCTCGTGACAGATTTCCAAGCAGAAGCTCGGAGGTGGAGCAAGAGAAGAGGAAGAAATGGTGAGAGACGGGCTCTTCCCCGCTAAGGACCTCATGCTCTAACCAGGGAGCTGGAAGGGGACAGCAATGAGGTGTTTGTGAATCACATCGGCACACAGGGACACGGCTATCTGGATGCCCTGGCAGGAGCGAGCCAGGACCGGACGCCTGTCCCATTACAAAACACAGCGGCTAAGCTCCTCTGGGACAGGGGCAGAATTCTCTCCCCATCACTGGCACATGGTACCCGTGCATGACTGTGTCAAGGAGCATCTGGTGCTCATGGGGCTGCTCGTGGGCTTAGGGACTCAGGAGCAGGGCCGAGGCACGAAGCAGCGAGAGTGTCAACCATGAACCACGAACGCTGCGCTGACACCGTGCTAACGAGGGCTGGGCGTCTTGGGGAGACGTACGATATGGTACAAAACTAACGTATGGCCCGAACTTGCCGTTTGACTTGGAGTCCTTTCAAAGGAAGGATAAGCTCTATGGCGGCACTCGGTTTTATGACCTATTTTCCACGTTGCACTTCATTCCCTCCATTCAAGAGCTGCTTCCGCTTTAATCCCCCTTTCTGCTGGGATCTCCATGCGTTTCTCTCTCCTTATCTTTTCCCCTTCAAGCTTCAAATGAAGAAGGATGACTTGTTTGCTTCCCTCCTCTCTTCTCTCTTCCAGGACAGAGCTTTCCTTGCCTGCCCGTCTTTGATCAGCTTTTCTGAAGCAAAGCAGGATGTTCCTTCTCTGCTTTTTCTCTGCAAAACTGTAATCTGCTGGGCTCTAATTAATGCATCCCCTAGGACACTCGAGTTTTCCTCCACATTCCTAGCTCTGAATGTATTTTGGGGTCACACCATATTTCACATAATTTTTAATCCTATATTCTTTCTCAAAATCTACCAGGCTGGTGCTACTCTAGTTGCATTTTTATTTCCCCTCTCGATTGATTCTTCTGCCAGGAAGCAGTTGATCGAACACAGCTTTGTCTCTGGCCTGATTCTCTCCTCTCAAGATCATAAAGTTGACTACATAACTCCGGAATTTCTCTGTTGATGCATGGTCTGCTGCTTTTGTAACAACAGCACAAAGATCTGGGAAATTAAAATTCTCAGGAGCTCCATGCCCACGCAGCAGCTTGCTCCGTCAGTGTTCCCACCCCGTCTTGGTGGTCGACACCAGACGAGGCAGCACTCACTCCCCTGACTCTTCCTGGAACCCCAGCCATAAGTATTTCACAATATTCCTCTTTGCCAAGTTGTGCTTTGTGCCAGGTACCCGGGGTGCGGCGGGCGGACATTCTCCAGGTGCCGGAGACAAGAGGTGGTCCTGAGACTCAGTCGCTCTGCAGAATCTGGTCAGAGAGATGGACCCCTCTGTGAGGGAGAACCCGGGGACCCTGACACTTACCTGTGCCTTTGGGGGGCAGGCCTGGGATGAAGGACAGGGAGTGGAGAGCAAGTGGCAAGGCCAAGCACAGGGGGCAGATCTGTCCTATTTAAATGTGACTCAGGAATACTCTACCCAGTCGTTCATCTTCATAGTTTAAAACTAATTAGTTAATGTCACTGGTTTGCAGATTGCTTTATTTAGTGTAAAAAGGAGCCACTAGGAATTCCCTTGAAGATACCCTCATCTCTTTATCCATCAAGGGTTTGATACCCTATGAAAACCACCTGAAAGTTATCAGACCAACCTGGACGTCTCCATTTACGCCTGGTCTCAGTTTCGCTAGCTTAGAGTTTTCACAAACATGTGGAAGCTGTTGTTGGAGTTGGCCTGTAGTTTCTGTGTGTCCCTGGCCCTCATCTGTCCTTTTTCTGGTTTTCCTTCACGTACCCACCCTTCTCCCCCACCCGCACCAGCCCCTGAGGCTGGGTGTGGTTCACACTCAGCCTGGCCCAGGGGTTGGGCACATAACCTGTTAAATTAGAGCATTCCACCCACCACTTCCCTGGTGGCGCAGTGGTTGGGAGTCCGCCTGCCAATGCAGGAAACACGGGTTCGAGCCCAGGTCCAGGAAGATCCCACGTGCTACACAGCAACTGAGCCCGTGCACCACAACTACTGAGCCTGCGCTCTAGAGCCTGCAAGCGACAACTACTGAGCCCACGTGCCACAACTACTGAAGCCCGCACGCCTAGAGCCTGATTGTTTCAGGGAGGAGCCCATGACCCAGTGAGGGACAATAAGTTGCATCTTGAGGACTTTTGCTGAACTTAAAAGAAGGGTCCTCATTCTTCTACTCGCCCTCTGAGGATGTAAGTCTGGAGCTGCCTGAAGACCCTCTGTCACCGCAAAAATAAACAGTGCCTGAGAATGAAATCAACACAGAAGAAGGTAGAGGCCAAAGATGGAGAGAGAATGGATTCTGATAACATCAGTTAGGCCCTGGAACCAGTCATACCTGAAGCCGTCCCTGGACTTTTCGATAGCATGAATCTACCTCTATGCTTGGTCTTTAAGCCAGTTTGAATTAGCTTTTATGTTCTTTGCACACAGTGACCTCTATATTAATTTGAAGGTTGGAAATATCTAGCCTTCAAAACAGGTCCACCTTTTAGGTTCCAGAGAGGTGCGACAGTAAAGTGCCGACTTCCCACGTATGTGTTAGAGACTCTCTACTTTCAGGTGTATTGGACACCACACAGGAGAGGGGTGACTGTAATTCTCAGGTGTGTGTGGTCCTGTGTGCTCCACCCGGCTCTCGTAGGAGCAGTGTAGCTCTGCATGGAATTAATCCAGAAGCACGGCATGTTCACGCCTCCCTGACTGGTCCAGTCCCAGAATCAAAGAACGTAAGACTGTCTCAAGTGGCTGATGGTTTTTCCATTGGCTGCTCACTCAAGGTCAGGCACAGGGCTGGGCTTTCCTATGGGTCATTGTACTTATTTTCACAACCACCAGTCTCAGCTAGAGTCTTTATCTCCATTTTAAATACAAGGCAACCGGAGCTCAGAGAGGCCCAGTGACTGGTCACTGCTTGGGCTATTCTGCTCCGGGGCATGGACGTCTATCGGATGATCCCAGAGGGCCTACCTCCAATTGGTCACTTACCTTGGCCCAGATGCCAGCGGGCCTGACCCCACCCTGTCCTTCATCTCTGTGTCCTCCAGGTGCCTGTGCCCTGGTTTTCCAGGAGAACTGGGCCCTGATCCCCACGCAACTCTTCCGTCCTCTAACTGAGCCCACCCTCCTCCCTCCACCCCTCAAACCTCCCCACTGTGCCCTGGGGACTCATGGTCCCCCCCAAACTGCCCTCCCCCTGACGCGCTCCTGGATGTCCCCGTCACCTCCTCACCCCAGCCCACGTCTGCTGCTGTGGTTTCCCTGCTTGCGACTGAAGCAGGCGAAGGGGGAGGGGAGCCAGTTCTGAACAGACTGTTAGATTCCAGTGGTAAATACTTAAAAATGAATCCGGGATCTCAAGGACTGGGGGAGACGTGAGGAAACAGAACCCCCGTCCTCTGATGGTCAGAGTGGAAATCGGGCGGGCACGCTGGCAGGACACGGTGGCAGGACCGGGCAGGTCACACCCTTCCCTCCTTTGGGCGCCTCCATCCGAGCCGCACCCGGGTCACGGAGACCGAGGCCTGCGGGGCCGGTCGCTGGCAGCTGAGAGAGGCTGGAAACCACCTAAATGCACGTGGCGGAGAAAACGAGGAGAGGAAACGCGGGTGTTCATGGAACGCAAGGCTGTGCGCAGTGAGGGAAGAGGCCGCCCCTCACGCGCCAGGAAGGACGATGCCAAAACGACGCTGAACACGGAAACCGACTGCAGGGCGCGCTGCGCTGCCCTCCTTCACGTACACGTAAGGCGTGCAGGTGGCCCGTGCCACGAAGAACGGCAGCGGCGGGGGGACACGTGTTGGGGGTCGGCGGGGGTTGGGGGCGCACGTGGGGCAGGGACGCCCCGGGAAAGGACGGGCCGGGGGACGTGCGGCCGGAGGCCCGGCTGCACCCTCCCTCGGGCCGGTCCAGCCGCCAGCCGGGCCCAGGGCTGCGCGTGCTGACCAGGCCGCGGCCAGACTCGGGTGCTGTTATTCTGGAGAATTCCGTCCACTAGCGGCTGTAGTGTCTGTCCGTAAGAGCGGCCGACGCGATCACTCATTAATTCCAGAGTACCTGTACACGCTCACAGCGCCGCAGGACTCACAGCAGGCAAGGTTTCCGAGAGCGCCGCTTCCTCTCCCCTGCGCGGGGCGTCTGTCTCCATCCACAGCCGCTAAACCCCGACCAGGGCCCCTGCTCTCCACTTCGCTCCCGTCGTGTGTAGTGTGTTACGTGTGCTGAGTTGTCCAAGGTGCACTGTGTGCCTGCGGTATGTTGTGTGTGGCATGTTGTGTGTGTGTGTGTGTTGTGTTGATATGTGTGGTATGTCGTGTGTGATAAATTGTGTGTGTTACAGGGTGTGTCTGTGGTGCTTGTACTGTGTGTGTTGTGGTGTGTGGTATATAGTGTGTGGTACGTGTGTGCTAAGGTGTGTATGTGTGGTGTGTGTAGTATATTGTGTGGTGTGTGTGTGGTGTGTGTGGTATATAGTGTGTGGTACATGTGTGCTAAGGTGTGTATGTGTGGTGTGTGTAGTATATTGTGTGTGTGTGTGGTGTGTGTGGTATATAGTGTGTGGTACGTGTGTGCTAAGGTGTGTATGTGTGGTGTGTGTAGTATATTGTGTGGTGTGTGTGGTATATAGTGTGTGGTACATGTGTGCTAAGGTGTGTATGTGTGGTGTGTGTAGTATATTGTGTGGTGTGTGTGTGGTGTGTGTGTCTATGTACCACTATAAGCAGTTTGGAGCTGCTGGAATGAAACTAACACTGCAGAGCAAGCTGGACCCAAACATCAGCCCAGATGCCCAGCCCTGGGAACGTGCCAGCAGGCAGCTCTGACCCTACAGTGGAGTTCTACCAGGGTCACTCTCTGAAGACGCACAGAAATAGAAGGTGGCAGTGGGCTGCTTTCCCCCTCTGTGCCTAGAAAATATTTAGCAGCTAGGTGTCTTGAAAGGCCTGAACATGTGCCGAAATCAATTAAATATTGAGTGAAATAAGTAGACTGTTTCTAAATCTCTACTACTTTGGGAGCCTGAAAGTTTTTAAGGTGAAAAAACCCTAAAGGTTTTTTTTTAAAGTAGTATTTAGAAATATTTATTCAGGTGTATGAGTAGACTAAATTTCATCAACTTCTGAACAATGTCTACCCAAAGTGCTGCTATTTTAACACAGTGCAGGGATGCCACAATTAGACCAAACTATTATCTGATCAAAGCCCTCCCTTAGTTTGCATAAGTCATGAACCAGCGTGTGTGGTTAAACTTCTTTTTAAGAGTTTCTTTATGACATACATTATCAGTGTTCCATAAAAGAAAAACACTCAACCCAAAACCTTACTGGCTTTAACAAAAAATCTGCTAAAATATGTTGTGTGTGTGTGGTATAGTGTGTGTGTGTGGTGTGTATGTTGTCTGTGTGTGGTGTGTGTGGTATATTGTGTGTGTGTGGTATGTATGTTGTGTGTGTGGTATATTGTGTGTGTGGTGTGTATGTTGTGTCTGTGTGTGGTATATTATGTATGTGTCTGTGGTGTGAATGTGGTGTGTGTGGTATGTTGTGTGTCTGTGGTGTGTATGTTGTGTGCGTGGTGTGTGTGCGGGGTGTGCACCGAGGTTCCTTCTCCGCCATGGCACGCAGTACTCGCAGACCCACGGCGCACAGTCCCGCGTTCCCTGGGCCGCCGCCGTGCCGGGCCCTCCGTCCTTCCCTCCGCAGACCCGCACTCTGGTGGCAGCGGCCAAAGCAAAGCAGGACTTTGAGGACACAAGCTGCTAGTTCACAAACTAGATAGATAAACCCAGTCAAGAGGCTGAGGCAGCTGGGAATCTGTCAACAGACTGGTTTTCCTGGGGAGCCCACAGAGCCCGCTGGGGCCAGTTGCTGCGACTGGAAGGCGGGGCTGGCTCGTCCTCGGCAGCAGAAGGGACTGTTTCCTGCGTCGGGCAGGGGCCCCTGCCACCCAGGCCCATACTCAGCTCACCTGGACCTGTGCTCAGTCAGCCCCTCACTTTGTGTCCTAGTGAGAAGAGGCCCTTTTCATTTTTATTAAGCAAGCAGCTGAAATGCTAATACCTAATGTCCTATTTTTTTAACACTGGGAGTTGTTTGGCCTCGAGCCACAAAAACAAAAGATATTCCCCAAATCCTTGGCTGCTGAAACCCAGCCAACCTACCAGGCCTGAGGACAGCCTCGAAAGAGCAGCAGCGAAGGAAGGCGAGCTGAGATGGGAGTGGGGGGGGTGCGGTGCCCTCCGCATTGCCGGGCAAGGGCTCCTCGGTTCTGCCAGGCGGGGGCGAGGTCCGTCACTCTAGTGCTTTAGAGCGATTGGAGAAGGGGGTGGTCTGCGGTAGCTGTGCTTAAGGCCAGAGCTGCCACTGTCATGGTCACTTACCTGAGACCAGAACAAGTGCTGAGACTGACCGTGGAACCAGAATAGCCCTGCACGTATCCATGGTAGTAACAGTGACCCTGAAAGGAGGAGAAAGTCGGTTCAGTCATGCTGTCTTCTTGCCCACTCACAATAAACCAACGGCCTCCAATCATCTTGTTTTCAGCTACAGAATTCCCTTTTGCATAAAATATTGAACCAGCCAGTGGTCTTGATGTTTCATGCCAGCCCCACGTGACCCAGCCAGGATCTATGGCAGGAATATCTGATTTACTTAGAGATTATCAACAGGGTTTCTAATTGCATCCTGGTTCCATTCTCTTCTCTCTGACACCCTTCAGGAAAGCCCTGATGCAGAAGGTTTTACAAACTCCAGCAGCTGAACAAATCACATTGCCATTTTCCACATTACAAATTGTCTTTTGTAATGAGATGAGGAACCGTGTGGGGTATTTAAGCACACTGTGAAATGCAATAAAATGAGGCCAAATCGATGGCTTATGAAAACAGAAAAGGCTATGAGAGGAAGGGGGTGAGGAGAGATAGCGGGTACCTCGATGAACTGCCCAATTGAGAGTAGAAAGACTCTCTTAGCAGGAGAGGAAAATAGGAAGGTCTTCTAAGACAAAAGTCCTCGGGTGACATGCCTGCAATATTCCATTTCTTTAATAAGGTCACTTGCAAAAAGAAACCACAGCACTTGGGCTTCCCTGGTGGCGCAGTGGTTGCGCGTCCGCCTGCCGATGCAGGGGAACCGGGTTCGCGCCCCGGTCCGGGAGGATCCCACATGCCGCGGAGCGGCTGGGGCCGTGAGCCGTGGCCGCTGGGCCTGCGCGTCCGGAGCCTGCGCTCCGCA
>NC_041233.1:78419763-78464813 GCF_002837175.3 Physeter macrocephalus
AAAAAAAAAAAAAAAGAAACCACAGCACGGACACGTCCTTAGTGAAGATAGATATCTGTCCGGAATCAAGGTTAATTTTATTGTTGAACTTAGCGCTCCTCAGTCAAGGCCTCTGAATGCCAGCGGTGTGCGGTCCCGAGGCAAAGCGCTGTGTCTTCTAAGGGACAGGAGAAGTGGACGCTGGGGTTTCAGCCTCAGCACAGCTCCTTCAATCAGGACCACAGTTAATCACTTTTTCCAGGGAAGGGCAGGGTGTCCAGTTATCCTGCCCGACAGGGACAACATTCCAAAGACCACCTTGACTCTGCTAAGAAAGAGGGCCGGATGGGATTGAGTGGCCAGGGAAATCCCATATCATGAAAAAGGGGCCAAGGTGATCTCTTTGTCACTGAACAGAGGACAAAATTTTGGGATCATCTGAAAAGGCAATTACAGGAAGGGAGTGCTGCAGAACATTTGTTATTTTGACTTTTTCTTATTGATTCTGGAAGTTCTTTATATATTCAGGATACTAATTATGTGAGAAATGTCTTCTTAACTGACTTATGATATCTTTTATTATATTTATTACAAGAGTTTCCAATTCTTATACAATCAAATGTATGCATATTGTGTATTGCTTAAGATGGCTTTCTTCAACGTTATACATACGTCCTCTCTTATTTTCTTCTATTTTTTAGAATTAGTTCTTAGAATTAGTTATTTAATCTAAACTGGAATTCATTCTTGTAGAGGTATGAGGTTGGAATCCAACCTTCCCCACAAACTAAGAGACAGCTGTTCTTCACCACCATTTTCCTTTTCTAACTGATTTGAAATGTCACCTTGTCAGATATCGAATGTGCACATATGTATGTAGCTCCACTTCCGTGTTCTCTATGCTGGTCCACTGAGGCAAACCTCCATCTGTCCATTCCTGAGCCAACACCACACTGTTTTAATTCCTATTATTCTACAGGAACATTTTGATATCAGAGCAAGTTCTCTTTTTTGATTGTGATTAAATTCACATACCATAACATCCACCTTTTAAAAGCATACTATTATGGGTGTTAGTACATTCATAATGTTGTGCAGCCATCATATCTAATTCCAAAACATTTTCATCACCCCAAAAAGAAACCTCACACCCATTAGCAGACACTTCCCATTAGCCACCCCTGGCAACCACTAAACTACTTCTCGTCTCTATGGATTTGCCTATTCTATTTTTATTTCATTTCACGTTAAGTGGAATCATACAAAATGTGGCCTTTTGTGTCTGGCTTCCTTTACTTAGCATAATGTATTCAAGGTTCATTCATGTTATAGCAGGTATTAATACTTCATTCCTTTTTTTTGCTGAAACAAATGACATTGTAGGGATATACCAAATTTTGTTTTCCCATTCATCGGTTGCTGGGGATTTGGGCTGTTTCCACTTTTAGACTATTATGAATAATGCTGCCATGAACATTTACGTACAAGTTTTTGTGTGGACATATTTTTTTGGTTCTCTTGGGTATACACTATGGGTAGGTGTATGGTTATATATCTGTAAGTGGGATTGCTGGATCTTATGGTGACTCTGTTTACATTCTGAAGTACTGCCAAAATTTTCCCAAGCAGCTGAACCATTTTACATTCTCAGTGTATGGGATGAATGTATGAACTTGTCCACATCCTCACCCACATTTGTTATTGTCTATGATGTTGATTACACCCATCCTAGTATATGTGAAGTAGTGTCTCGCTGTGGTTTTGATTTTCATTTTCCTAATAACGTATGATGTTGAACATCTTTTCACATGCTTATTGGCCATTTATGCATCTTTTCTGGAGAGATGTCTATTCAAATCCTTTGCCTATTTTTTAATTGTTTTTTTTTTTTGGTCTCTTTATTGTTAAGTTGGAAGAGTTCTTTATATACCTTCGATTCTAGACCCTTACCAGAGATATGATTCGCAAATATTTTCTCCCATTTTGTGGGTTGTCTTTTCACTTTCTTGAGGTCTTCTGCAGCACAAAAGCTGATCATTTTGATGAGGTCCAAGCTCTGTATTTTCTTAATTTGGTTGCTTATGCTTTAGGTGCCATATCTGAGAGACCCTTACCTAACCTAAGGTGATAAAGACTTACACCTACGTTTTAAGAGTTTTATAGGTTTAGCTCTTACATTTAGATCTTTGATTCACTTTGAATTAATTTTTGTATACGCTTAACGTAGGGCTCCAGTTTCACTCTTCTGCCTGTGGATATCCAGGTGCCCTGAACCATTTGTTAGAAAACTATGCTTTTCCCCAATTTGTCTTGGCAACCTTGTTGAGAGTGAGTTTTCTTTTGATACTAGTTTTTCTTCAGAAGTTTCTACAGTATTATTGCCTATTTTCTCCGTCAGGTGAATTTTAGAATCAAATTTTAAGCTCTGCAATAATCCTTTGAGATTTCAGCTTGACTAATTTGAATGTAGAGGTCAATTTAGTCATGATTTGTAGTTTTCAAATAAAAAGTTCTTCTGTTCATATACACGGCATGTCTCTCCGCATAATAGGGCCATTTTTATGTCCTTCTGCCTAGTTTTAGATGGTTTTTTTTTGAACGGCTTTGGAAAGTTTACACTTGGCTTATGTCTAGGTATTGTATAGGCTTGTTGATATCATAAATAGGGTCTTTTTTTCTATTACATCTTATACACGGTTATTTTTAATGTAAAGGAAAAGCTTTTTTATTTTTTAAAGTTGATCTTGTATCAGAGACTCCTGCTGGGCCACCTTATCAGCTTAACAATTTGTAACTTAGCTTGGATTTTTTATGTTGTTGACTATACCAGCTTGAAATAATGACATCTCCTGGGCCTCCTTTTGGACCCCCATACAACGTTGAGGAGTGGGGTGGCCCGGTGGCCAGGGACAGAGGTAGGAGAGGGCATTGCCCACAGAGGGAAAGCACATGCACAAACACGGGCAATGGGGAAGGGGGACAGTTCAGGGAGGCGCTCTGTCTGCTTGGCTGGGAGATTCAGGCGCGGAGGCAGACTCACTGCCCCATTTCTCCTCTGGCGAGGATGTCCTCTTCAGTGAGCACGTGGCCCAGGGAAGGGGGCACGAGGGACAGTGCTGAGGGACACTGCCCAGCCAGCCGCCAGGCATCCAGCCAGGCCATGGGGAACCCTTGCATCCAGCCTGCCTCTTCGGTTTCCATGGGAAGTAACTTTTGAAAGGCTCCATGGTTCCCCCTCTCTCAGTAACTCTAGCTTTGGGTACTTAAGGGAGTCATGATAACAATTCTCTAAACATGGGGAGGTTGTGTAACTGGATTGTAATGCCCCAGGGCAGCAGAGGGGCCTGGTCCCCTCTGCACAGGGTGGGGGGATGTCAGCCCTGGGAACCCAGCAGGCATGTGGGAGCTGAGATGACTCAGGAAGTGAAGGGACCCAGCTGGTGTTATAAGTTAGGCTGCCTGGGGGAACGAGCATCGCTGGTTTCTGACTTACCCATCTTTGAGGGTCTTGTACATTAAATAATTTGCTCCATTTTAGATAACTGTGAAATATTGCTATAGGAAACCAAGTATTGGTTAAAAAATTAAAAACCAAATGGTGACAACAGTCTTAATGACCGACCTCTGAAATTTCGAACTCATTTATTCTCAGTGTCGATTTACTTTTTAATAGATTACTTATCAAATGTGCTTTCAAATTAAATACCCAGGAATATAAGCTTATTAAAGAATGAGCTGAGAACAAATTAGTATAAAATTAATTTCCAGTTCAACAACTAGGCTGAATTATTGCTTATAAAAGAGGAGGGGGTGAAAAAAAAAAGAGGAGTGGGTGGATTCTAGCTCTTGTACTCTGGTCCTTAAACAACCCCAACTCTCTTAGTCAGTACCAGAGTTAACACCTCATTTCTTAGCTCTAAAACTACCTTCCGTTCACCTTCAGACAGTTGACTAGCAAGCCCATTGCTCACTCTTAACTATTACTAGAGCTCCAAATTTCAGATCTTCCGGGACAATTGCAAATCTCATGAAGTTTTGTTTTTTTCAATATGATTAACTAAATGTTTAAACAAATGTGATTTGCTTTTTATAATATAGAAGCCATCATATAGATAAACTGACAAATCAGAGAGACAGACTCATCACACTAGGTGTCACATGATTGGTTGGGGAATTTGACGATGTGGAGTGGAGGAGATGTACGTTCCTACTCCTCTGGGGGGCTTGATCCCCTTTGGCGGTGGCCACGGTCGAGAGAGAAGCGCAGGCAGCATCACATGGGGGCCAGCAGCGCCCGCTCAGCAAAGTCTCCAGGTGAGTGTGTGTCCCCATATCTGAGGGCCAGGTTGCCTCCTATAGACTGATGTTAACAGGCAGGAACCCGCCAGGCCTTGTAGATTTGCAAACACGTGGCCTGTTGGATCTGGATGTGGCCACACCTGTGAGAGATGCAGGCATCCATCATGCCTTGGAGGTCTTGTGCCCCAGGGCCCACTGGATCTGTCGATCACAGCAATTACCCTTGCAAGCCTCCCCAACTGCATCCCCTCCCAACTGCCTCAAGAGAGTCAAACCATACCGTCTCTTTCTCTCATGCTCATGTCCCTAAAGACGTGGCTGAACATCATCTTATTTGCACAGCCGTCTTGGCCTAGTTCTGCTGATCCAATACATTCTCTTTCTACCAGCAAAACATAACAGAAAATAGTCCCAAACATGCATAACCACAAAATTACATCTTTTCCTTTACAAAACCTCTAACCATTTATTTTATATACTTATTACTTAACCTAATGCATTTCCCCCCTCCGGTAAAATAAACTCTCCTTCTGTTTAATACTATCAATCAAATATAATGGTGGGGAAGAGGATATAGAATAAGAACACTTGAGCTTGAAAATAGTAGCCCTCAACTCTATGCCATACGGGAAGTAAAATAAAAATTCTGTTACCCAGCTCCCAGTGGACTAGAAAGAAAGGAATTTTATATGCTAAATTGCTAACAAAAGTGGCCTGACCTCGTGATTAAAAAGGACCTGTGACCAGACAAATTCCATTAGGGAGTAAGCTGAGAGAAAATTATTTTCAATGTTCTTTTCCTTGGGAACTTTAAAGGGCCTCTCCCACTCTATGCAATGTGACAAACTGTCTTGATTTAGCATTTGAATCGCACAGTGCTCTAGCCTGAAGGGAACTTCAGGCCGTCCAAGACCAACCTTCCCTGAACAGATGTGGAAACTGAGGCCCTGACTGGTTAAATAACTGTCTAAGGTCACAGAGCTGGTTCACGGCAGAGCAGAGACTAAAAGTCAAGCCTCTCACCCCCCACCCCCCGGCCGGACAGCTTCCCTCCACATCCTGCTGCTATGAACGTGCGCCCTCGCGATGAAAAGTTATCACCTAAAATCCAAACTGGGACAGAATACTTTTTCAAGTACAGCAGAGCCTCGTCGCTCAGGGAATCCGAGGAAAGTCAAGTCATTTCCAGACTCAGAAAACATCTGCAGATAGGAGGGGTGTGAGGGTGAGTGAGTGTGTGTGTGTGCACGCGTGCTCGTGCGCGTATGCCTGAGCTGCTGGCCTGCGTTTCAGCGCACCTGCGGTCCAGCCTTTCCTCCCCTGTGTGGAGCATCAGGCCCCCACATACCAAGGGTTTGCTTGCGACTGAATAAAGGTCACGGCGCGTTCAAGCCAAGGAAGAAGTGACTTTGCAGCCCCGTGTGTTTCTCTGACGGAGTGACATTACGCTTTCCCCTGAGAGGGTACGTGATGGATTGCTGAGAAGTCAGTCAGCACATCCACGCTCCCTAGGCCACGTCTGCTCCCAGCTCTGACAAGAACCGTGCCTGCTTAAAAGATCGGGAAGGACCACCCTCAGGGGCCGCTCACGTTACTCTGCGGTGCTGGCATTCGGCAGGAGAGAACGCAGCTTACAAAATTGTGTTCACGATCTTTGGGAGTCCCCGGTGACCTGGGCCGGGAAACGGCGCCGCTGCGATAGCGAGAGCGCTGGACCGATCTGGAGTTGGAAGTCTTGTGCTTTGAGACTCAGTCTCTAGTTTTAATTTGTAAAACGTGATGGACGCTTGCTGCCCGGGGTCTTAGGGATCGAATCAATCTGTGAAATGTATGTCCTTGTCACAGATCCGGGATATGACAACATGTACTTAAACCCATTATGCTGGAAGCGCTATGTTCTGCTTGTCTGTTTCCCTCTGCGCTGGACCCCGGCTCAGTGTATGTGTGCCGAATGGATGAATGAACACGTGTGAGAAAAGCTGACCCCTTAGAGAGCAGGGAGTGTGGTTTTCTTACACTGCCGCACTAGTTCCTAACTCACAGCTCTCAATCTTCTCGGCTGTCGTGCGGGACTGTGTAGATAGATGAACGGGAGCAGGAGGGACTTGAGGGGCTCGGTGGGGGCGGGGTCAGAGGCACATGCCTTCAGAGCCTGGCGTCCGGCACAGCTCATGGACCCCTTTCTTGCCCGCAGCTCCCTCTCTCCTCCTCTTATCCCGAGACACGAAGGACTTCAGAAGGAATGGATGGTCCAGGGTAGTTAAGAGAGGTTGTGGGGCTTCCCTGGTGGCGCAGTGGTGGAGAGCCCGCCTGCCGATGCGGGGGGCGCGGGTTCGTGCCCCGGTCCGGGAAGATCCCACACGCCGCGGAGCGGCTGGGCCCGTGAGCCATATACAGGCCGCTGATCCTGCGCGTCCGGAGCCTGCGCTCCGCAGCGGGAGAGGCCACAACAGTGAGAGGACCCCGTACCGCAAAAAAAAAAAAAAAAAAAAGGAAAAGAAAAGAAAAGAAATGAAGAAACAGACTTTTGCACTTCTCCAGATACTTATAATTTCTGATGGTCTTTCTTTTCCAAGGATCCAAAATTCTATCTGGTATCACTTTTCTTCAACCTTGAAGAATATCCTTTGACGAATTTTCTGAGTTTTTATCTGAAAGAGTCATTCTTTTACCTTTAGCTAAATTTTTTATTGAGATCAGCGGGAGAGGCCCCAACAGTGAGAGGACCCCCTACCGCAAAAAAAAAAAAAAAAAAAAAAAAAAAAAAAAAAAAAAAAAAAAGAGAGATGTTGTGAATCCATCATCAAGGCAGAGCAGTGGCTACAACGGGCTCACTTTTCTAGAAGCCTGACTGTGCGCCAGGTTCAGTGTCTGTTTTGTGTTCACGGTCCCAGCTGTTCAGGGCTCAAGCTGGGATTTTAGCCTGGGCAGCCTGCCTCCCTGGCTTCTGAACCCACCCTCTACACACACTGCTTCCAGACAGAAGGCTGTCCCAGAGCCTCTCCTGACACCTTTAGAGAAGGAAAGTCACCACACCTGGAGCTCCTCTGGGAACTCACTGCACATTCCACGTGGATTTGGCTCTTCCATTGTTTGGCTCCTAAAGGACCTTTGCCACACGGGTGCATCGTGTTGTCTGTGGTCAGACGGTACGTTCCTTGAGGATGGGGAATGTGTCCCCCTCCCTCCTGCACACCGCCACGTGGCACTAGACCTTACTCCGTTCCACTGGACTTCAGAGTGAGGCGCTCAGCCAATTCCCAGAGGGCTTTCTGCTCCTCCCCGTATCCCAGGACAACAGGTCGGCAGAGCATCCTCTGCTCTCCCCAAGAAGTAACTGCTGGGTCTCTCTCTTTGCAAACGAACGCCAGCCCATTCCTGAATCCACCTCGCTACAGTTTTATATACTAATTCCACAACACAAGCAGCACGGCCATGGACATATAACAGACACACTCCAGTGTCTGGTCTGCGTGATAGTGGTGAGGAGCTCAGATTCTAGACTCAGGCCGTGTGAGTCTGAATCCTCATTAGCTGGGGGCTTAGTCTAGTTTCTCAAGCCCTCTATGTCTCAGCTTCCTCATCTGGGTGTAAAAATAGCAAAAACTGATTTATTGTGAGGATCAAACAACAAAATGTATGCAAAGCGCTTTGCACAATGCCTGGCATGTGGTTGGCGTCTACTTCATGTTACATTGGACACTCCACAAACATTTGTTGTTGAACGAGTGTCTAAATGAATGAGTGAACGAACGCATGCATGAAGAGGTAAGGTATGTCACCATGATGGAATGGGGACACTGGTCTCAGAACTTTGGACTCGACTAAGGAGGCATCGAGGAAGCTCTTGGTGATTCGTGAGGACTGAAACACAAGTGCAAAAGGGAATGGCGCAAATAGAAAGACGCTCTAGAAGGATCACGTAGGCAGGAGCGGTGGCTGGATTAAACATCGGTGAGATGAGAAGTGGGGAGAAACGTCAGGTGGCCGTGACCATCTTCCAGCCGAGGAGAAGGGAGGAGCTGAGCTGCAGCAGCTGGTACGTCAGTGGATCAGCAAGGGGGGTAAGATGGCTGTGAAGGTGGAAATCAACACAGGACACGGCGAGGACCTGAGGGGAAGAGGGGGTGCTTGGTGCCTTGGTCGGTGAGAGGACGGAGCAGCCTTTTGAGACAGAGGCAAGCCCGGAAGAGCTGATGAATTAGGCGTGCAGAGAGTACGGAGATGTTAGGGAAATGAAGTCCATTTAGAATCATTTTTTAAGAATGTGATAACAGGCCTAGCTCATACCTGGCACCTGAACGAGACGGGAATGGTCTCTGCCCCTCCTACCCCCAGAATCATCTTCCATCCCCTGCAGATGCTCTCTAGCAGAGATGGGGGGTGGCTGACTCCCTGATACCCATTTGCCCCGACATGTTCAGTCCCAGCCGATTGTAGAAGGTTCTACTCCTTTTTGATAGGAAACACATTTGCCGCGGAAATGAATGGGATGTCACTCAAACAATACTTTTGATCAAGATATGGGATTTCATGCCTGTCTGACGGTCCAGCCTCAGTTAATACTGAAGGTCCCCCTTTGGACGTCTATTATAGCAAATGTTTTCATAAATTTTTTGAATGAGAAACACGTACAACAAATGGAACCCTTCAGGTGTAGAAGGTCAGATCTCTTTTCTTCTCCCCACCTCCATGCCCCTGGTCTCAGCAGCCATCTCCTCTTACCCGCGCTTTGGGCTCTTCCACGAGAGCCAACTGCCTGACCTTGCTGGATCTCTGCTCTTGCCCCTCTGATGACCTTCAAGCTGCAGCCAGTGGAATCTTCCAAAGTCTATCCCTAGTTATGACATCCCCTTGGTTGACACTTTTTAATGGCTTCCCCATCTTCCTCCATGACAACCAAATTGTCACCTTGGCCTCCGAGTCCTACATACTCTGGCCCCTGTCAAACTGTAGATATTTCCCCACTTCCGAGTAAAAGTTGGCATCAGCCAGAAATGTCCTTCCCTTTCCCAAGATCTTAAACTTCAGATCTGGGTTCACATGTTCCTTCCTCCACGAAGTCTTCCATGATTCCTTAGACTACATTAGGGCCCTTTGCCTTTCCTTCGGTGCACTTAGCACAGATTTTAATTTGGTCTGTGATTCTTGGAATAATGTCAGTCTCTACCTTCCAGCTCCACGTGGGTCTCCTGTCTGTTTTTATTGTCAGTGGGAGTCACAGGGCCTGGCACAATGGGGACGCTCAGTTAATAGAAGGACGTGTTTGGACCAAAGCACTGACGACGTTTAGGAGACTTTCTGGAGGGCATTCTGGCCTTTCCCAGGGTTGTCTTTTGGGATGTAGATAGCAACAACATCATGGGCATTGTCTCCCACAGGCCTCATTAAAAGAGACAGTATAAGACATAATCTTCCCTTAGATATGGCCAGCAAAGGCTTAAGCCACAAATATTTCATCCTGTCAGGATAAGAGATAAGAGACAGGGGATCAATTCCAAAATTGAAATCAGCCGCTAGTTTGCTTGTCAACCAGCTCACACTGATTGTGGAGAGATTAGATTGAAAAAAGAAAGATGCTAGTGAAAAAGTGTTTCTTATTTTATATATAATTTTAAATTTAGGGAAATCCATTGTGTGCTGACTTTGGGGGGAAAGAGGATGAATCAGCACATTTCTTTTTGTTTCCCAGCCTGATTCAGTAGAAACAAAACCCCCAAAGCTGCATCTGTCTCCTCACCACGAAAGACAATATGAGGCCCTGAGCTCCCGTTAAAGGGTTTCTGCTGGAAGATGGGCTGTCTAGGGCTAAGGGTTTTCTTTAGCGAACGAGACTGTTCCCCCATCTTTACAGTAACGTGGCTGACAGCTCAGAACAGGCGCCCAAAGGAATGGGGGAAGGTGGCCCCAGATTACGAGAAAAGACATTGTTTTTCTAATTGTAAAAGCAATATATGCTTGCTGTTTCTGGAGGTTTCGGGGTGCCAATTAACCCAGCCTCCAGTTGGTTCACCTACTGAAGAAAGATTCGAAGAGTCCAATGAAGATCAAAATACACTACGAGCTTAACTACTTCTGAAAGAGGGGTTTCCGGTGTATTCCATCAGAGGATACAACTTAGGTCAGGGCAGAAGTGAGCCTTCCTGCAATGTCTAACCCTCGTCTCCCCTCATCTCCCCACCCTGCTCTTGTTAGCCAAGCCTGAGGACCCATCTTGGTGAAGCTGGTGCTGCAGGAGACCATTGCTTGGAATACTCCACAGAGGGGCCGGCAGGGCTCACCCACACTCGACTGAGGGAAGACAGCAAGGCTAGCTCATGGCCTTTCCAAGGCAGGGGCTCTACCCCCTCCCCAGTTAGCAGGGACCAGCGGTTGCCAGGGCTTGCTTCCTCCCGCCCTCCTCTCCCTGAGAAGATGCCTCCATGGGGAGGAATGAGGAGTGAGTCGTGGGGGGAGGTGTTGGCCTGTCTATGCAGTTACCTCGTAGAAGGACGAGGAGGACGAGAAATGTAACCCGTCCACCACCCCATATATACATCCATCAGCCCAAGTAGAAAAATACAGAGTCTCCACTGGAGACAACTACTGTCAACATTCCAGTGCCCTTCCATCCAGGCTGTTTTCTAAGATGCCTGGATTTATAGCCTCCAGTGTACGCAATCCAAGTCCCAAACAGCCCCAGCGGCTGTTGGACCCTCGTTTATCTAGTCCTCTATTTCTTCTTCTCTCTTATCATATGTTTTCTTCCCAGATGAGAAAAAAGGACCAAAAATGCCCTAAGAAGAGGAAATTGGTCAGGGAGATGGAGACAGAAAACATGAAACTATTAAAATAACTTTGGAAGAATATCTTACATCTTCTAGATGGTCTGTAATCAACAAGCACCTTCACTATCATCTATAAGGGAGACTTGGAGGACTTGAGCCTATTGTCAAGTATTTCTAGGATCTCTTTTTTCCGTTTCTATTTGGAACAACAATTTACACCGTAAGGAGAGCTTTTGTGCTAATTCTAAAGGCGTATAAATGACATCCTCTTAGGAGAACATAAGAGAAAAAAAAAAAGTCAAGGGAAGTCAGGGCACCAATGATTACTGGTGTCTGAGATGGACCCTCAGGTCTTCTTTGGTGGCCTCCATCCCTATCCTGTGCTCCAGGGTCATATAGCTATCTGCCTACTGAACACCTTTACTACGCTGTTCCGCCACAAACTCAATAGGGACAGATCTGTATTCACTGTCCCTTCCGCCTTCTAAAACCAACAACTGGTCCTTAATGACACCACTGAGAAACAAACTGCCCATCCCATGGCTTAGGCAGAAGAGGGGAGCCTTGTTGGTACTTCTTTAGTTTTTTTTTCCCCCTGTATTTTCACTCTGGAATTTTTATTGGACCTATTCTGTTCTCTTTAAAATAGTTCAGATTTTTCTCCGACTTTTCTATTATCTCGCATTCCCGGAGGTGTTAATTCTCATTTCCCTTGTCATTTACGCTGGCTTTCGTTAATCGTGTGTTTTGTAATTTTGATTTTGGGTCATCGTTAATAATAGTCTTCTTCTTCTTTGTTTCTGTTGTGGGAATCTCAGGGAACCTGGGCTGTAGCAATATCCCTATAGAACTATTTTCAGTTGACTTCAGCTTGGGCCCATGGGATGCAGGGTTGCCGATCTGGGACCAGTTTGGAGGTCAACATTTACTGGGAATCCCACCCCTGTGCTGGTGTTAGCAATTTGAACACCAGTCCCCTCCCCATTCCAAATATACACTTTATGAGGCCAGCTGGGGTTTCGCTTTCTCTATTGCTGGGGTTTCGCTTTCTCTATTTTTTATGAAATCTTTGTTCAATCCAGGACACCTGGAGACAATTCTCTCTGTTGCCCCTTCTCCGGACTGAAGTTTTACTTGTCCCTTTTTTCACAGAGGAAGCATCTCTCTGGGGCCCCAGCCTTCGTGGGATTCTCATTTGCAGACGCCCACTTCTTTTGTCCCAACCCCCAAGCACGGGGTCCTCTCTCTGGGTCCTGAATAGCCCGTTGGGGTCCCGTGACCTCAACTCACCAGCTTAGCGCTCTGAGCTTACATCCCTGATTTGTTTCTGCTTCCCAGGGATTTCTTTGACTCTCCCAAGCTTGGTCAGGCATTAACAGAAATTCTGCCGACAATTATGGCTACTTGACGACGTTTCAGTTGTAAATGTAAAGCCTTTCTCTAAGCTTATTCTTTTTAAAACAAATACCCATAGCTCTTTAAAACAAGTAACCATCCTGGTTCTCAGAGGGCAGCAACTCTCTTTAATGCCCACATTCACACCTGGGCCTGAGCACACTAAGCGTTTGTTAAGAGGAATAAATGAACAAAATTAGCATCTTGTCTAAGTTACCTATAAAACTTCAGATACTAGAAAAGCTAAGAAGTGATAAATGTCACATTCCAGTAACAACCATGATATGGAATCATATGGACACGGTGGATACATTTATGAAAGGTTAAGCAGAGTCAGTTTTCCTTTGAATGTCTTTAAGGGACTTACAAGTTTAACGCAGCTAAGTTCAGCCCAGGGGTGACTGCTTTCTGAGCCATCTCTAATTTGGGCTTGGTTTCCAGGAAGGATTTGCCCAGCTTAGCATCCCATGGTCACTGGCAGGTGGGTTCAGTGTCAGCCTGCAATCAAGCCATACCTTCAGGGACTGTCCTGGCACATGCCTGGCCAAAGCCAAGTTTTTCTGGAGTTATAATGGAATGCCCAAACCGTAAGCAATGCTCAAACTCTTCTCAGGGTCTAAGTGAAAGATCTAAGCCTGTGACTTTGCTTAGAATAAAACAGCTACAGAGTTTAAGCACAGATCTGATAGCAGAGTATCATGGTGGTCCAAGCATGCATGACTTACTGTGTAATTTCGAATGAGGGAGACATCAGCGCCATCTTGCAGATAGTGGGTTTCTGTGAAACTGCTGGCAATGAGACCTCTGTGGAAAAATAAAAACAACATAAAAGATGAGCGTAGAATTGCAATGATATGTTGCTTGTGGATGTCTAGGCTGTAGGGTGGCATGGATCTGATTCCCTCCTTATTTTATAGATGACCTGCTGAGGCTCCCATAGGGCCTTCACCTGTTCAGGTTACCCAGGGAGAGCCAGGATGAGACTCAGCCAGGTGAGATTCAGATGCATGGGCTTTGAACAGTGGCCCCCGGAGTGCACGTGGTGCCCTCCTCACCCGCTCCCGCCTCATGCCTCCAACACACACAGGTGTGTGTGTACACGTGCACATGCACACACATGCACACACCCTGCTACGAACAGCACACGCAGATTTCTGAGTTCGGAGAACCACCCTTCTGGAAGTCACAAGGCCCCACTATCTAGAATCAGCAGCGAAGCTACCCACTGGAAAAATAATTTTGGACCCACGATATTGGCCCTGCTAGTTCTGCAGGTGAGGGAGCCAGCTGTCAATATTAAAATGTCAAAGGATAGTTTAAAACAACAATGAGGGGGCTTCCCTGGTGGCGCAGTGGTTGCGCGTCCGCCTGCCGATGCAGGGGAACCGGGTTCGCGCCCCGGTCTGGGAGGATCCCACGTGCCGTGGAGCGGCTGGGCCCGTGAGCCATGGCCGCTGGGCCCACAACAACGAGGGGCTTCCCTGGTGGCGCAGTGGTTAAGAATCCGCCTGCCAATGCAGGGGACACGGGTTCGAGCCCTGGTCCGGGAAGATCCCACGTGCCGCAGAGCAACTAAGCCCATGTGCCACAACTACTGAGCCTGTGCTCTAGAGGCCGTGAGCCACAACTACTGAGCCTGTGAGCCACAACTACTGAGCCCGTGCGCCTAGAGCCCGTGCTCCGCAACAAGAGAGGCCCCCGCTTGCCGCAACTAGAGAAAGCCCACACGCAGCAGCAAAGACCCAACGCCAAAAATAAATAAATAAAATAAATAAATGTATTTAAATAAAACAACAATGAAATGTTAGAAACAGTGCTGTAGGAGGTGAGGAAAAATGATCTTGGACACGTGGAAATACTGAATTTCTAAGATGACTTGGTAGAGAAGCAACACCCCTATTTACCCTAACTAAAATTGCGTGCAATCTACTACATCTTCACTGATGGTAGCAAAGCCTGAGTTTGTTTAGGTTTTAGACTATTTTGTGATTTCTGCTGTCATACGCACATTCTGTCCTTCTCAGCATCACTGCAACAAGTATTTCCTGTGCACCGACTACGTGCTGGGTGCTATACCAGCTGCTGGGATATAAAGATAAATAAGGACGCTGCCCGGTGAGGTGACAGACAAAACATAATACAGTGAGGGGAGGGCTGTCACAGAGGCAGGAACAGAGTCTTACTGGGTGAACGGACGCACAGCAGGTGGACGGTAGTGAAAAGGGGAGGCTTTAGAGAGAACACAGGGGGAGTCAGCCAGGCAAAGGAGGGCTGGCAGAAGGGGATTCCAGACAGAGGATGGCAAGGCCAGGAGACCCAAGGGTCTGGAACCTGGGGAGCCAGGTTGGCGGGAAGCAGGGAAGAGCTCTAAACATCTCTGGATTTTATCTGTCTGGGCAATAACGAGTCGAGAGTTGTTTCAAATACTGGACTTTGCAGGAGGTGCAGCACGCAGCAATGATGCTGTCCACCCTCCCTGCCCAGGGAGTGCACTTTGCACCACTGGGTTCTGCTGGGGTCGCTCCAACCCCAGGCCCCAGATGCGTGTGGGACCCAAGCTAACCAATCTCTGAGCTTCTCTGCAGCCTGCCTGGAGCTAGAGCTTCTGGAGAAGAGGTCTTTCCTCTTTGTTCTCAAAGCTACACGCAAATGCACTCAGGGCCTCCTTCAGCCTGGCCCTGGCTGCAGGAGGATGCTGCCTGGGGAAAACCCAGCCATCACCAGCTGTGACAAAGGACAAAAAAGAGGAAATCTTCCAGTTGCCTTGGGGGCCCACTTTGCCTCTCCTTTTCCTCAGGAAACCCCTCTCTTTTGCTCCAGCTGGTTCCAGTTGGGTTTTGCAACCAGAGTCCTGATAAATATGGAAGGGAAGAAAAGTGGCAACGCTGCAAATGTAACAGATGAGAGAGCGTTTCTTACAAAGTCAGATTTCTCAGGCCCTCCCCCAGCCGAGTCCGGAACTGAGAGTCACCTCCCCGTTTTATATGGGTTTCGATTTATTTAGGACATGCCTGGTTTAAATCAGTAAGACCCTCACAGCGGGTCTGAGTTGCGCTCTGCTTAACAGCGAGTGTTTGAGAAGAAAGCTCCAGAAATCTAAAAGACAGACAGCCTCTCACCCTCACTGACAAAGGCTCACGGACTCTTCCGCACCCCTCACTTTTCCCTCGGCTCAGGAGGAGATAAATCTGGCTGGAGGAGGTTAACCTCCCTGCGGCTTTTGGCCTCAAATTCCCATCTCCTAAGTGTCCCTCCTCTGGGTGTCACAGGGCCCCCGGGGCGGGCTCACTGCCAGGAGCCCTGCCTGGAGGGTCAGGGGCAGAGGAAGGAGAGCGGGCAGGGGACGTGATGGGGGTTTGGAGAAGGAGCTGGCGGTCGTCCTTCACGTGGCCGAGAGTTTCAGGAAGGGGTAGGAGGCTGGCGACCTTGCCAGGGCAGCTGCAGGGGTGGGCCCAGGAGGTGGGGACCGGGAAGGGCATGGACATTTTCCAGAGGGTGCTTCTAAAGCGGAGCAGAGAGATGGGGTGTGAAGAGGCGAGGGGGTCACCTAAAGGGACAGGCTGGAGAGATGGGGGCAGAGAGGGGCAGGGGGCAGGGCTGCAGAGCAACAGGTGGCCGGTGCCCAGAGCACAGGGGACAGCGAGGACAGAAGCCATCGCCTGAGTGAGGTGGGACCCGTAAAGCCCTAACGGTTTGGTGAAGGAGGGAGCTTAGTAAGCTTCAAGATGGCAGAGAAAGGCGCAAAGGAAAATTTAATATAATTGAAATGATGATTACTTATTAATGCTTTACTACTCAATAATCATTGTATTTTACTTATCGCTTATTAATAATTGACTAATTCTGCTCCTAACAATGTTGGATCCTCCTTTTGGACAAATCAAGGTGCAGGAATACCTAATACTAAGAACGGTATAGCACAGAGGAAGAACGTGTAGACCAAAGACAGAGAATTGCAAGGCTTTCTAACTGAAAGATGGATGTCCAAGAAGATGATTCCCTTCACAGATGAGAAACACGGAAAATACGTCTGGAAAGCCGGAGATGGGGGAGGATGAGCATCTGGTCGACTGCAGTCAGTGAGCTGGTGGACAAGAAGAATGTGGGGCTTTAACGGGAGTAAAATGAATGATGAGGTTTTAAAATGTCACTCAGTCCAGTAAGACAAAGACCCATGAATATTTCTGCCGAAGGAACCCCGCTGTTTTTCAGTGTGTCCAAATGCCACTTAAACAGAAGTACAAGCACCATCATACGCTGAGCTCTAGCGAGTTCTTCAGTCCGATCCTATGTCTCCTTTTATTGACAGAGGTCGAAATGGGGGCTCCCGAGGACAGCCTGAGAGTGTCCCCCTACGGCTAAGACACTGAAGGACACACCCCTTTTTGAGTTTGCCTCAGAGTCTGGAAAAGAAACGCCGACTTACAGCTCAGACACACTGATACCACTGCGAGTGGCACATCTTCCCACGTGGAGCCCAGATGGGGGCCGATGCTCCCTGAGGACGGAGGCTCGGCCTTTCCCACGGCAGCCCCAGTACGGAGAGCTCAGAAAATCCAGAGCTTTCTCAGGCCTCAGTTTCCCACGAGGGGCTGCAACAGGGGACGGAGGGAAAGCCGCATGGCCTGGCCTCTGAGGCCGACGCCCGTCCCGCGGGTCTGGGAAATGGGAGTTGGAGACCCCACAACACCGCTATCAGAGCCCATGCCCTCGACTCCGATTTCGTCTCAGTGCCAGGCGGTCCACCGCATGTTCCCTTAGGCTGTGAAGAGCCCAGGGCAGTGACTGTGTCCAGGTCCCACGCTGGGGTCATACCGCTGCCCCGCTGCAAACCCTTGCACGGCTCCCCATCCCACTTGGATACAGTTCCAACGCCTTCCACCACCTCCCAAGTGCTCACAACCTCACCCTCCTAGTGCACGATGCCTATACCTTCCTTGTGGCTCGCTCTCCCCCAGCCAACACGCCTTCTGCCTCGTTCTAGAACATTCCAAACCCTCTCCCCCTTAGGGCCTTTGCATTTGCTCTGCCTTGTTGCCTGGACCATCCTCCGGCTGGCTCTTTTCCATCCTACAGGTATGAGTTTAAACATCTTTGCAGAGGGCCCTTTCCAGGTCATCTGATCTCAGTAGCCTCCACCACCAGCATTCTCCACATCACAGACCCCCTTCGGTTTCCTATTTTGTTTATTCACCTGTTTATTTATTCATCTATATCCCCTCAAGAATTTAAGGCAAAAGAAGGCTCTTTGCTCACTGTGACCCCACCCCCAGCCCAGGCACTGTGATACGCCCTTTATACGTATTGCTGGATTCTGGCTCTGTGGGTTAGATGCTAATTTTATCCCAATTTAAAAAGGACGCCGAGAGACAGGGAGGTTAGCTGACCTGCCCAAGGTCACACTGCATATGGCAGCATCCAGGTGGTTTTGCTTCAGAACTTGCTCTCTTACTGTGTGGCGCTGCCTTTTGGGGGCTGGTCAAGGATAACTGCTGAGTGCCTGCTATAGGCGCTGTACCAGGTGCTGGATAAATACATGCTGAGCGGGATAACAGATGGATGGATGGGTGGACGCGTGGATGATTGGATTTGAGGGGAATGCTGCAGGCACACTCTCCCTTTGTCTAGGGCTATCCCCTCCCAAACCCGGTAACACGTGGCTCACATCCCTCTTAGGTACCGTGACCTGCCAAGGAGCCATGGGTGAAACTGGGAAGGCACGCAGTCAAAGTCTTCTGAGATGCGTGTCTAATTTAAAAGGGGCCGGAAGTCAAAGGTCCCTTGAGAAAGCTGAGAAAGGTGGGTGGACAATGGCCATATTGGAAATGTGACAGCAGTGGACCTATTTCCCTTAGATTTCCCCAAGGAGAAAATCCAATTACATGGATTCTGTATGTCAGCAAATGGAGACAGAAGATGAATGCATAATTTCATGAGAACATTCTTTTTCTCTGCTTATTAGATTAGCTGATCTAACGAGGCATTCTGTTCCTCTCTGTGCCAGAAAATAAAATGTCAGGAATTGATTTTGCTGTTTTCCATTTGTTTTCTGTTGCAAGTGACACCTCAATATTCTCCCATTTCACCAACATTTATTGTGTGGGACTTTGGGTAGAAGACCCCAAGAGCTCACCATCGAGTGGAGGACAGACCCAGAGAGTGATCAGAGCCCCGTGACAGAGATACACCTAAAGCACTGTGGGAGTTCAAGGAAAGGCTTCTAACCCCGGGGAGGTGGTATCCAAGTGAGTCGTGAAAGATGGGGAAGGAGTCAGGCTGAGAGGGGCTTAGTGAGGTGGGAAGGTGGGGAAGAATGAAGAAGAGAGCATTCCAGAAAAAGTTACTACATCCTCAAAGGCATGGAGGCAACAGAAACAGCATGCTAGTGAGGGATGGGCACACGGGGTGTAAAACTCTATGGTGTTTCAAGCTGTTGAGGTGTAGGGTTTGAGGTAGGGAGACGTGCTGCTGTTCAGATCGGCAGGTTGGGGACAGGAGTCACTGACTGTATCCCGCTCGATGGGGACTGAAGGCCACTCTGACAGTCGTGTAGATAAGGCTCTGAGGGAGAAAAGACAGACAGGCAGCGGGAAGGTTAATTAGGAGGCTGGCGTGAGCATAAGAACAAAGGGTCAGACCAGCACAGGAGCCTTTGGGATGGGAAATTCAGGAGGTGGGCAGAAGTAGCAACCTCAGCTGTCAACTGAGACGGGTAATTCCTAAAGGAGGGAAAGAAGAGGGCGAGTTCAGCCTTGGCCGTGTTGAGGGTGAGGGGCCTGAGCCCAGTCTTTTAGATGTTCCAGCAAGCAGCCGACCCTGTGAACCTAAGGTGTAGGAAGGGGCTTGAAGACAAAGATGCAGACGCTCAGACAGCACACGCTTGCTTTATGTGAGGACGAGTAAAATCTTTTCCTTTCCAGTCGACGACTGTTTTCTGATTTCAAAGTCTTTGGGTGGATAGGGCTGAAAAGGATCATTCAGAATTTACACCGAAACATTATGATATAGATACCGTACCTCCTTATAAAATGTGTTGCATTTCTGAAATGATTTCAGTATCGAAATAAGAACCATCATGCCCCAAACTGCTTCTTTTAGAACAATATTGAAATGCTCTTACTCTAAATTTACCCTTGTATAATTTAGTTATATTGTTAAATGGGGTGGATTTCACCAAAATGACATAGTTTATTCCCCAAAGCATAGGAAAGCGGGAAGAAATACCTGCTCCGTTTTACAGCTGGAAGGGAGCCCTTTCTCTACCCCACCTTTGGAACAAGTTAACTATCCCTCTCATGTGCTCTGCCAAGGTTCTGTTACAGAATTTCCCCTGTTCTGTTCTGTTTCTCGTTGGCTTGTCTTCGCCCACGTTGGGTTGAGCTAAGGGGCAAAAACTACATCCCTAAGCCTAGCATAATGCCTAGCTCACAGGAAACGCTTAACCAATAAGTAGAGGGCACAAACTGAATCGTTATCACAGAAAAGCAACTCAGTTTGACTACAATGTATTCAAACTAATTGGATCAATTAAAAATTGAAAGAAGTTTCTTTCATTTTTTAAATTTCTTACTTCTCTTTTTGGTTTGAAATTGTTGTCACCCATCGTGGACGGGGTGTGGGGCGTGTGGATAATCACATTCACTTCCTTGTTATTTCAAGAGTTCCCAGTGCTGTCAGGTCATCAGGACCAGCCCTGACAACTTGACCTCAACGTCAGAACTGCTTAAATGAGAGAAACAGGGAAAGGAAAGCTTAAAGACTGGCATCAATTACTTAGAATATGAAAATCTCACTGATGACATGTCACCTTCCTCCTATCATTTCTTTGAAGACTATGCGTATGGTTTGCGGGTTTAATTATTCTATGCAGCATATTCAAGCAAAAGCATCATAAGACAGCTCTTGTTTGTCAATTAACATCAGAAGGCACTTCAGATACTCTCTGCAATTAAATCACACAAACACTGGAGGCTTCAGTGATCTTCCTAGTGAAACCCATTTGGTGTTCAAAGGATCCAACCCAGTTTTCTGCTGAAGATTTACTCCACCACAAGTTATTATTCCACAAATTACAAAATCATTCACATATAAATTTGGGTAATGGTTTTCTTTTATGAGAATTTGGAAGTACAGCTACAAAGACTTTCACACGAGGGATAGACTGCTTGGAGCATTAACAAAATGCAGCGCACAATAAAAATCATAACTAAAAATCATGATCAGGATTTTCCCAGTTACTAAAAAGAATATCCTCTATTGAAAATTATCTATTCCTCAACCAGAGCTAAGTAAACATAGAGAAAAGATTGAGGAAAAAAGCCAATACGTACCCAGACTGGATTCTGGATTCTTTCATACTCTGGAAGAACACACTCTGGTTTTTAGCGAAAACGCTAGCCTGGTTAGAATCATGGGACTCTGATGTCATTGCATGTCATTGGATCTTCTGGACCATTTTATGGAGAGATCAGACAACTGAATAATTCCCTATAAAGACAGTGCATTGAGGTATGAAATGATAGGAAGGAAACGGAAACTAAGAAAAAGAATCAGAGATCTGGTATTGTCTACATCTGAGCTTTGGTTGAATTTCTTTCAGAATGTGGTTTTTGCAAATATTTATGATTTCTGTTTTCCTTGTGGGAAGAGTCATCATAACCTGTTAAATAACTTATGCCCTGCGTTCTTGATTTGGGGAGTGAAAGCAAAGCACCACCACATCGCCACCCCTGTCCTGTCACCTTCATCAGCTTGTCCACCTCCCTCCAGCTCCTGCCATTTGTTGGATCAGAGCGTGTCGGGCCCTGGGCCACCTCCTTGTCAACTGCACTTTCTTACTCTTCCTTGGCAGAGACGCTGTGTGGTAGGGGCTGTTATCAACTGCCTAACCAGGAAGAGGAAGACACTCAGAGAAGTGAAGTGATTTGTCCAAAGCCGCAGAGCCGTGCTGGTAGAGACTGACCTTGTCTCCCTTTGGCTCCAAAGCCAGCCTCATCCTAACCACTGGTCAACACTGCCTTGCCAGGGAGACATGATTCTGAAGGTCTGAAAAAAAAGCAGCAGCAAATCACATTCCCTCTTTTTCTGAAATCATTTTTTCCCACAATGCTAATGGGGCTTATGCTGTTTCTCTCAGCACTCAATTCAATTTAGCTATAAAATTCAAATTATTTTTGGTTACGATTTCAGCATTTGGGGATCCCAACAATTTAGGGACCTGTACATCTGTACAAACAATGAAGCATTTACATTTGGTTTTCTTTTGTGATTTTCCATTTACTAAGAGACTCAAAATGATCAAAACAACTTTTTTTTTTCCTGGAATTAAAAAAAAAAAAAGTTCCCTTTCTCCAGCTCTTTCTCATTTAGTTTCACAAACCATAATAAATAAAACTGTTGATACAGCATTTTAGAAACTGTAGGGGACAATTACGTTTCCTGCACAATAATTTCTTACTACACTGCTTCCATTTTAAGTCACAAGTACACAGAATTTTGGATCCAATCCTGTGGCACTGACACTGAAATATGTTGCTATTCCTGACATTTCCGACTATTCAGATGACCCTCTCCATTCATGAAGTGAACAGACTACATATGCCACTGTGGACAGTTTTAGACTCAGTGGAAATCTCTTTAAGAACAGCAGGGCTGATGTGCCAACTGCGCTTTCCAGCTGGAACATGAAAGCACGTGAAAAATGGTGGGTTCCTGCCTTTATAGCTCCACAGCTGTCATTCTACATGGGCCTAAAGCTTTGGGCTACTTTTCCCCCTTTTAAATGACCATCTGTGGTTCGAGAGTCTTTTGCCTGTGGGCTTACAACTGTTCTAGGCTGTTTTCTTGGGGGGCTGTGCCGCGTGGCTTTCGGTATCTTAGTTCCCCGACCAGGGATCGAACCCGCCACAGCAGTGAAAGCGCCGAGTCTTAACCACCGGACCGCCAGGGAATTCCCTGTTCTAGGCTGTTCTTGATGTGATAAGACTGTCTTCACAGTATGAGATCTACCAAGCTTAATTAACTAATTTTTAGAAAAATAGGGCTGTAAAACAGGAAAAGTTGAGAACCCAGTAAACTATTATTTCCAAAGGTAAATAAAGCCCCACACCCACTTCTCTCAGAAAGGATTGCAAAAATAGATTCTATAGGTTAGCTTCCATTGTGTTCTTCAAACATCACCACCAACATAGGCAAAACAGCCGTTCTTTTTAGGCTTTAGAACTTTCCTCTTCCTTTTGAAAAATTCCAGTTGACTGTAATAGCAGAAGCAGTAGATAAGATTTGTTTGAACTCTTACTAAGCGAAAGCACTTCATAGGCATTGTTTTATTTAACTTTTACAACAGCCATAGTCGGCAGATGCCTGTTTGGAGACGAGGAACCTAGGCTCAGAGAGGTTAAGTGACTCATCCATGGTTGCACAGATAGTACCGTACAGATTATCCGACTTTGCCGTCCGAGCTCTTCCTGCCACGCTTACACACTTGCCTTTTGTGCTCATCTCCCCTTAAATAGACACTGTATTTAATATGCCAATACCTGACTTTGAAAACAATTAGAAATTGTAGCTTGGCTTGGGTGGGTCTGTCCATTTCCCATTTATTGCCATGGGTTCCAAATGGAAAGGCACAGTTAGGAATGACATGAATCAGGATTCTGTTCACCTCTAGTCTGAGGAATAATCATGTAAGTGTGGTGATTTTACGTGTACTGGTGCAGGGAAGGTTGACATTATTCCATAGAGAGGTGTACGAAAATTTCAGTAGTGCAGGTAAATGAAGAATCAAGCCCACTTATATTTACTCACTGGTGCTAACCATCATTTGAAAATAATCAAGTACATTTGACAACAGAAGCCGAGTCAACTTTATTCATTTCCTAGTTGCCCCTCTTGCCCTCCACGGAGGTGGTATTTACGAGCTGCTGCCCACCAACCCCCGTTTGGTCCCCATTGTGCGGAGACGTGTTACAACCAGTGGTTCTTTAAATCTTTGCAATAACAGTGTGAGGTTGGCATTCTGGCCATTTTACGGATGTAGAAACTGAGGCTCAGAGGTGTTAGGACAGTTGTCCAAGGTCACAGAGCTACCAAGTGGCAAGAGACCGAGGCTGTTAGGTGCTAACGTACGTTACACCCAGCCTGTGGCCATCACTTGTACGTGGAAAGACGTGCTTCCCTCCCTTCCAACAAAACCCTTGATTGATTACTCGAAGGACTGCTTTTACCGAATTGAATAACTCAGTGGAGGGCACAGAGGGACTGAAGCTGAGAGAAGAGTCTCCCCTGGGCTCAGTGCTACAAGGTTTGCGGCGGGGGGTGGTGGTGGTGTTCCTTAATCACTTTTGGGGCTCTAGCCTCTAAGTCAGTTCCCAGCTTCCCAAAGGCTTTCAGTCAATATCTGTGGAATGCTTGGGCTGATGATACATTTCCAAGTAATAAAAATTTGAAGGTAGACAAATCTACCTTCAAAATACACCTTTGGCAGCAGAGAGACAACAGTGGTTGAGGGCAAATCTGGTTCTGCCATTTTCTTCTCTTGTGACCTTGGGCATACAATTTGACCTTGTGTTACTGGAGTTTCCTCATCTAAAATGGGAATAAGGGGACACCCTCGTAGGGTTGTTGCGAAGATAATATACATTAGATGCCTGTAGCCAAGTGCTCAATGAATGTAAGCAATGATTATTTTTAGTAAGCTGGTCGGCTTCTACCAGTCTTCCCGCCCATCTCCCTGGTCCAAGTCCCCATCTCCCACACCCGCCCTTCTGTGAGGGCCTGTATGCCAACCTCCTGTTTTCACCCTTACCCCGTCCCCATCCAGATTTCACACAAGAGCCAGACTGTCAAGTTTTTAAAATAAAAATCAGATCACATCACTCTCTCACTTAAAATCATGCTTCCTCCAGATCCCAGAATCAATTTAAACTTCCACAGAGTGGACTACTGCCCCCCTGCCCCCCGGCCCCCAGGTCCGGCTCACTTCACCTAGGCGCTGTTCACGTCTATCCTTCTCTTAGTCTGGAACACTCTTCCCTCTTTCTCGGCCCCGCAAAGACTACTAGTAGCCCTCAGCCTAAATGGCGTTTCCTGGAGCAGCCGTCCCTGCCTGACCCTTTCTATATCTGGGTCTCCTTTGTCGCCCCTCTTGCAGGATCCTGCTGTTTCTCTGCTCATCACATTTACTGCTTATTTGCTCTGTGACTTATTGGAGGTGTGTATCCCCCATCAGGGCAGGGACCTCATCCGTCTGATCCCCTCTGTATCGTCAGCCCTTAGATTCGGGCCTGAAACACAGCAGATGCTCCAGGCAACATTTTTTTGAAGGAATGTAAATATCAAGAATGAGAAAAATACATCAAAGGCACTCAGAGACAATACTGAGTCATTATGGAATTGCTGCTCTTTTAGGGTATGAGAAAGTGTTTCTTCCTACTCCCGAAACCAAAAACCACCACCGCCCCCCAAAACACACACACACACAATCTCACAGATAAAAGATACTTTGACCCTTAAAAGTTCCGCCACCTAGAACAGATCTGGCCTTTTCTTCATACCGTGGAACAAATAATATACTCTTTTTTTTTAAATCTTCAAAGAGCATTTTCTCAATTTCTAGCTTTAAAAAAAGTCTGGTCAGATGATTTGGAACCACCAAATCAAAACACCTTTAAATCCTCGGACTCACGGCTTTAAACCTGACAAACAAGATGACTCGTCTGCACGCACGGACCTTCGTCGTAGCAGACGATCCTTGAGGGGCTTCGGGTGTCACCTGGCATCTTCCACTCGGCCCGAGGCTGGGAGCCCAGCAAGGCTGCCGCTCTGATGACCTGGGAAGCTGTTCTACAGAAAGTTGGATTCACTTCAGCCCGTTTTCCTCACCCACATCGCTCAGTGAGGAACTTTATTAATTGTTGCTCTGAGGCAAAAGAGGGGATGTTCTTGGCCCCAGCAACAGCCAGCCCGCCAGCTCCCAGGCAGACCTGCAGACCAGCCAGCTGGGCTCTCTTAAACACTGACCTACACTGAACCAAACTCTCAGAACGTGTGTTTGAGCAAGTGTGTTCCCTTCTGCTTGCTCAAAGACAGTTCTGCTCTGCAAATTTTCATACCATCAGCACCAAGAGAGAGAAGCCAGGAGCGACCCAGGGTAGGGAAAAGGACCCTCACTTTTCATGCTCCCTGAATCAGCCACGGAACTGCTCAGACGCTCCCGCTGAGGCTAGCAAGTGACGTGCTTGGGTTTGAAAATGGGTGTCTTTTTCCTTTTTGAAAAAGGGCCTCCAGGTGTGAACCTGGGTGTGCGGAGCCCAAGTCACTGACAGCACCCCCTTTCCTGCTCTGAGTCCGAGAGAGCCCCAAATGCCATGGATTTCTGCCAGCACGGAGTGGGCACCAATGCCCGTGAGAGACCTGTTTAAAAAATACAGATCTTTGGCATTCAGTGAAGGGCTGTAAAACATAAAATTATAAAACGAAATCATAAATCCCATCTGAATTCTAGCTGCCGTATTCTTCATAGGACGTATTCTTCTGTTTTCGTTTAAAAAAACAAAAAAGAAACCACAACAGAAAGTACTGTTAATACCCAAGGTGAATATTTCTGTTTGCCAGTATCTGTTTTCTAAATGCTTAGTGGATTTACTACCTGATCAGCAACTGGGCCTTTTTTCTTCCTTTTTTTGTGTGTGTATCTGGAAGGGTTCTGCATTTAGACCTGAGGCTGTGGAACTTTCAGAGAAGAGGGACCGAAGAACAGACACGGATGACGATGGGCCATGGATGGATTTCTCTCCAGGAGAAAGGCCACACCAATCAATATCCCCACAGTTGGGTGTCTGAACTCTTCGCCTTCTCCATGGGGGCCCTGCAAGGGTAAATGGACACTTTTCACAGTGCCTTAATTTCTTATTCAATTGCACCTCCCCAGGTCGCAGAAGAGTTTGGCTAATTCTAACAGCTAATTTTCTACAAGTACTTAAGTAGCTTAGTCAGAACGATGGTTGGGATATATAATGTTGCTTTCATTATTCTTAAGATAGGGTGATATGAATGACCTTGTTGATGTAGTTAAGTAACGCAATACATGGCAAAATATCACCCTAGGTCACGAAAAACAGAGATCTTTAGTAGGTATCACGGTTTCAAATTGTGAAATTGGTTAAGAACCACGACCTGGGTGATGAATTGGTTCATATTTGATTGAAGCAGTAATCCATTACACTTATGAAATCTGCAGGGCTCACCGGCTATCCAAGAATGTATTCCTTACTTGGAGTGCGTTAAAAAATAAAAATAAAAAAGCTGCTGGTGTTACAGCAATGACAAACTTTGTAGCACTCAGCAGAGAGTTAGAACTTGTTTCTTCTAGATGTAACCTCTCCACTGTGAAGTCTCCCAGATGTCCTGGGTTCAGAGCAAAAATGGATACCTACTCGATGCGCCCAGCCCAGGGCATTGCTTCGTTTCTCTGGACAAACTTTGGCCAGAAAAAAAACGACAAACATGCTTCCAATATTTCTGGCTTCTCAGCCATGGATCTGTTTCTCAGATGACAAAGAACTGTGGTTTCTTTAAAAAAAGGAAAACAGAAGAATACTTCCTCTAAAGAACCCAGCAACTAGAATTCAGATGGGATTTATGGTTTCATTTTCACACAACCATCTTGCACGCAAAGTTGAGAACTGGGATTACATCATGTGTGCTACTAAACTCATATTCTAAAAACATGCTCCAGAAAGGAGTTCTTCATTAAAAGCTGAAAGCTTTCCATGTGTCTGGGGAAAAAAATAGCCAGATATATTGAGGAGGAGGAAGGCACAGCTGAATGATGAAAAAATGTGATTTACAATCATCTGTCTCAGTAATGTCTCCTAATAGTTTCACGAATTAAAAAAAAAAGAATACAATCACCTACAAGCTTACTGAATGAATCAGCACTTCTTGGGGGTCAGAAAACAATTATGTTTCCTGTACTCAGAAGACTGAGGATATGGATCAAACTAGAAAATGGATAAAATGTCAAGTTAGCGCTCTTTATTTTTCCCATAAGCCTGGACGTTTCCAAAAGTCGATAATCACATTTCAACTCTCTGGAGGTCTGAGCACTGTTTGTCCCAGGACATGTGAATCTGGACCGGTTATTATCTAGACCAGTCCTGGGGAATTATTATTCATTTTTCTGGGTGTGACAGCGGCACCGTGATTACATAAGAAAATTCCATTTTATTGTAGAAACGCATATTAACATGTGGAGGGGTAAAATGACGTGATGTCTGATGTCTGTTTAAATGACCTCAGTCTTAAAACTTACTGAAGCCGGGTGATGGGTGTCTGGGCAGGTCTCTCAACCTTGGTACTGCCGACTCTGGCACCGCATAACCCTGTGCTGGACGCTGTCCTGTGCAGGATGCACGATGTTTAGTAGCATCCCTGGCCTCTATATACCGGTTAACAATCCCCATTTGTGACAAACCCAAACTCTCTCCAGACGTGGCCGAACCTCCCCTGGGAGGCAAAGTCGCCCGCCGTTGAGAACCACTGATATCTGGGAGGATGAATATTTTCTGTGTTCTTGAGTATTCTTAAAAGATTCCAGAATAAATAAGTTTTAGTTAATGGAGGAAGAAAAGTGTGCAAAAATCACGGTGCTGATTCAGTCTCTTGGACTGTTTGGAGAGTATTCCCAAGGCGTGTGTCAGCAGACGCTTGGGGCCCAGACACCAGAGAATTTCGGACTCTCGTCCTGGACCTCAGCCTCAGATCTCAGAAGGAGCCTGGACTCCCCTCAGGGCAGGGAGTCAGCGTCTTGGGTGACCTGGGCCCAGTAATGTGCATTTAAATAAAAAAGAGCTTTAGTCTGTTGTGACATTTTATCCGTTTGCTTTATCCTTTGTGCTGGCGCATGCTCTGACTTGCTCGCTGTCTCTCTGTCTCTGTCTGTCTCTGTTTCTCCCCAACCCACCCCCTACTCCACGTGAATGCACCCCACGCACACACACACACACACACACACACACGTTTTTTCCTAAACCATTTGAGGGTGGTTACACACATCATGGCCCTTTGCCCCTACAAACTTAGCCGTGTATCTCCTACAAACAGGGCTGTTCTCCTAACTGTGCTACGGTTGTTAATGTCAGTAAGCGTCACAGTGATGCAATACTTCTCTTTGCTCTTCATTCATATTCTGACGTCCGCAGCTGACTCAGTGATGCTCTTTGTAGCATTTACTCCCCTCCAGAATAGAATCCGGTCCAGCATCATGTATTGCACTAGGTGGTCCTGTCCTCTTGCTCTCTCTTTTTTTTAAAAAAAAATTAACAATTTTGAGAAATAATTCACATACCATACAATTCACCCATTCAAAATGTACAACCTGGTGATTTTCATATCTTTACAGAGTCGTGCAGCCATCGCCATAATGTGACCTCAGACCACCGCTGTCCCTCTGCTCTTGGTGCTGCACCACGACCCTTAGCCTTCTTGAATTTGAAACATTTCTGCTGCATTTCTTTCTTTTTTATTTTTTTTTTTTTTGTGGTATGCGGGCCTCCCTCTGCTGCGGCCTCTCCCGTCGCGGAGCACAGGCTCCGGACGCGCAGGCTCAGCGGCCATGGCTCACGGGCCCAGCCGCTCTGCGGCATGCGGGATCTTCCCAGACCGGGGCGCGAACCCGTGTCCCCTGCATCGGCAGGCGGATTCTCAACCACTGCGCCACCAGGGAAGCCCCTGCTGCATTTCTTTTTAACTGACTTTGACATTTGGGAAGAATACAGTCCCCCTCCCTTTTTATTATTATTTTTATTTATTTATTTACTTATATTTATTTTTATTTATTTAATTTATTTTTTTTGCGGTACGCGGGCCTCTCACTGCTGCTCCGGTTGCGGAGCACAGGCTCCGGACGCGCAGGCTCAGCGGCCATGGCTCACGGGCCCAGCCGCTCCGCGGCACGTGGGATCTTCCCGCACCGGGGCACGAACCCGTGTCCCCTGCATCGGCAGGCGGACTCTCAACCAATGCGCCACCAGGGAAGCCCCCCCACCTCCCTTTTTAAAGAAAATGTTCCTCATTTGGGTTTGTCTGATATTTCCTTGTGATTCGCTGAGGTTACACATTCGCAGCCAGCATGCTTCCTAGGTGATGCAGCCTCCTCCAGGTAGCCCACGTGGAGACACGGGGTGTCCATCTGTCGCTCCTGCTGATGTTAACGTTGATCACCTCGTCCAGGTGCTGCCTGACTTCCCCGCTGACCCACTCCATCACTGGGGGCTGATCTAGGTGGGAATCTGGATGAGGAGCGAGATGACATGGTCTTCAAGTGTCTCCTCGCAGACGGCTTGTGATTTGGAAGGAGGGGAACCAAGCGGTTATTTTGGTGCTGCCCGCTCCCTGCTCTGGGGCATGGCTCCTGGAAGGTGAAGATGCTCTTTGGGTGCCTGCTGGAGGGAAGGTGGGGTAAGCTGGCCCCGGTCTGCACAGCCACCCTGCCCAACGAGACCCTGAACGCTGGCTGCCCGGTTGGTAATAACTCTCTGGAACACACCTCATCCCATGTGTGGACGCTTCGCCATCCCTCCAGGGACCAGCGGAGGAGGACGGCACACTCTGGAAGGACAGAGGCTGTCCTTCTTCCCCAGAGGCACCTTGGGCATGGGAAAGAGTAACCTAGCCATCCCCACCCCCTCCAGTTCGGGAGGCCTCACCAGCGGTTTCACCGGGATGCTCAACTCCCCTGGGATAAGCCTGAACCCCCCCCCTCCCCCCCGAGGCGGCTCCCCTTCTCTTTTGCTCTGCATCAGGCCCTTCCCGACCTCCCTTAAACGTCCACAGCACAGCGTGGAAGTCACGCTGGGAAACCGCCTTGTCTCGCGAGATGAGGAGAGGCAGCGGCGGGGAAGGTGAAACTGAATCGGCCGCTGATGGACTCAGAGGTGGCAGGCAGCCGGTTGTGGATAAAGTGCCACGGATGCTTCGTGCGGGCTGGCTTGCCCTTTGGGCCGGAGTAAACCGTCTCCTCTTTGCTCTTGATACAGCTGGGAGCCTCGGAAGTGGGGGGCCTGCCCCAGGCGAGCAGGGCATTGCGGCTCAAGAAGTGTGAGGGCTGGCCTAGGGGTGGACGTGGAGCCCGCCTGCAAAGCCAGAGTCTCGCAAGAACGGTGGGAAACACAATGACGCAGCCCACGGCATCACTTCCCAAGGACCCACGCCGAGTAACCGGAGCAGCGCGCACAGGGAGATGGTGTGTTTACAAAGAGAGCAAGGAACACCGTGGAGCATAACAGACACGACCTTCCCAAGACTGGTCTACACAGCCGGCCAGCAGGCCACACAACCGGCTGCTGAGACTTTCAGCTCTCCCCAGCCTTGGCCTTGCCTGCTCGCGGGGCAGTATTAAAGGATATTATTATTATTTAATCATAACAATAACAATTGCTCTGAAAATACAAACCAAACCAGGCGAACCACTGGAACACCAAGAAGAGATTTCTAAAGGTTTTTATTTTAAACATATGTCTCTAAAACAGTCGGTGAAGAGTGCCAAAAACACAGCATCGAGTCTATTTTTCTTTTTCTGTGTACATGATTTGCTTTGGAAACTGCCTATAAATGCCCTAAAATTCTTGTCTCTCATCAAAAACAATTGAGGAACAGTACAAGGAGTTCTGAGGCATAACCTAGTTATTTCACTCTAGTGGAGTGAGAGTGAAGGGATGGGATGGTTGGGTGACACGAAAGTGAAGTCGGAGGTGGGGTGGGGGTGGGGGTGGGTTCAGGAAAAGGGTTGACTCATCCCATCGGATTGCATGGAAGAGGCATCATATTGTACAGCCTTTTGGAAAACCAGCCCAGCCACTGGCTGCCCTGCAAGTTAGTTGTGGAGGGAGAGGAAAGACCCTCCATCCCCATTCTGGAACTCCACAGGGGCCATGGCATCAGGCAAGGCAGCCCAGTTGGCTTTCAATCCCCAAAGGTGGGCAGGATATTCTATTCCCTTCTTTTGGCATAGGGGCCCTGGAAGACCTCTCTTCAAAGCTGTGGGTTGGAAATCCACACTCCCTGTGTGTGAGCTTAGCATCAAGAAACGGCTGTCCTCATCCTGACCCCGCACACCACAAAGAGCTTCCCCAAGGGAGTCAGTTCACCATGGTCCTTAGTCCATGGTCAGGGAACTGGGTGGCTAATAAAACAAAACAGACCATTCACTGAGTTAGTTCAGTGATGTCACTGAGCACACACAGCAACTGCAGAACTGTCCCCAGTAAAGTTAAGAACATTTTTGGGAACTGCCTCTGAAAGAGCATCGCAAATTAATATGCATTCGAGACCTTCTCAGGCCCCACCACCCTTTGCTTCAAAGGTTCACAACTCGAGTGAGAAGGGTAAACAGTGCTCTCTGCCCAAAGCCATGATTCAAACTTCTGGCTTTGTTATCCCTCAGCATGGGATTAATTATCACAAAGTCTCCTAGGGGATTCATTTATATATAATATAACGTAGAGTTTACTGTCATTTTAAATAAAGACACTGGATGAAATTTAAGACATGTGAAAGGTAGAGAGAATATAAAACCAGACGTGGCAAGACATTGCAATTCTGAGGAGAACTCTGAATCACTGATCTAGGGCATATTCCATCTTGTGTTCAGAATAAGTAAATAGCTGAATTAAGTACATTTAGTATTACTTTATTTCAGAGTCACACAATTATTTTCTTTCAATTGTATAGGAAGCAATAGTGTAAGTAAAATATAACCTTCTTTTAGCTTAAAAGTAATGAACTTATAGAAAATAAACTGGAATAAAATCTTAATTCAGGAGGGCTTCTAACAAAATCTCTCACTGTTTCCTAAAGTATGGAGACTTACATTGTTAAACATAAGGTAATTCTTTAATGTGATGTCAAGGGACCATAGCCTCTTTTCCTCTAAGAGTTTAGAAAGGAATCTGAAGTCATGGCTCCTAATCTTTCAGAAATGGGCTCCCTTTAAATAAGAGCCATCCTATTTGTATAGAGCTACTGTGAATCTATAATTGTATCATTTTTTTAAGGAGGGGTGTGCCAAGCAGAGAGCAAGACAGAGTAAAAGCAGGTAGCTTGGGTCGAATCGCGTATGGCTGTCCATGGCTGCAGCTGCATTATGAGAAATATCTATGAGAGCCTTGTATGAAAGAAGAGGCCAAGTTGTCAAGAAATACTAAGAAATGTAGAATTACTTTACCTAGGAGGTAAATAGAACATATAATTAGACTGTATATTAAAAAAAAAAAGCAAAGTTCAGAAGATAGGAGATCTGATGTTGGTGAGATGTGGAATGCTGATTATTATAATTATGGACTAATGATAGTGGCCACCATTGCTTGAGCCCCTGCCATGTGTCATGAAGAGTGCTAAGCACGCTTTCCTGAATACGTAAAAAGACTCACAAGGTCCTGTAATTCTGCTTATCTTTACAGAAGAGACAAGGCCCAAAGAGATGATGTATTTTGTAGTCAAGTGCAGATGCAGGATTGGGACCTAAAGTAATCTGACTCCAGACCTACTTCAAAGTTTCCTACTAAACATTTGAGACTCTGATAGGAATAGGTTTTTTCCAACTGATTATTTAAAAGATAAAAGTAAACAACATTTTGGTTTAAGAATGTGGTAAGGAAGCCTGGGGAGAACCTAGATACAGATCTGCAAAAAAAAAAAAAAAAAAAAAAAAAAAACAAACAAAAACTAAATACAATATGATGAATGAAATAAAATAAAATACAATATCAAAATCAAGAATGACCTCACGCTTGATTATATTGCAAAAGAGGATGGGAATTCAGCTGCTGCAGAAGCCCTCCTTCATTACCAGGCTTTTGGCAAACAAGACTTGGTTGGAGGGACTTGGGTACAAGCAGTCTGCCACTCAAGTCTTTGGTATCTTAATTCAGGTTCATTAAATAAGAATCTCTATGTGTTCATTCAATTTAACTTGTTAACCTCAACTTGAATAAAATTTTAGATTATAATTTAATTTTGGAACATTTTTTTGCTAACAACAACTGGGTAAGCTTTTGTGTCTTACTGATGGTTATCACTGACATGAAAGATGGCTTTGTCAGTATCTCAACATCTATGTTAGACAAACATTATAACCATTTAAAAAATCTTTCCTATAAAAATGGGATCTACTCTCTTGTGTAGAGAATAAACATACAATTGTCTTGATTGTCTCATTCAAGAAAAAAAATTATAGTTATGAAGCTCCATATCAGAGGATTTTTGTTTATGATAACATAGTACTGTTGTCAACTCAGATTATGGAAGTAAGAGGATTTTACACCTTAAATTCAAATCAAACTTGTTAGAAAAATTGAGAAATACTCCTTATTTTTCCATTTTGGCTTTCACCAGTCCTCATTCGAGGACACCATTTTTTCTCACCTATAAACATCTTTAAGATATTTCGGTAAATAGCTTACACAAGTAACAGAGTCTCTTTTATGTAAAAAAGCGATATACAAAAAAGCAACACATTTCTTTGTATTCTTATGAAAATAAGTGTTTATTTATTACTCTTTCTTTTATGGTATTAAAAGTATTAGAGGGCTTCCCTGGTGGCACAGTGGTTGAGAGTCCGCCTGCCGATGCAGGGGACATGGGTTTGTGCCCTGGTCCGGGAAGATCCCACATGCCGCGGAGCGGCTAGGCCCATGAGCCATGGCCGCTGAGCCTGCGCATCCAGAGCCTGTGCTCCGCAACGGGAGAGGCCACAATAGTGAGAGGCCCGCGTACCGCAAAAATAAAAAAGTATTAGAACACAATAAAAACAGGCTGCAGACAGAAAAAAGAAATCAAAGGAGATAAAAAGGTGAAATCAGAATACTTCAGAAATAATATTCCTTTTAGAATAGTAAGAAAGAAAATGTCTTCATTACATGTGAATTGAAAAACTTGACATGCCCCTGTCAATATCCCCTCAAGCAGCCCCCCATCAACATGACTGTATCATTTATTTCATGAATATAAGTGGAATGTGTGAGACTCTTTCTTCATTCCTGCCAAGAGCTGTCATAAGTATCCATTTAAAAATGTAGCAGTTCTGAGGAGGTTTACAGTGATAAATGCATATTTTAAGAAAACAGAAAGATCTCAAATAAACAAGCTAACATTATACCTAAAGGAACTAGAAAAAGAAGAACAAACTAAGCCTAAAGTTAGCATAAGGCAGGAAATAAAAATCAGAGTGGAAATAAGTGAAATAGAGACTACAAAAACAATAGGAAAGATCAACAAAACTAAGCGCTAGTGTTTGAATAAGTAAACAAAATTGACAAACAAAAAAGAGAGAGAAGACTCAAATAAAGTCAGAAATGAAAAAGGAGACATTACAACTGATACTACAGAAATACATAGGATCATAAGAGACTTCTACTACAATTATATGCTAACAAACTGGATGACCTAGAAGAAATAGATAAATCCCTAGAAACATAAAACCTGCTAAGACTGAATCAGGAAGAAATAGAAATTCTGCAGACCAAAGAGTACAGAGATTGACTCCATAATACAGAAAAACAAAAAAACCAAAACCAAAACAAAACCCTCCCAACACAGAAAAGCCCATGACCAAATGGTTTTACTGGTGAATTCTACCAAACATTTAAAGAAAAATTAATGCCAATCTGTCTCAAGTTCTTCCAAAAAATTTAAGAGGAGGGAACACTTCCATACTCACTTTATAAATCTAGCATTACCCTTGGTAAGGTAATTGACATTGTCCTAGTCCAGATGAGGATACTACAAGAAAACTATACATCAATATCTCTGATGAATATAGATGCAAAAATTTTCAACTAAATATCAACAAACCAAATTTAACAATACATTAAAAAGGTTATACACTAAGTGAGATTTATCCCTGGGTTACAATGATGGTTCAACACATGCAAATCAATAAATGTGATACACCACATTAACAGAATGAAAGATAAAAATCATATGATCATTTCAATAGATACAGAAAAAGCATCTGACAAAATTCAACATCTTTTCATGATAAAAACCCTCTACAAATTGGGTATAGAAGGAACATAATAAAGGCCACACCTGACAAGCCCACAGCTAATATCACACTCAACAGTGAAAGACTGAAAGCTTTTCCTATAATATCAGGAACAGGACAAGGATGCCCACTCTTACCACTCTTATTCAGCATGGTACTGGAAGTCCTAGCTAGAGCAATTAGGCAAGACAAAGAAATAAAAGGCATCCAAATCAGAAAGTAAGAAGTAAAATTGTCATTATTTGCATACAATATAATCTTATATATAGAAAATCCTAAAGACTCAACCAAAAAAAAACTGTTGGAACTAGTCGACAACTCCAGTAAAGCTGCAGGATATAAATCAACATCAGAAATTAGTGGTGTTTTCATACACTAATAATGAAATATCTGAAAAAGAAATGGAAAAACCTCTCCCATTCACAATAGCATCAAAAACAAAACAAAACAAAAAATACTTAGGAATAAATTTAACCAAAAAAGTGAAGGATCTCTATAATAAAAACTATAAGACTTCGATGAAAGAAATCGAAGAAGTCACAAACATATGGAAAAATATCATATCCTGTGTTCGTGGATTGGAAGAATTAATATTGTTAAAATATCCAGACTACCCAAAGCCATCTGCAGATTCAAGGCAATCTCTATCAAAATTCCAATGGCATTTTTCATAGGAATAGTAAAAAAAAGAATCCTAAAATTTATATGGAACCACAAAAGATTACAATGAGCTAAAGCAGTCCTGAGAAAGAAGAACAAAGCCAGGGGCATCACACTTCCTGATTTCAAACTATGTTACAAAGCTATAGTAATTAAAACAGTATGTTATTAGCCTAAAAACAGACACATAGACCAATGGAACAGAACAGAGAGTCCAGAAATAAACCCTCACATATATGGTCAACTAATATTTGACACAGGAGCCATGAACAGTCAATGAGGAAAGAACAGTCTCTTCAGTAATGATGGCAGGAAAACTAGTAACTGCATGCAGAAAAATGAAATTGGACCCCTATCATACCACCCACAGAAGTTACTCTAGAATGGACTAAAGACTTATACAGAAGGCATGATACTATAAAACTCCTAGAAGAAAACAGAGGAAAAAAAGCTCCTTAACATTGTGGACTTAGCAATGATTTCTTGGATATGACACCAAAAGTACAAGTTACAAAAGCAAAACTAAATAAGTCAGACCACATCAAACTATAAAGCTTCTGTACAACAAAAGAAACAATCAACAAAATGAATAGGCAACCAACAGGATGGGTGAAAATATTTGCAAACCATATATGGCACAAGGAGTTAATACCCCCAATATATAAAGAACTCATACAACTCAATAACAACAACAATGACAAAAACAATCCAATTAAATCCCACTAAAAATGGGCAGAGGAACATTTTTCCAAAGAAGATATCCAAATGTCCAACAGGTACATGGAAAGGTGCTCAAGATCACTAATCACCAGGGAAATGCAAATCAAAACCACAATGAGATCTCACTTCATACCTATTAGAATGTCTATCATCAAGAAGATAAGAGATAACAAGTGTTGGCAATGATGTGGAGAAAACAAACCCTTGTGCATTGCTGGTGGGAATGTAAATTGGTTTAGCCACTATGGAAAACATAGAGGTTTCTCAAAAAATTTAAAATAGAACTACCATATGACCCAGCAATCCCTTCTGGGTATACATCCAAAGGTATACATAATGTTGCAATGAACATGAAAATGCAGATATCGCTTCCATATCCTTGTGTGTTCATTGCAGTATTATCCACAATAGCCAAGATATGGAAACAACCTGTATCCGTCAATAGATGAATGGACAAAGAAGATGTGGCATGTGTATACAATGGAATGTATTCAGCCATGAGAAAGAAGGAAATCCTGCTATTTGTGAAAACATAAATGTCTTGAGGGCATCATGCTAAGTAAAAATAAGTCAGAGAAGGACAAATACTGTATGACCTCACTTATATGTGGAATCTAAAAAAGCTGAAGGCATAAAAACAGAGTAGAATGGTGGTTCCCAGGGGCTGGGACGTGGGGGCATTGGTACAAAGTTGCAACTAGTTGATAAGTAAGTCCTGGAGAGCTAATGCACAGCATGGTGATTATGGTCAACAATACTGTATTATAAACTTCAAAGTTGCTAAGAGACTAGATCTTAATTATTCTCACTACAAAAAAGAAATGATAATTATGTGACAGAGGAGTTAGCTAATACTACAGTGGTGATCATACTGCAACATAAAAAGGTATCAAATCAACACCATTGTACACTTAAACTTACACAATGTTATTTGTCAAATTCTCGATTCTGTGTGGGTTTAGCGGCTCTCCTTTCCTCTTTCTGCTTACTTTGGCACCGCTGTAGTTATTACAAAGGTCACAACAAGTCACTGTGTTTTCAGTCCAGGTCATTTCCCAAATTGTTTCTATTCTGGCTTCTTTTCTGTAATCAATTCATTCTACAAGATATGATCAATCAGCACTGCTTTCTTTATCCACTGGACTCAAACTGAGCTGGTTGGATCGGTCAGAATCAAATTAGGTTTCTAACTCTTTTAATCTATCAAGAGTGGAGATGACTGTGTTAGAACAAACAAGACCAATCCTAGAGAGAAAGCTGAAGCAATTTAGAAACATTTTGACCTTGTGGGGAAAAAAACAACAACAACAAAACAGGTCATGCCTTTCAAATGCTAAAAAAAAAAAATCGAGTCACACCTACTCTTTCTGTATTTTGACTGTGTTCAGCATTATGAATTAATTCATTCCATAAACATTGGGTGGCTACAAATGCCAAGCTTGGAGCTGGGGATACAAAGATGAATTAGACAAGGTCATATATTCTAGGACGCTTCTGGTCTAGTGAGGGTGACCTAGATGTGAATAAGTAGAAATAAAGTGTTTTTCTGGGCTAGCAATTTGTGTGCAGCTGAAAAGAGAGAGTAGTCCACTGTCACTGGGTAGGACAGGGACAGGGATGAGAGCTGAAGAAACGCTTCCTGGATGTGACGACTAGACACTGATGCTTCTCTTGTCTTGTTGTTGGCCTTCAGAGGAGTTCTTTTACAATATTTTGAAACCCATGCATAAAAGTTAGTTATTCTTCAAAGAGGAATATTCTTTAGGCTATAACATCTAAATAATACAGATACAATACAGACAATGTTATTATAAAGAACATAAATTATTTGGGATGATTTCTATGTCCCTGGTGCTCTATTAAGCATTTAAAAATCCTTATAATAATCCCTACCACTATTATTATCCTATTACACGTGAAAACTGATGCTTGGAAAGATGAAGAATGTTCTAAAGGGTATTATCTAGTAAGCGGCTGAAGTAGGATTAGGATCTGAGCTTTCTGACACCAGGGTTCAAGGTCTAAGCTACAGTGAGGCTCGTGGTAAGGAAAACCTTTGTGATTCTGGAGGGACACACCAGCAACCAACCACAGGTATCATGACATTGGTTTGACACTTGCAGGTGTGCATGTCTGTACATGGGTGATACATAAGGCTGATTAGCATAATCAGGAGAAAGTAAAAATAAAGCACTGAAATGCTAAACAGGAAAAATATGGGAAATCTGAATGTAAAAAGTAAGCTTGATAATTTTTGCCATACATGTCTTAGTCTGTTTGGGATGCAATAACAAAGTACCACAGACTGGGGGCTTGTAAGCAGGAGAAATTTATTGCTCATAGTCCTGGAGGCTGAAAGTCCAAGATCAGAGAGCCAGCATGGTTGAGCAAAGGTCCTCTTCCTAGTTCACAGTCAGTGCCTTTTCACCGTGTCCTCACGTGGTGAAAGGGGTTAGGGAACTCTGTGGGGTCTTTTACAAGAGCACTAATCCTATTTATGAGGGCCCCAACCTCATGACCTAATCACCTCGCAAAGGCCCCACCTCCCACCATCACTTTGGGGGTTGTTATTTAGACATACGACTTTGGGGGAGGACACAAACATTCAGGCCATACCTATATGTGCCATTCTTTCTTTTCCAAAACAAGATAAGCCTTAGTATCTATCTGTCTAGCACATGGTCCAAAAGGACTTAAAACCAAGTATCAAAGAGCCTCATTGTCCTCATGTAAATATTTATGAAGTTTTAATTTGCTTTTGCACTGGAAATTATTGATCTTTTTCCCTATTCAATTATAAAACCGTATCCCATGCAAGGAACCTTCTTAGAAAGAAAATTAATGAAGAGCAAGTTTGTTATTTTGTTGGTTTTCACTACCCAATGTGGCACTGTACTTGGAGAGAGGGCCATCATGATTGCAATTATACTAAATACACTTACATTATTGAACAATCAGCCAAAAACGTTCTGGAAGAGGAAAAAATACAACTAGAGTTCCAATGAAGAAAGTTTAGATGTTACTTTTAGCCTGATAATTTAAATAGTGGATACTATTTCATGAACAAAACTATACAAGCTTATTAACATAAGAACTGATAAAGTATCTAATGAATATAAAAGCAGATTGTGCTACACTGGGATTTTGGTCATGGTTTTATTAATTCCTCAAAGTAATTCCAAGAGTTATAGACTTATATTGATTTACATTACATGGCACCTATGCCTACTGTTTCATTAGTGAGAATGGTATTTGTGTATATATCCCTCCCTCCACCCGTCCATCCATCCACCCATCCATCCATCCATCTATCCATTCATCCATTTACACATTCAAGAAATTCTAAATAAGTGCCTGCTAAGTAACAGGCACCGTGGTGGGGAGTGAAAGACAAATGTGACATGTGAATCAAAGAAGAAACAGAAGGAGAACCAGGAGAGCGATGTATTGTGGGATTTCATCTCCATTGCTTCTTTGGTTAAAATTGCAGCTTTGTGTTTGCCTTAACTGGTATCACATTAATTCACCTGGAAATTAGCCAGAAGCTTTTGGCAGTCAAAGATAGACCCTGAGTGGCAGTCCTTCCGGTTGCATGAGTTATACAGGAACCTCGCCTGGCTGGGAAGGAGCCGAGATGCACTGGGGAGCTCCGGCAATTTCTACTGCCTGGAATTGCCTCGCCTGGTCAGTGACCATCAGTCTGCTGTGTACAGAATGACTTTTCTCTGGGAGCAGCAACAGCAAAGCATAGCCCTTCTGAAGGCATTGAAAGTACTTAATTAGAGAAATAAACCAAGATCGAAATTCAGCCTCACGCGGTGCTGGCAACGCACTTCATCCCATGAAGGTGATGGCTGGCTGGCTGGTTGGCATGTATAGGAAACAGTGACCACGTTAGGACATTCTAACCTGCGGTGTGGCTGGTGGGTTTCCTTTGATGTGGCTTGTCAGGAATACTTCTATTTCAAAACCACAAAAATGTAAAGGGAAAGAGCGTGGGACAATCAGAAATCTGATATTTAGGTTCAGATTTATATGAGAGCAGAGAGTACTTACCTGCAGTGTCTAGAACATAGTAGACATCTAATTAAAAAGTCAGAGACTGAAGACGCATTTCATATATTCTGGTACAGAAGCAAGATCTTTAACAAGGGAACTAGATTTGTCCAGCAAAACAACAACAAAAAAGATCACTACAAATTATTCTCTTGCATGCGTTCACTTACTTAAGATTGGTTGAATTCGTGATCTTTCGAAGTGTCATTTGTGTGGGGTGAGAATACTAAAGATCGAGAAGCATAAAAATAACAGAATTTGTCTTTGGGAAGTCTGAAATTTCTATGGAGTTGTAAGATTATCATCACACACAAGACAGAGCAAGGATATGAAGAGCCTAAACTTATGCAAGTTACTGCGGGGATTCCAAGTAAATATTGGCCCTGTGAGACAGAAATAAACACCCTCAGAGACCCACAGAGGTGGACTTAACGGGTGCAACAGAGCGGTCTTGCTCACATGGCATTTCCTCTGTCTGGGTTAGTTACTCACCAGTCTGCTCTCTCTGGACATCGTGGATTTACGTAATCTCAGCGAGAAACGATCCACCACCCAATGCTTCCAACCCTCATATCACATGAGTGTGGGATCTACTAAGACACCACCAGTGTGCAATCAGTGCTTTATATTTTTTTCAATTTGACTTTAATGAGTCATAATTTACAAAGAAAATTGTAAGATATTTAAAGAGTACAATGTGATGATTTGATATATGTATACATTGTGAAACGATCGCCACCATCGAGTTAATATATCCATCACCTTATATATTTTATCCTTTTTTTTTTTTTTTGGTTAGAACACTAACGTTCTACTCTTTTAGCAAATTTCAACGTACAATACAGTGTTATCAACTAGAGTCACCATGTTATACATTCGATCCTCAAACCTTATTCATTTTAGAACTGAAAGTTTAAACCTTTTTACCGCTTCTCCCTACTTCCCCCATCTTCCAGCCCCTGGCAACCACTTTTCTACTCTCTGTTTCTATGAGTTCAACCTTGTGCTTGTTTATTTGGTTTGTTTTTAGATTCCACATATAAGTGATACCATGCAGATTTTGTCTCTCTCTGTCTGGCTTATTTCACTTAGAATACTTCCCTCCCAGGTTCATCCATGTTGTCACAAATGACAGCAATTCCTTTTTTTTTTAAGGCTGAATAATCGTACACACACACACACACACACACACACACACACCACATCTTCTTGACCCATCCATTCATTGATGGACACATACGTTGTTTCTATACCTTTGCTATTGTGAATAATGCAGCAATGAACATGGGAGGGCAGATATCTCTTCCATATCCTGTTTTCATTTCCTTTGGATACATACCCAGAAGTGGGATTGCGGGATCATATGGTAGTCCTATTTTTAATTTCTTGAGAAACCTCTATACTGTTTTCCATAGTGGTTGGACCAGTTTACATTTCCACCAATACTGTACAAGGGTTCCCTTTTCTCCACCTCCTCACTAACACTTGTTATCTCTTGTCTTTTGATAACGGCCATCCTAACAGGTGTGAAGTGACATCTCACTGTGGCTTTGATCTGGCTTTACATTTTAAAAGGCTGCACCCTAGTCCTGGCATGATGACTCTGAACAGGTAAGTTTGGCTTCTTGCCTTGCCATTTACACACCCTCCTAAAACAGTCCAATGGGTAAAAAAAGCATCTGGGGGCAAACACTAAAGCACAGGTCTTCTGAAGACATATATGGCAAGTATGTGACATTGGATTTACACACTTGTTCCATACTCTTACTTTTAAGATGTCTACTTTTATTAATTTACTCAAATATTTCCTGGATGTCTCCTCCATCCCGCCACATCATGCTAAGTACTGAGGGCACGACAAAGACAAAGAATTAGATGTGGTTTCATCTTTCACCCAAGCACCTTGAAGGCAGAAACAACAGCTGTTCTTCTGGAGTCCATACAACAGGCATCCAGCAAAAGTTCAATGAGCGGATGGATGGATGGGACAATGAATAAATGATAGGATGTGTTGAAATCCAAACAGAGATGTTATGGCAATTTTCATGTAATTGTAGAAGAATCTATTACTGAGGCCTGTAACTAGCATGCAAAATCCTGGCACCACAACATGTTTCCAAAATGCACTTAAAAAATGATTGTATAACATGATGAATTATCTAATAGTCTTTCCTTACGTTATTACTATCCTTATATTCTGCTTGCTTTGTCCAAAAAGAGCATGAAATCTCTATTTAATATCATAATTCGTGAGCCAAGGAATCTGGATTTAGTCCTGCTAAATCTGTACCAGGACCAGAGCTTTGTCCCACTGAAGGGACATATTTCAGCCTTTTCCAAGATCAAGTCTACCCGCCCCCTTCTCCCCAGCACCTTCTCCATCTAGAGAACATCTGAACTGAACTACCAGATAAAAGTGAAACTGCTCAATTATATTTCAGTATCATTAAACTTTGTTTTGTTACATCAGCAACTGTCAGATAATACTAACAAATGAATCTACCACAGGTTTTATGATTTTTTTCTAAGTAATGAAGGGATTCTCTAGGGAAAGTCCATGGCTCTTGAGGGTTACATAAAAATAGTCTCAAATTTTCAATATGGCACAAAGCTTATTAATCCTGCTCAGATTTCATGCTTAAACATCCATAATTACATTAGTCTTCCAAATATGATTTATTTAGACTTAAGTACTTCGATTTTTATGAAGAAATGGCAAATACTGTATTGTATTTCACAAATTACAAATGACATTTTCTAGACTAGACTGAAGGGATTCAGCACCAGACTTCAGTTTTATAGTGTGTGATTTTGTCAAAAGTGTAGTATTTGGGCAGCTTAAAAACTCAGTGACCTTTCTGTTGTCCATCATTACTGTTGTCTTTCAAATATTTGCACCTTGTCTGTTGATAGCTATGCTAGGGCAGCACAGGGCAGCAGAAAGTACAAAATAACCACCTTTGCAAGTCAGAGTTCAAGTCCTCACCAGCTACTCACCCCTCCCTCTGCCCCTGTACAACAGGGATAACAAGACAGTATCATCCTGCCATCCCTCCAGGGCCACGTGAGGATCAAAAACTAAATGTCAGTGACCAACGCCATCCTGTGTAGCAGGAGTTGGCCACAGCAGGGAGCCTCCTGCAAGAATCAGAGAAAAAGCCAACAATGCAGCCTGGCTACAATCTTCTATGGGATTAAATCCACTCATCTAATGAAGCATGCACTGGATTCTCAAATTCTCTCTCCTTCTGGGCCTCCCATCTTATTCAGGACTGCCTTCCACACAGTTTGGATTTTACAACGCAAAGCTGAGTTCTAGCTCACGTCTGCGGGTGATGATGTGTGATTGCTGTGGGGTTGTTGGCTCACCTGTCCTCTAAGTCATTAAATATTCTTTACTCTGATATGCCTGAAGAAAGAAAGGTGTTGTGACAACACAGTGTTTTTCAAACCTATTCTCATACACTACAATGTGTAAAATAGATGGCTAGTGGGAACCTGCTACATTAGCACAGGGAGCTCAGCACGGTGCTCTGTGGTGACCTAGATGGGTGGGATGGGGAGGTCCAAGAGGGAGGGGATATATGTATACATATAGTTGATTCACTTCATCGTACAGCAGAAACTAACAAGACACTGTAAAGCAACTGTACTCTAATTTAAAAAAAAAAAAGATTAAAAAAAAAGAAAACCCAAAAAACAACGGTGCAAAATGGAAAGGGTTGGAACTTACTCATGGGCTTTCATGATTGGAATTTCTGTTTCCTAGTCCAGGCTGTGCCCTGCGGTCGAAGTGAAATGCCTTTGATAGTTTTAAGGAATCAGACTAGAGACCCTTTTCCGAACACAATGCTCCCACTTGGCAAGAGTTAAGGGTCGTTGGACAAGGATGTCCACTCTCGCCACTATTATTCAACATAGGTTTGGAAGTCCTAGCCATGGCAATCAGAGAAGAAAAAGAAATAAAAGGAATACAAATTGGAAAAGAAGAAGTAAAACTGTCACTGTTTGCAGATGATGTGATACTATACATAGAGAATCCTAAAGATGCCACCAGAAAACTACTAGAGCTAATCAATGAATTTGGTAAAGTTGCAGGATACAAAATTAATGCACAGAAATTTCTTGCA
>NC_041233.1:78465241-78465579 GCF_002837175.3 Physeter macrocephalus
AGTAAGTGGTGCTGGGAAAACTGGACAGCTACAGGTAAAAGAATGAAATTAGAACACTCCCTAACACCATACACAAAAATAAACTCAAAAATGGATTAGAGACTTAAATGTAAGACTGGACACAACAAAACCCTTAGAGGAAAACATAGGAAGAACACTCTTTGACATAAATCACAGGAAGATCTTTTTTGATCCATCTCCTAGAGTAATGGAAATAAAAACAAAAATAAACAAATGGGACCTAATGAAACTTCAAAGCTTTTGCAAAGCAAAGGAAACTACAAACAAGACGAAAAGACAACCCTCAGAATGGGAGAAAATATTTGCAAATGAATCAA
>NC_041233.1:78465589-78466120 GCF_002837175.3 Physeter macrocephalus
GAAGCACATGAAAAGCTGCTCAACATCACTAATTAATAGTGAAATGCAAATCAAAACTACAATGAGGTATCACCTCACACCAGTTAGAATGGGCTTCATCAGAAAATCTACAAACAACAAATGTTGGAGAGGGTGTGGAGAAAGGGAACCCTCTTGCACTGTTGGTGGGAATGTAAATTGATACAGCCACTATGGAGAACAGTATGGAGGTTACTGAAAAAACTAAAAATAGAATTACCACATGACCCAGCAGTTCCACTACTGGGCATATACCCAGAGAAAACCATAATTCAAAAAGACATATGCACCCCAATGTTCAAAGCAGCACTATGTACAATAGCCAGGCCATGGAAGCGACCTAAATGCCCATCAACAGACGAATGGATAAAGAAGGGGTGGTACATATATACAATGGAATATTACTCAGCCATAAAAAGGAACGAAATTGGGTCATTTGTAGAGACGTGGATGGCTCTAGAGACTGTCATACAGAGTGAAGTAAGTCAGAAAGAGAAAAACAAATATCGTATA
>NC_041233.1:78466130-78497351 GCF_002837175.3 Physeter macrocephalus
TATATACACTAATATGTATAAAATAGATAACTAATAAGAACCTGCTGTATAAAAAATAAATAAAATTCTAAAATTCAAAAAAAAGCTATAAGGATTAAAAAAAAGAGTTAAGGGTCGCTGCAATATTTAGGTTCTATTCACATCTGTTTTTTAGAACAGAGGGAAGGCAATTTTTAGAAAATATATAATGGGGCCAACTGTGATCTATTATATGCTTAATGTGAGCACCACAAAGGAAAATTATCGTGAAAGTCTTCCCGAAAGACAGGATGGACAAACAGAAGCACATTCAGGGGACAGTATGTCGGATGGCAGAAAGACCAGACGCACCATCCTGTGGGGGAAAAAAATGAAGGAAATGGACAGGATGTGAGTGACAAAGAGCAGACAGCGGGTGGGAACTACACCAGCCCAGGCAATTCATCTCAAGCGATAATTTTATCAGCATTGTTACTGCCTTGTGCAACAGGCCACCTCAGATGGGAGCAAGTTCCCTGGCTCTGGGATGAGTGAACCCTTGGAGGGAATGTTTTCAAAGATATCCGAGATCAGCCGGAGGAGTGAATTAGTTGACTGTCAATATGTCCCTTGTAATCCTGAAGTTCACAATGTCTTGTTTAAATGTTCTGTCTAGATTTGCACTGTAATCGCGAGTCACTGACCTCTATCTGGAAGGCCCACTGCTCCGGCCCCAGCAGACCGAAGGAGCTAAGGGAGGGGCTGCCTTTGCCCTGCGCTCCCACGGATTCTGGCAAGAATGATAGTCTGTCAGCCGACACCAGCCAGGTCTGCGTCAGGAAACTCATCTCTACAACCCTTTCTGACGCCTATCTCCGTCTGCGTACGTGCACAGCTCCCAGGCCTGCGTGCTGTAATTCTATTAAACCTACTTAGCAACCATTACCTTTGAGTGAATCATTTAGCCAACACTGAAGAAACAAGCATCTGTTACCGGACAACACGGTGCTTTGTCAGTGGCAAAGTTCGAGCAACATGTCTGGCTGGGCAGTTATCTCAATGGAGAAGAGTTTACTACCCTTGGAAACATCCCTCCACTTCTTTAAACAAGGGAGCACTGTCTGAGTCTTGTTGCATGAACTGACATTTTGATGGGATGGACGGCCTACAAACCCTTCCATCCAGGCATGATTTTCCTTCCATCTCATAAACAGCTATGAGATATGTGAACCAGCATCTTTGTTTTCTAGGTGGGGAAACGGAGGGAGGCTCAGTGAGAAGTATGCTTCCTCAAGGCCACCCGGTCTCCAGGGATGGACAGCCGAGTCCCCGCCTTTGGATTCCAAACTGTGTGGTCTCCTCGTGGTACCACAGCCACTTTTCCTGGTCATGGTGGCTTCTCTCTGTCCTATTTTTAAGCTAATATGTGAGCACTATAATAATTAATTACTCTATTCATTGTACTGTTTAGATGCTGCTTACGTTTAAGAATCTTTTGCATTGTGGGAATTACTACATAGGTAAACTTTTAATATTTTGTCTTAAAGTACAGATACAATAAAGGTATCCCCTGGGAAATGACCCTCTTTGGTGAGATCGTCACCACATGATTTCTATTGTTCTCATTCCTTCTCTTTTTTAAGCTCTCCCCACCTGTGAAGGAAATGAAATTTTTAAAAAAATGTAACATTGCAAATGAAATATCAAGTGCCTTTTTCCTGCTAGGGGTATTTCCGTAAATGATTTTGGCCTTCCTTCTAGCTCCTTCTGAAAGCCAAGGAAACCAAGATGTTGGCATGCAGGCACCTGCGGGGCTGGGCAAGCGGGGGTGCCCCCCTGTCTGTACACAGAAGGCTCGGGTCTAGGGTCACCGTTAGGCAACAGCCCGTGTTGCGTGCCCTGGCTGGAAACTCCACCGCTGAGGCAACGATCTTCTTGCCATTGAGGGTGGTGGTGGTGAAGCATCATAGCCCTTGGCCACTTCAACGGGACTTCAAAGAGACCACCTACAGGAGGAACGGGTGCCAGGCGGGAATAAGCCAGACATCACACACCTGCCAGCGTCCTGGGATTTAAGTTCTTGCTGGAGCTAAAGTTGAAGTCACTTCAAAGACACCTGGCTTCGTGTTCCTCCCGGTCTAGAGCGAATGTGCACACAGCGTCACCCTCTGCCACCGGGTACCAGCTGGCACCACCCCCAGCCTGTCATCCTGCAGCTGCCTGGCAGCCCAGTGAGCAGGACGAGCATCTGAGGAGAAGCATCACCTGATTCAGCTCAGAGATGCTCAGCTCTCACCAGACACCTGGAGAAGGAGGTTTAGGGTCCTGCAGAGGGGGTTTAAGGCTCTGAGACAGATACAGATTATGAAGGGGGCGAGATGCAGCGAAAAGCTCCACTGTGACCCCTGTGACTTGTTCTCGGTCTCTGCCACCCTCTTCTTCCTCCCAACTCAAGTCCCCACGTCACTCACTGCTCAGTTTTTTTTCCCCTGGCAAATCTGGCTCGTGAGGGAAAAAATACGTCGAGAGCAGATTCCGAGGACCGAAAGTGGAATTCTAGTCTAAGTTTACAACCCCAATGGAAGCCCCCTTCTGTGGATGTTTATTAGAGGCTGTATGTACCGCTGAGCACGTCCTGGTTTTCTTGGCCACATCACTGCTGAAAGGGACTTCAGGATTGAGTGTGGGCTCATAGAGCTGCCTCAACAAAACGCACATCCAAATTCCTTCTTATCCAAACTTACCGAATGGAGCATCTGAAGATCAGTCTGTCTGCCCGTCTGTCACGTGGGGTCACTTTAAGCCTATTATGTGTCAGGCATTCTGCTCAGAAGGAAAAGCACACAAGCCTTGCCTGCATGTGACCTGCACGTCAGTGCTCCAGAACATTCTTATTTCCTAAGTTCTATTTCAGGGACCTTAGCTAGTCATAGGCATCCGCTGAATACGGAAGCATTTCTTTTATATTTGAGTCCGTGACATCTCCTTATACACCTTTTAACCTCTCATTCCACCTTTGGGATCCTTTCTTCCACAACATTTTAATTTTCCTCTCTATTACCATTGATCATCCATCCATCTATCCATCCATCCATCCATCCACTATCCATCATCCATCTATTTAACACCTATCCACTCATCCATCATTTCCACCCACTTACCCACTCATGCATTCATTATCCATCCATCCATCCATCCATCCATCCATCTATCCACCCATCCATCCTCCACCCATCCACACATGAACATGTTATATGCAGCAGGTGCAGTGTGAGCCCTGGCTGCACAAAGGTCCGTGTTCTCAAGAAGCCTGCAGCCTAGAGCAGGGAGACACGTATGCAAGTGTGGTGAGGGCTTGAGGAGCACTGAGAAGGGAGCCCTGGTCTTACTCAAGGAATTAGGGAAGGCTCCACAGACCAAATGACACAGGGGAGAGCCATGATAGAGAAGGGCTCACCACTGTTGAAGAGGAGGAGGCTTAGACGGCGCAACAGCACGTGGAAGGGAAATGAAGCAGAAAGAGCACAGGGTGTTCAAGGAGTCGGGAAAAGTTCAGCGGGGATGAAGCGCGAGGTGCGCAGTGGAAGGTGCAACCAAGGCAAGAAGGACCAGACGAGGCCAAAGCGGGAAGGCTCTCGAAGGCCAGAGTCAGCCTCCGCCTCATGGGCTTCCCTACACTTTCTTTGACCCGAATTTTATCATCGCAACAACAGTGGCCATAACCATGTCTGCTCCGCTCTACTGTTACCACCGACTCTTATGACTATTTTCCAAGTTCCGACTATGAGCCAGGCATGTGCTGAACACGTGCCACCTGTTTATTCCTTTCAATAACCTGTGGGGTGATACTATAATTATTCCCGCTTTATAGACGACCAAGTGAGGACAGATTGGCCTCCCTGTCCCAGGCCACACGGCAAGCACTTGGTGGCACTGGAATCACACACTTGCTGCAAAGCCCTCTGGTTAGGCTGTCACATCAGCAAAACCTCCCTGAAGACGGGCCCATGGCGATTCCCTGAGCACCCAGGCTCTGTGGTGGCCCCCCTCACTCAGTATTTCAGACACACGTTCCCACTTAGTTCTTAGTATCCTGTAGGTCTTCCTCTCTCTTCCTCAAATGGTTGCTAAAAACACAGCATCTCAAATGGGGCTGCGAGCTCACTTTTTCAAGTGCAGCGGCTGATGCCGGGCGGTTACTAAGGACCTGGGGCTGGTCTCCTCCACCTGCCGAGACATCCTGATGGGTGTCAACGCTCTGCCCAGCATCCGGCCTGCTTGGGTTGGGGCCAAGGGGACTGACATGTGCTATATCCATTTCTGCACCCACTTCATTCATTCATTTCGTAAAAGCCACCCACATGCCTGCTACATACGGGTGCTGGGGGTGCGACAGCATCAACATGCACGTTTCTGCCCTCGTGGAGTTTAAAGTCTGGTGGGGAAGCAAACAAAATGCAAAAAGCACGGATTACGACTTGCAGCTCTTTTTTCTATGAAAGAAGCAAACATGACTTGGAAATTCAAAATGAGACGGTGATGAGGGACAGACCCCTTTAAAAAGATGCCATTAGGCTGAGGCCAAAGGTAGGAAGATGCTGGCCTTGTGGGCGAGTGTGGGGAGGAGTATTCCAGCAGAGGGCAGAGAGGAACCAACATAGCCCAGAAATGGACACAAGAGAGGGGAGTCGGAGCCCGTGGGCAAGGGGAGGGCAGGGGAAGATGCTGGTAGAGTCAGCGGGGTGGGAAAATACCAGGGTGAAGGGTTTGGCTTTCGTTTTAGGTGCAGGGGGAGCCTTTGAAGGGCTTTGGGTTGAGATTGTCATGGTTTGGTTTACGCTTTAACCCCTCTATGTGTTCAGGGAAAAACAGATGGGAGGGGGCGGGGGCGGGAGCTTGAAAAAAGTCAGGAGGCCGCCGTGTGAGCCCAGGAGAAAGTCAATGGTATTTGGACTGGATCATGGTGGAGTCCATGGGGATGGAGGCTGCTGGGTGGACTCAAGACTGATGTGTGTGGGAGGAAGGCGATTAGAGGGGGTGGGGGAGGACAGAGAGGAAGCACAGAGGGTTCCTGATGTTCTGGTGTGAGTAGCACTGTAGATGACACGTGTCTGAGATGGAGGGACGGAGGCCAGGGCTGGGCAAAATGCCAGAGTCCCAAGGCTAGTCGACAAAGAAAACCCAACAATGTCCAGTGTTGTGGGCAGCAGCCTAACATAGGGCTTGAGAGGGTAGAACTCTGGAGCCAGCAAGTCTGGGTTTAAATCTTGGCTCTGCCAATGACTAGCTGTGTGTCTCTGGGAAAGTTGTATCACTGCTCTGTGATTGACTTTTTTTTAAATTTTAAAAATGGAGATACTCTTTTTGCGGTCCTTATGAAAATTGCATGAGTTAATATACACAGAAGGTGTTTAGAACACAGGCGTCTGGTCCATGGTAAAAAAAGAGCAACGCAACAAATGAAAGCCATTACTGCAATTAACAAACAGGCGGAGCGCCCCTCTGCTCGAGGCCCCATCCTCCTGGGGGGACATCAGCTTTACCTTCTGGGGCTTACGTTCCTGTTGGGGGTAACACACACACCGAGGCCCTCCCACCAGCTGTTGATCACGTGACTTCCGCAGTGGTTATGAAATGCTGTAAAAGATCAAATTTAAGCAAGGAGTCCAGTGGCATTTTGTACGACACGCCAAAAGTCCGTTTCGTCATGGGACTATCTGGTCCTCCTCCAATGGCATTAAGTTTGCTGGCCTCAAGCTGTGGCTTTTCACCTTGTAATCCTGCAAGAGGCAAAAACATTCAACCTACCTCTAAAGGGAGAGAGTAGGCAAACGTGGCCACAGGATTTATTGTCAAGGTTTATTGCAAGAAAAGAAGGCAAAACATAGGCGATGAGCTGGACTAAGCAAATGATTCCAGGAGACAATGAACTCGGGTAACTGATGTGATAAAAGGTTTTCCTTAATTCGCAAAGTCGCTGTAATCTGATGGCACTGAAGGAGAAAAATCTATCGATCCCGCCACAGGTTAAATCCATTAGAGAAATACACTTACTGTGCACAGTAAAACTGGGAGCTCCAAATAAAACCCAGTCGTGACACCCAGAAATAGGACAGATTCTTTCAAAAGATAAAGCAACAACAATGGCATTAACATCTCTTAGGTAAGTGAGAGAGGCCAGAAATGGGAAAGCAGTGCGGAGAAATTGATTTGGAAACGGTTGGGGGTTGGGGGGTGGGAACAGCTGCTGTACAGCCTGAAATACTTTAGAATCAGTGTCTCTCTTCTCGCAGGATTTATATCTGTGAAATGAGGAGACTGCTACTTAATAAACACTCCAGGTGCTTATCAGGGGAAGATAACAAACAAAAAAAAGAAAGAAGAGGCTCCAAATACAGAGTGTGACGTGAGCAAATGCAAATCAAACTTCAGAGTGACCCCGTTTCAAACAAGGAAGTAGCCTGGGTGCTTCTGTCTTCTTCCAGCGGTCACAGACACCTAATAAGAAGCTCCCAGGCTCAGAAAACAATGCTTTCTGGAAGCTGTCGGCCCATCTGCGTGGAGACTAGAGAGGAATGCTTTCAGCCGTTGGAGACAAATCAAAGGCAAAGGAGAAAAAAGGGAATATACACCTCGCCACTTACCAGGGAGCAGACGCAGGTATTTTTGCTGAGCCAGTGACAGAGAGAACGTGTAGTCTCATGAAGCCTTTCTCATATGCAGAGAAAGACTCTCCAATTTTAAGAGACCCCTGGTGTTGACATAAATGATTTTTATTCTAATATTATTTAAATGTATACAAGCAAAAAACTAGGTATTAACGTTTGCTTATAGCACTTAACCCACCAAAGACAGATGTCTAAGAAGAATACCAACTGAAGTACCACCCGAGAACATTCAACTGAACGATATTCATCCAGCCTAACGGATAACGTGGTTTTGTGGAAACAAAATTGCTCCCATTGAGTTTCAGAAAAATATGACCCTGGTTCTGGTTCTACGTTGAATGTTCCTCTCTTTGATTTTAAGAATACACTCGCACATAACGGCTGTTTACATACTTTGGAAATACAGAGTGGTACACAGATCTTCAGAGCTTCGTCTGTCTGACTAGAATAATCAGACCTTCTATGACCCTGAAATTCTTCCAGTAAGTAGTCCTTGAATGTCTCTGTCAGTGAGGTAGAATTGGACCACCTTTTTATTTGAAGCCAAGGCAGTAGGATTACAGTATAAAAAAAAATCTGCATTAAATATGTACCCATCTTAAATATTGTTGGACTCCTGGGAAACATTTTTCATTTTATTTTTACTCTTCTATTTACAAATAATAAACGCTTGGGAACTGGTATCTAAAAGGTAAGCGTCCATGAAATCGTTAAGAAAATGACCTAAAACTTGGGAAAAAGGCAAAAGCTTGCTACATGTGTTTTCCGAGTCAAACCAGAGTACCACCTAACAAGCCTGCCTGGGCTTAACCTGGCTATAGCTAGGGTAGGGGGTAGCACACTGCCACTGGTAGCCTGATTTTTGTAAATGAAGTTTTATAGAAATACCGTCATTTCTATAATATATATAGTCAACTATAATATGTATAAAGGCAACTCTGTGCTGAGCAATTGTGACAGAGACTGTGGCCTGCGAAGCCTAAGATACTTCATACCTGTGGCCCATTGCAGAAAAAGCTTGCTGAGCCTTAATCTAGGGGATGCTATTTGAGTTGATTTACTATTTGCTAATGATTAGGAATCAGATTCTGTAAAGTTAGATGTTAACTTGTAGAAGACTGATAAATTGCAAGTGATTTCTGTTGGGTAGAAAGATAACCCCCTAAACTTATGGTTTTAGTGCCCTGAAGGACATTGACCAGGTTTGGATCTAAGTTAGCACTCTTATCTCATCCTTCTTTACTCTCCTTTGAGCCACCTTTGTCATCCTGCTGGTTCGCTCCTGAATGAGCTGTCTAAACCCTTGACAGTTGCTCACCACATATTTGTATTTGAGTCATGTTTTTAACTTTCTGAAATGTGTACTTCGACATACGTTATTTGTTTACAACTGATCAGTGAGTGTACATTTACTGACCAGCTCTGATTGATTCAATGACCCACGGAGCCCTTTCTACATAGAAGGGTTATGTTAGGTGCCACGTGGGATACAAAAGCAAATAAGGACTGGAGTTGATAGAACAGTGAAAAATAACTCCCAAAACTATTATAGATTAGACATGTGTGCCCAGAAAAAATATGTATATTAAGAGTCATATTCTTTGTAACTGACTGCTGAGTTATAATTCTTTACTGATGGGTGAGACTATAGATGTTTAAAGTTTTCTCCTTTCTTTTCTTCATTTTCTGTAAAGAGCATCTTGTAAAATTTTTAAAAGGTGGGGGGAGGGAGAGAATTTTAATTTTACAAAAATTTCAGTTCAAGGTAAAAATAACAAGGTAAAAGTTGGAGGCAAAAGCACAAAGAGCTAGCTTAGTTTCAAAGGGGAAGAGGTGTTTTTTTGCTTTTATTTTTTTTTTTCTCCCGAGAAAATTGTGGAAGGCCATGTGCTTTCAGTGGGAAATTAGGAAACAGAAAAAAATTCAGACAGGGCCAGGGAGCCAGACGAGAGGCCTTGGAAGCCAGACTGGCAAGTCTGACCCATCATCTTGGTTAAGACAGAGCCGCTGTGGCCTTAAGACTGGAAGGAAGAGAGCCAGGTAAGAGCCTGCTGCATCATCCAGACCTGAGATGAAAACTCAGCACAGTTCTTGGCAGAGGCACGGATGTACGGACCACAAAAATAGGTGAGGAGCTATTTCCAAAGACAGACTGAATGGTGACTGAAATCGCTCTGGTGATGGGCTTGCTGGGAAGAATGCCTATCAGAGGTGGGGAGGGGACAGGGATCTTCCAGAAACACCACATTAGAGATGTAGCTGATGCACTCCAGTGGGGAGTCCTGCAAAGCCAGCAGCATCTTAGCCATCCTGGCATCCCTGAGGCTTAGCTACTGGGATGGTCTTAGCTACATTGGCCTTGACAGTCTCAAAAGATTGGATGAGAATCGGGGAGTTCTCAGCTGTGGGAACTGAATTCGACTTAAGAAAGCCTGTTCTGCTGAACATCCCAGGACACAGAAAGGGTTGGCGTGAAGGAAGCCGCAGCACTTATTCACCCTTGGTGACCAACAAATGCCCCGTCAACGAGGGTGGACATTTGTTCATTATACGTGGAAGCAACCTAAATGTCCATCGACAGAGGAGTGGATAAAGAAGATGTAGTACATGTATACAGTGGAGTATTAGTCATAAAAAAAGAATGAAATAATGCCATTTGCAGCAACATGGATGGACCTATAAATTATCATATTAAGTGAAGTAAGTCAGACAGAAAAAGACAAATATCATATGATATCGCTTATATGTGAAATCTAAAAAAAACGGTACAAATGAACTTATTTACAAAACAGAAATAGAGTCACAGATGTAGAAAACAAACTTATAGTTACCAGGGGGTATGGAAGGGAGGGATAAATTGGGAGATTGGGATTGACATATACACAGTACTATATGTAAAACACATAACTAATAACGACCTACTGTATAGCACAGGGAACTCTACCCAATAATCTGTAATGACCCCTGTGGGAAAAGAATCTAAGAAAGAGTGGATATATGTATATGTATAACAGATCCACTTTGCTGTGCACCTGAAACTAACACAGCATTGTAAATCAACTACACTCCAACAAAATTTTTTTTAAAAAGATGTGTGTCAAACAGACTCACAGATTTTGAAAAGAAACTTACGGTTACCAAAGAGCAAACATGGGGGAGGGGGAAGGGATAAATTCGGAGCTTGGGATTAATATGCATACAATCCCATATGTAAAATAGATAACCAACAAGGACCTACTGTAGCACAGAGAACTCTACTCCATAGTCTATAATAACCTATATGGAAAAAGAACCTTAAAAAGAATGAATATATGTATATGTATCACTGAATCACTACGCTGTCCACCTGAAACTAACACAACAATGTAAATCAACTATACTCCAATAAAATTAATTTAAAAAACCCCACTCAAATTGAAAAAAAAAAAAAAAGATAGGTGTTGAGCATCTGCTCTCCTGGGCATGATTCTAGGCCTGGGAACACAGCAGGGGACAGACAAGTGAGGTCACTGTCATCACAGAGCTTCCACTGCAGCTGGGGAGACAGATAATCAAATGAAGAAAGTCTGCATTATATCAAAGGTGGTAAAGTGTTATGGAGGAAAAGAAAGCCCTAAGAGCAAGGGGAGCCCTGGCTGTGGTGGAAGAGTTGCTCCTTTATCCAGCGGGGTTAGGGACGGCCTCTCCATCAGTGTGACTTTGGCCAAGGACAAAGAAACAAGCTATGTGGATCCCTACAAGACTAGCGGTTTGTTTTGAGTGATGTGGGGAGTCAGGGAAGAGCTGTGAGCAGAGGCCAGAAGAGCTGATTTTCATTTTTCAGGGTCACGCTAGCTGCGGTGCTGGGCAGAGCCTGGGAGGCCTGGCTGGAGAACATTCCTGATCCAGGTGAGAGAGGATGGTGGCTTGGACCAGGGAGGGCGTGCCGCCACTGGGGAGATGGCTTCGGGTCCAGGATACAGATATTTAAGATCAGACTGATACGATTCACTGCTGGCTTGTCCGTGGGGTGTGAAAAGAACAAACAAAAGTCAAGAGTGTTCTTTAAGGAAGCTCCATACTGTTCTCCATAGTGGCTGTATCGATTTACATTCTCACCATCAATGCATGAGGGTTCCCTTCTCTCCACACCCTCTCCAACATTTACTGTTTGTAGATTTTTTGATGATGGCCATCCAGTGAGAGGTGATACCTCATTGTAGTTTTGATTTGCATTTCTCTAATAATGAATGATGTTGACCATCTTTTCATGTGTTTGTTGGCCATCTGTATGTCTTCTTTGGAGAAATGTCTCAAAAATAGACACATGCACCCCAATGTTCATTGCAGCACTATTTACAATAGCCAGGACATGGAAGCAATGTAAATGTCCATCGACAGAGGAATGGATAAAGAGGATGTGGTATATATACAATGGAATATTACTCAGCTATAAAAAGGAACGAAACTGGGTCATTTGTAGAGACGTGGATGGACCTAGAGACTGTCATAGAGAGTGAAGTAAGTCACAAAGAGAAAAACAAATATCGTATATTAATACATATACGTGGAATCTGAAAAAACTGGTATAGACAATCTTATTTACAAAGCAGAAATAGAGACACAGACGTAGACGCAGAGGACAAACATACGGATGCCAAGGGGGAAGGGGGGGGTGAGATGAACTGGGAGATTGGGATTGACATATACACACTATTGATACTATGTAAAAAATAGATAACTAATGAGAACCTACTGTATAGCACAGGGAACTCTACTCATTGCTCTGTGGTAACTTAAAGGGAAGGAAATCCAACAAAGAGGGGATATATGTATACATGTAGCTGATTCACTTTGCTGTACAGTATAAACTAACACAATATTGCAAAGCAACTATACTCCAATTAAAAAAAAAAAAGTCAAGAATGTTTCCAAAACGTTGGCCTTGGTGACTAGATAAAGAGAACTGCTTTTTACTGAGACGGAGAAGAAAGGAGAAAGGAAGAATTCCATCTTGGACATATGAAATTAGAGATGCCCTTTCCTGGTACAAGTGGAAATGCCCAGTAGGTCACTGGACACGTCAACCAGAGAGTCAGGTGTAGAGCTGGAGGTATCAGCTATGATACCTGACTATGATACGTGACTGAATGAGGAGTGAGCATATAAACCAAGGAGAAGAGGCCTGGGGACTGAGCCCCGGGATGCTCCAACATGGGGGGGGGGTGGGTCTGGGAGAACAGAAAGAATGAGCAGGGGTCTGAGAAGGAGTGGCCAAGGCAGTAGGCGCTGAACCAAGATGCCAAGCAGATAAAGTTTCTGAATCACAGTTAAGAAGGTCAGGACCGGGGAGTTCCCTGGAGGTCCAGTGGTTAGGACTCCGCGCTTCCAATGCAGGGGGCACAGGTTCCGTCCCTGGTCAGGGCACTAAGATCGCACATGCCACTCGGTGCGGCCAAAAAATAAACAATAAACAATCAAGCCAAGAAGGTCAGGACTGAGCACTGACCTTTGAATTTAGCCACTCAGAGGTCATCGGTGACTTAGTAAGAGCTGTTTTGGTAGAACGATGGGAGCAAAAGAGAAAAGGAGTAAAGGAACTGACGATGTCAAGGACTGGGGACAAACCCAGGAGTGATGCTCTACGTGGAAGCAACTGCTGACGTGGATGTGACGGGAAGGGAGGTTCCATCTTTTTTTTTTTTTTTTTTTGCGGTACGCGGGCCTCTCACCGCTGCGGCCTCTCCCGTTGCTGGGCACAGGCTCCGGACGCGCAGGCTCAGCGGCCACGGCTCACGGGCCCAGCCGCTCCGCGGCATGTGGGATCCTCCCGGACCGGGGCACGAACCCGTGTCCCCTGCATCGGCAGGCGGACTCCCAACCACTGCGCCACCAGGGAAGCCCTCATCTTTTTTTTTAAATTGAAGTATAGTTGATTTATACAGCATTTCAGGTACACCTATTTCTTTTTCAGATTCTTTTCCATTACAGGTTATTACAAGATCTTGAATATAGTTTCCCGTGCTATGCAGTAGGGCCCTGTTGTAGGGAGGCTTCACCTCTTAAGATGAGGGCTATCGGAGCTTCATTGACTCAGAGTTGCCCAGGACAGAAGCCAAACCTGAGGACGCTGGGGAGAGTGGGGAGGGGGGAACCATAGGATCCACGTTCTGGTGCAGGTGAGAGAGGATGGGGTTGGCACACAGGTGGTGCCAGGAGCTACTGCAGCAGAGGGCCTGGATGTAGACACAGGCACGGGTAGGCCAGGAGATGGGACTTGTGGACGTCTGAGGAAAGAGGAGGGTGAAAGGAGCCGGGAAACACAGCAGAATCACCGGGCGGCGCTAAGGTTCACTTGAAACAGGCGGTTAGGGCGGCATGGACGCTTAGCAGCCTTAAGGTGGTCAGTTTCCAGAGTGGACTGGCAGGAATCGGCCCGGGGCTGTGGGTGGGGTAGGGAAAGGGTGACACCTGCACATCTGGAGGCGGGTGGGAGGTATGCTTCAGGTGGCGGAAGTTACAGAGAGAGGCCGTGCGGTGGCAGTGTCTTCGGGAGGTAGGAAGGATGCAAATGGAGGAAAATTCTCAGGAGTGTGAGCGCCCGGGCAGAGGGCGGGCACCTGGAAGGCCCCCAGGTTCTCCGCCGTGCGTCAGGTGACATCACCTTCCACAGGCTACAGGAGCGGGTGGAGGAGGGGCTGGGGACTCAGTGTGCGGTTCACGGCACTCGCAGCCTGCCGCACGTTCAAATCGGACATCACTGATCCATAAGAAACACGCAGAAGTGCAGGAAGCATGCCCGCACGGGATGGGGCCAGCCTGCAGTCAAGACCAATGGCCGTGATGGGCAACGATCTCCTCAGGTGGCTCTGCAGCCTCCCTGGCGGGTCCCTGCGCGTAGAATCTGCAAACGGGGGACGGGAGAGGGTTGAGTTGCCGCTGGCAGATGCCACATGATGTCCAGTTTCAAGAGACACATTTCAAAGATTTAATCTCAACTCTGCCACGGCTGACGAGGAGCCACACCCTCTGGAGAGAGGTCTAATGAAGTGTCAGATGACAGAATTTATGTGAGCAGGAGAAGTGCCCAGAAGGGTCCCGGAGAGCTCCATCTCCCACAGGCTGGTCTGTTCCCAGCCCCTGAAAGGGAGCCACTGGGACGGGCCAACGTTCTGGGTTTCACTGGTTCTTGAAAGGAAATATTTGCCATCTGGCCTGAGGATGTAAAATGTGCAGCCAGGGCAAGCGCAGCCTCTTTGCTGAATATTAGTCCTGTGGCTTCTGTTTCGGGGCCTGAAGACCAGAGAGTTCCCCGCCCAGGCCCCGCCGGCCCCCTGAAGCTGTGGGTACCGGGTGTCTCTGCCTCTGTCTTCGGGCTGAGTGCCTGGCATCCATCCTTGCAAAGCAAACGAACAACCCATAAGAAACAAACTCGTTTTTCCTCTCAAGGTACGTCTGGGCTTAAACCCGACAATATGCTCTTTCAATTCTATTTTTCTTTAAACCCCACCAAATTTCATGTGTATTTATGAATATAATGTTACGGCCAAATTCCTGGCGATTTATTCACATTCGAAACGCCCAGCTGTGGTGAGAAAAGAGGAGCACATTTTTCAAGAGGGGAAGAAATGACTTTTCCCAATATATCAAAAATATGTCCCATTTTCTTCCCACATATCTGATATAGCAAAGAGCAAAGGAGGAGGCTTGAGGAGAAGGTCTGTAGACTCCAGACTTCTCCAAAAGGGGAGCCTGCCCTCTTCATGGTGAGCTTCGGAACTTGCCTGCTCCGGGAAGATGGGGTGTTATGTAGTCAAACCCTCAGCCTCACTTGTAAAACCCCTTCCCAGGTTGAGGGCCCTCATGCATTTAGACTAACCACACGGAGGTTTGGTTTGGGGCAATTATCTGGATGCTTCACTAAGGTAAGAAAAAGCGATTTCCAGGACCCAGATGACGTCGATGAGGCGAGGCGAGGCGAGGCGATCTAGCGATGCTGGTAAACGCAACCTGCTCACCACTGCCGTTGAGAAAAGCAGAGGTAGTCTGGCTGCTGAAACGACCCAGGTCAGACTCACAGCAACAATCCAGTCTGCTTGGGCCTGAGTCATTGTAGGTCTGAGGGCAGCTGGCCAATCCGTAATGACCACCTATGATGTAACAAACTGTCCAGTTAACAGCCCTCTCCGGCTTCCACTGAACAAGGTGGTCCCCCGCCACCATGTCTCGGGTGCCCACTGGATGCCAGGGAGGGTCCACGTAAGTCCTGCCTTCAACCTGCTCCCACCATCCACCACAGAAAATCTCTGCTCCGGGGAAAGCGGTGGGAGGGATAAATTAGGAGTTTGGGAGTAAGATATACACACCACTATATATAAAATAGAGAACCAACAAGGACGTACTGTAGAGCACAGGGAACTACACTCAATACTTTGTGATAACCTATAAGGGAAAAGAATCGGAAAAAGAATAGATATATATACATATATATGTGTAGATATATGTATAACTGAATCACTGTGCTGTACCCCTGAAAGTAACACAACATTGTAAATCAACTCGACTCCAATTAAAAAAGAAAGAAAGGAAGAAAACCTCTGTTCAAGGCTGTTATCAGCAAAATGTGTCTTAAGTATCATCCAACCCTGTGCTGATGTGAAGCTTCATGAACCTACTAGGGCTTGTACATTTCACGTGACCAGTACATCTAAACAAAACCAAGCGTTCATTTTTAGACTTCCATGAGGTATTTTTCATTAAATCAGAAAAAAATGAGCATTTTAAATTATAAAAAAATACAAAAACATTAACGTTAAGCTTCCCTACATGTCAGTAATAGTCCCTGATAATGGAACCCAACAAGAAGCATTCTTTTAAAATAAGTTATGCCCTTCTCACTCCAGCTAATTGAGATGGTACATGATCATGCAACAAGAATTAAGGTTTGTTCTGTTAACAAACGTAGGCGGTGACTCTCTGATCAAAGGAACACTTTTTGGTCCACCAATTGGCTAGTAAGCACAGAAGTTTCACTAGCCAATCCTAGCACTAAATGCAGGCATTTGATGGGCCCACATACGATACATGGATGGGGTCTTCCACACACATCTACACAATCCATCAACAGCAGGAAGGATGGTGATAGCGGTTAACTCAAGGCAAGAGGGATGCTGTGAGCAGAAACACAGATACCGTAAATGCATAGGGAATGTTCTGGAGACCATAGGTAGATCTGTCTGGGCAGGGCACAGGGCTCTTAAATCTGGGTTGATGGGAGGTTAAGACTAGAAAGGTGGGCTTGGCCAGACTGGGAAAGAGTAGGAGCACCCAGCTAAAGCAGTCAGAATTTCTCCCACAGGAGAGAAGGTTTTTGAGCGATGGGAGTGATAGGCAAAAGGGGAATTTTGAGAAAGAACAGGTAGGTTGAACTGTGTCCCCCACGAAAGGATGTATTCAAGTCCTAACCCCCGGTACCAGTGATCGTGATCTTATTTGGAACAGGGTCTTTGCGGATGTAATCAAGAGGAGGTCAGATGGAGTAGGGTGGCCCAGTCCAATGACTGGTGTCCGTGTAAGGAGAGGGAGATTTGGGCACAGACACGCAGAGGAGAATCATGTGAAGAAACAGAGACACAGGGAAGCAGGCCGTGAGCCGATGAGCAGACAGACACTGGAGGGCTGCGTCTGCTAGCCAAGGACCACGAAGGGTCACCAGCAACCCTCAGAGGCAGGAAGTGGCTGGCCAGGATTCTTCCCTGCAGGCTTTAGAGGGAGCACGGCCCTCGTGGAGGTCAGAAGTCCTTGATTGTAGACTACTGACCCCGTGAACGATGAGAGAATAAATTTCTCTTATTTTTAGCAAAGTACCAATTTGTGGTACTTTGTCATGCCAGCCCTCGGAAAGGAATAACCGGGGGGCCGTGCAAGGTGGAGCAGAGCAGGGAACCGGACATAAGACCCAGAGATGATGGTGGGGGTGACAGCGGGCAGAGCTGAGAAACCGTTCTCCCAGCAAATCAGCAAGGACTGGGAGACGTAGCAGCTGTGCGGAGAAAAGGAGAGGGAAAACGGTAAAGATCCAGAGAGCCCCGGGGCTTCCACTGACGTGCAGACAGACCAGGAGGGAGGGAGGATGCTGTTCTGCGAGCTGGGCCGGGGCCCTGGGTAGAGACCTGTGAGGTGCGGAAGCAGTATGTTGGTTTAGGGATTATGTAATTAACGTGCAGGATGTCCGGGAGAAGAAGGTTGGCCCTCTGTACTGTAAGGACAGAACTCGTGGGGTGGAAAAGTGCGCAAGTCATACGGGTATAAGCAACAGAGGCCAGGCCTCCTGGACTCCCCACTCCCCTCTTGAAACGTGCCAGGCTAAATCACAACTGCCAAACGGCTCTGCTGAGCTCTTCTTTCACCGTGGCTAGAGATCTACCCCATGTGGAGAAATTAGGCTCCAAAATGCGTTCACATGGGCTTGTAGCTGTTAGTACCTGTGGAGAACTTTTGCTTTCTTTCGAGATCTTTAGAAAAATAAACGAGGCATGCCATAATTGTTGGTAATTTGTTTTCAGTTAATGGATTCCAGATTTTGGCCTTTCTGATTATTGCCACTTTTACCTCTTTGGGTCTGCCCTTAAGTTCTCTGAACTATAATTTGGTGTGAATTTAATGACTATCCAATGACATTATGGAGTCTGCAAATCTTCCTTTTTCCTTTTGAGGTGTTTTACCCCATAATCCGAGGGCTTGAAAAACCCCCAAAGTGTTCTATTTCTTCTTCTCTCTTTCTCTCGCTTTTTTAACCAGGAGAGAATAAAGGTCACTCTCCAGTCAGAATAATTGCTGGAGAGGAGAAAAGCTATTTTAAAAAACTTTCTCACAAAATTACAGATTTAAGATGACAATGAAAGTGAAATTGCAGTTGAACTCCAAAGGAAAACCTTCAACTAAAAATACAAGCTGCTCACAACGTGCAGTCTGGCTGCGGCCAAAGGGGCAAAAAGCCCTTTGCTTTAGCAGAATTCTCATCAACCCTGAGTGTCTACAGAATTCAAGTGGCTTCAGGAGGTCCCCAAATTACTGGAGGTTCGCATACCTAGGTGTCTCCGAAATGCTGTTCTGACATTTTCCCAAAGGTCAAATTGAGACTCAATCCTCAAACCACGGAAAAGAAAAACTTGTCTCCACCCAAGACATTTTTCTTTGATTTCACACGGTTGCAGATAGTACAATATGGGGGAATTATGTACAAACTTTTGTACCGATTCCTTTCAAATGTGCCACAGAAAATTACAACTTCCAAACATCTTAGCTGAACTGTTTTTTTTTACCGTGACATCTTTGAATAGACATTTTCTGGGATAGCGTAGGCGTTCAACGGGACGTAACTTTAATCAGGGGAGGCGTTGGCAAGGAGAACAGAAGTATGGAGACATTTACAAGTGGGATGTTAATATGGTAAAAACCATGTAGAACATTCATTTCTAAATTGAAAGTTTCTTACCTTACTACCTAACAAGAGTATGAATTTTATTTAATCCACAGGAATCACAGGAGTGATTTTCTATAAGGAACTAGAAAGCATTCTTTCTTTGATATGTGTTGTATATTAATGATGTATGCCATCTTACCAACCTCTATTTGAAAGAATTACAGGTTGAAGGAGAAAAAAAACTACCTCGGTTCAATTGTAACTGAAATCATATTTAAGGTAAATACTGCAACAGACGTTTTAACTTTATTTTATAAAAAGCAAGTATGGTGGAATTCCTGTATGGAATGTGAGTGTTTCAGCCAAGAAAAATTATGTTTTACAGATTTCAGGCGTTCTTTTTTGAACAAATATAGAAACATAAACATGCGGAAACACAGAAGTCAGTGAGAAGGATGATTTGGGCATAAACTCTATCAATGCATCAAATACCATTTTACTGAAGAGCCATTCAATCTTTAGGCAAGAAATCATGCTTCACAAACGTACCCTGAATATCCTTTCCTTATCCGACAGGATCTGTGGCCAAACATCTTTTCAGGTACATCTTCCCCACCTACTCCCCCAGATTCCTCAGAAACTGCTCAGCAACACTAAAAAAAAAGTTGTATAACTTCGGGTGACAGCGGGGTATGACCCACTGAGCTCTACCCCGACCTTCTCTTGGGAGCCTCACTGTTCCTTATGGACCTTCCTTTCCGTGGTAGATGCGTTCTTGGAAAAATCGAGTTAATCAGATTTCTTTGGTGAACCAAGTCATCTCTTTGGTGCCCCCAGGAGTTTACCCAGGAGGTGAAGAAATTCTACAAAGAGATTTTTTTTGCAAAAGAAGCAGCCACTGCAACACAGCCTGTGACGGACGGCTCGGTTGCCCAGCCTCTAGCTGTCCCAGTCCTTCTGGCTACCTCCGGTCACTGAGGCTGGAAATGGCCAATCTTCCTGCATCTGTGATCCAACCCTGGTCAAGGGGTCTGCTGGGGAGCTTTCTGGAAAGGTTTTCCTCCCTAATGGAAAGAGCAACACGAGGGAGAAAAGAAGTAGCTTTCTGGAGACACTGTTGGGTGAAGGTGTGATGCGCAGGTGTGTGTAGTATCACCTGTGACCACGAGGGGAGCCCCAGGGCCCGCTCAGGAAGACAGTTTACATGAGATAATACACTCCTCACTCTCGAGGCCACGTCGGGTTGGGTACTTTATTACTCACGCTGGAAAGCAGATAACTGCTTCAGGTTCTGTCTCCACGGGCGAGGGCCCTCTGGAAAACCCCTCTCATCCCTCAAGGCGGGGTCAGCGAGCAATCTGAGGGAGGCTTGTCCGACCCCGAGGCTAGGCTAATCACTCCTTCCCTGGTGCCCTGGGCACACAGGTGGCCTCAACTCTCTGTGCCAACACGAATTTTGCTGACTGGCAGGACCAGCTACAAAACTTGTGGTTCCCAGTGCAAAGGAGAACGTGGTGCCCTTGTTCACAAATTATTAACAATTTCTAGACAGTGACATCAAGCATTAAACCAGGGTGGGGCTTATGTGACCCGTCGGTTGGCACACCCATGAAGTTGGCCCTGCTTCCGAGTTGATCTTACCTACGAGAACAGAGCTCAGTAAATCGTCTCTGTAAATGGCCAGATAGCAAATAGTTCAGGCTTTGCAGGCCACACAGTCTTTGTCACAACTGCCCGACCTGCCCTGGTAGTGTCAAAGCAGCCACAGTCAGTATATAAGCGAATGGACCTGGCTGTGTTTTGATAAAACAGTATGGAGGTTCCTTAAAAAACTAAAAATAGAGTTACCATATGATCCTGCAAACCCAGTCCTGGGTGTATATCTGGATAAAACTCTAATTTGAAAAGATACATGCACCCCAGTGTTCATAACAGCACTATTTACAATAGTCAAGTCATGGAAGCAACCTAAACGTCCATCGACAGAGGAACAGATAAAGAAGATGTGGCACATGTATACAATGGAATATTTCTCAGCCATAAAAAGGAATGAAAGAATGCCATTTGCAGCAACATGGATGGACCTAGAGATGATCATGCTGAGTGAAGTAAGTCAGACAGAGAAAGACCAATGTCATGTGATGTCACTTATATGTGGAATCTAAAAAAAGGGTACAAATGAACTTATTGACAAGATAGAAACAGACTCACAGACACAGAAAACAAACTTATGATCATCAAAGGGGATAGTGTGTGTGTGTGTGTGTGTGTGTGTGTGTGTGTCGGAGAGATGTTAGGAGTTTGGGATTAACATATACACACTACTATATATAAAGTAGGTAAACAACAAGGACCTACTGTATAGCACAGGGAACTACACTATTTATCTTGTAATAATTTATACTGGAAAAGAATCTGAAAAAGAATGTATATGTCTGTGTATATATATATATATGTATATACATAGATATATGTGTGTGTATAACTGAATCACTTTGCTGTACCCTTGGAACTAATACACCACAGTAAATTAAGGACAAAAAGACTTTATTTATAACAAGCGGATTTGGCCAAGGGGTCCTTGTTGGCAGACCACTGATCTAGAGCAGAGTCTCCTAAACTTTAATGTGCACGTGGATCACCCGAGCATCTTGTGAAACTGGAGGCAGCAGTACAGAGTGTTCCTGCGGCCTGATCTGCGCTGACAAGCTCCCAGGTGATTCTGATGCTGCCAGCCGTGGGACCACGCTTTGGGGACACACGTTGGCGTCTGAGAAACACTGGCCTAGAACTGGAAAGTGGGACCATGAGATTTACCTCTGTGATCAGTGGCATGCACAGGAAGCCCCCTCTAGACTCCCCCAAGGAGTCCAAACTCCACAAAGACAGGAGCTGGACCACCTGTTTTAGTCACCACCACTGTATAACCAGTACCCAGCACAGTGCCTTGTGTGGTTAAATATATGTTCAGACATGTAAATTAATTACAGGGACTCCACAAACACAGGCTAAATGAATTCACTAGGAGTCAAGCTCCCAAGGGACAGGAACTATTTCTTATACTTCTGGAATCTTCTAGACTTCCTAGGAAAGAGCCTCTGTATTACAGACTTTAAATAAACGTTCGTTGACTATGCTTAGATGTATCTTACCCAGATTCTATGTTTATACTTCCACCACTGTGGTTCTAGTCATCCTTTTTCACCTTTCTGTCCATCAATCCTTCCCCCTTCTGCTGGTAACATAACCCACACTCCTGTGGACACCCTGTTCTAAGTGGATTAGGTAGGTCTGACCCCAAGTCATCGTCACATGAATTGGCATGGAAACCATGTTGGCCCAGATATAGCCCCAGTTTCCTGGCCATGGTGATTGGTTCAGAGACAGGCACAGAATGAGAGCCAGGCCAAGTGGACACCACTGCAAGCCTTTGCTGCTGGCTCCTGGGAGAGATGGTATCTTTCACCTGCTGCTCCAAAGCTGAGACCTGGACTCTGGGAATGCCGATGGCCTTCATGACCATCGTGGCAAGAGAGCCTGAACCAAGAGACAGCCAGAGAAATAGGGCCCTGATGATATTCTGAGGCCTTGGTTCCAACCGTGCCTGAAGCAAGTTGTATCTTGCTTCCCAGTTATGTGGTGCAAACACTTCCTTCTGTTTTCATTAAGCAGCTTGAGTTGGTTTTCTGTCACTTACAACCAGAAGAGTTCTGACTCTATAGAAAAAAAAAAACAAAAAACCTCTATGTACTCTGAGCCAACTTTATTCCTCTTAAGTTTCACTAGTTTAGGTACAAGAACCCACTTTATATAGGATGGCTAAAGATTTAATTTAATGTTAGTAAAAGCTATAAAACCTGTAATGAATGAGACCACCCACATCCACTGGTTTGTTACCATTTCTTGAAGCTCAGCTCAATCCATAACAATTCAGGATCAGTACATTTGTTAAACATGTCTTTCACATAGAAAGTCCTTTTGCAAGGGATAGGCAGCCATAGATCAAGTGGACACCTGGCATCGGGTAGGTGAAATGCAAACTCACGCTGTATTTTCCAGAAGTGAAGACAAAACCCAGGCTAGGATACCCTGTCTCAGATTTTGTAAACTCCTTGTATCATCTCTGCCCTCCCATCACTTTATGACTCTCTGTGTCAGGCCTAGAGAATGCACAACATGTTACTGCTTGGGAAACGCTGATCAGTGTATTGTGGTGATATTCTTTTTTATTGTTGTTGATACTTAAAAAAATTTGAGATAGTCTGGTCACCAGATGATCAGTTTAATGAGCAAAAACATCTCTGGGATCTGGGTACATTCCAATAATGTACACTAGTACATACACTCATCCACATTAAAAGAAAATAACACATCATAGTCTAAAAATCTTTGGGGGAAGGCTGTAATCCAGCCTTCCCAGCAAGACTTCATGTGTCTGGAGAAATGCCTATTGTTTTTTCCAGCAGCATCGAAACAAGTTACCTTGAATACAGCAAAGCTGGGCCTAACCTGAACTCAAATAACTGGACTACAGAAAATCTCTGACAGTGTGTTGTTGTTAAATTTTCTTCATGGGTGAAAATAGACTATAAGAAAACAAGGTCATTCTCAAGTTAAGACCACTAGTCTCTAGAACTAGCCTACAGACACTGAATTTCTTTCTTACCCCTTTTCAAAAAATATTTGCCGTACACACCGGAGAAGATTTCAAGACCCTAAATTCCATAACAGCAGCCAACCATTAAATTATACTCAGCTGGGACATTCTCCTACCTGGTCTAGGAATATGGACTAATCCTACTTTGAAAACATTTTCGAACACAAGCATTAAAGGAAAAGAGTTGACTCCTTAACACTCGGCCAGGGAATTAAGTTAATCACAACATCACATGAATAAAGAGAAACAGTCTCCTGCTTCCAGAACACTTGTATTCATATCAAATGTTGACAAAAACACTAATTGTCTCCTGTCAAAAAATACTGTTTTCTACTATAGAATGTTTGTATCTGCTAAGACCAAATATTAGATAATGACAAGATTATCTGGCTGATACCACCATTTAAAGGAAAACAAAACAAAACACAAGCAAGAAGCATGCTAAGTTCTAAGTGTGTTAAGGATGTGGGTTTTCTTTCTCCTGAAGGCTTTACAATTCTCTGAAGATATGAAAGAAGGAAAACAAGGATTAAGAACATGAACTGGGAGTTACTTCAGATGGACCTTTTGTGACCTTGAATTTGAAAGCTTGGAGAAAGAGAGGAGACAAAAGGACACAGAAAAAGGAGAGGGGGTTGTTAAGCCTCTTTGTCCGCATAAGGGAACGCTGCATGACTTCAAGAATATTAGCAGAGTTGACATACTTTTGATTTCCTAAGTAAGAAATAATGATGCATTATTTCTTTTCTTACAATCTGAGCCACATTATAGCACAGATTATGCCAACTATAATAACTCAGTTTGAGGTCAGATATTTATGTGAAACAACATTAAAAGGATCATTTAAGAGACAATTCTCAAAGAAGAGATCAACATACATCTGTGCACTTGAGATATTATTTTCTCAGATTTGAGATGCTATTGATATTGAGGATTTTTTCCAGGCTCTTGTCCACCACTAATAAACTCAATATAAAATACGATTGCTTCCAGTCTAATAATACTGACTCACATAGCAACTGGTTACTAAAATATAATTTCTTTTATGGCTCCCTAACATTTTTGCAAAACTTTCAAAGTTTAAATTACTCCAGATTATTTACTGATAAGAAGATTATAACTGCTGTTATTGATATGGTTACTCAACCACCCATATTCTTCCAGATTCTTGTTCCACTCATCTCCTTATCATCATCCCTCAGGAATTAGAGATTAAATTTCAGAATATCTTGTTAGATAAGATTACAAACATATACAGAAACCTATACATGTTTTAACATGAATAACACTAACAGGAAAAGTCGTGGACAGCTGGCCTTCCAAGTGACTAACATATTTCCATTTCTCTGTAATTTTTTTTCTGGTAATGTATTTTTTAAAGAAAGATAGTTGTTATTCACAGAATTGCAACTTGTGGATGGGATTGTAGGTTTGCAAACTTTGTCGTTTTTTCTTTCTTTCTTTTTCTTTTTTCCTCTTGGCTGCACTGTGCAGCTTGTGGGATGCCAGTTCCCGGACCAGGGATTAAACCAGGGCCACAGCAGTGAAAGTCCAGAATCCTAACCACTGGGCCACCAGGGAACTCCCAAACTTCGTGTTTCTTGATTTGCTGCTCTGACGAAGAAATACTTCTACTGACTGAGATAAGGGAAGGAGATCCCTGGAGAATCTGAAGAAGCTGCCATAAAAGTTCCTTAATTTAAATCACTGGTGCTCAACTGGGGGTGATTTTGCCCCACAGACGGCAACGGAAACACAGCTGACCCTTGAACAACGTGGGTTTGAACTGAGCAAGTCCACTTATACGTGGATTCTTTTTCAGTAAATATGTGCTACGGTACTGTACGATCCATAGGTGGTCGAAACCGCAGATGCATAACCGTGGATACCGAGGGCCGACTATAAAGTTATACATGGATTTTCAACTGCATGGGGCGGAGGTCAGCGGCCCTAAGCCCTGTGTTGTTCGAGGGTCAACTGAATTTGGAGACATTTTTGGTTGTCACAACTTATGGGGCAGATCGTGGGTAGAGGCCAGGAATGCTGCTAAACATCCCATAATGCACAGGACAGCTCCCCTCTGCAAAGAATCTTCCCCTTTTCTGCAAAAGTCCCTAGTGCTGAGGTTCAGAAACCTGTTCTAACTTTGTCAGCCTTTCATTCTTGGTTGGCTGGATGGCGCTCAGAGCTCCTGGAGATTCATATGTAATTGTGTCCACAAACAAATAAATGTGGGAGCCACAGGAAAGACACATCATACAGAGAGTTCTTAACAAAGGTACTAAGTAAAAAGAAAGAAATCAACTAGGATTTAAGTTTGCTTTTCAAGGATGGGTGATTAGCCAACAGGAAATAGACCACATGTTCATTGTGGGACAAAATCAACACCTCAGAATGCAGTTGGAAGAGACCAGCAGTTCACAACCTAGGAAGACCGAGCAGAAAAAAAGAACAGTCTAAGCATCCCGGTTAAAACAATCTTTTGACTGTAGCAAGAAAAGGCTACGAAACCCAGCAGGGAGTAAACTTCTTTGAATGGTATCCATCAGAAACTCTTGTACTGCAGGGGAAGAAAAAGAGAAGAGAGATTTTTTTCCCGTTACTTCCTATGACTTTTTGGTGATCACTTCCCCTAGCCAACAGCAAGGGAGCTTCTTCTTGATTATGTGCCAACTTTTTGTCATAAGATTATTCTCTGAGAATTGTCAAATGACAGACATTTCTTTTCAAGCATTAATGAAAAACTTTTCTATTACGCATTATACTGCTGTCAAAATTGAGACCAGTGAGAGCAATGAAAGGAGGAATTCTGAAGGCAAGAACATTGTCAGTTCACAGTCGGGAATTCTGGCAAAGAACCCAAATCCTATCAACACAGGAGCTACATTTTTCATTCTTTAATTACTTTTCATGGCTACTTCCAGAGAAAATGTAGACCGTTCACACCTTGATGAAGAGGGTGAAAAGATAATACAGCTTCTGAAATCTTTATTCTGGTCTCCTCCCAGGGTATAAATTTCTTTAGACACCTCTATAAAATTCTGCTGGACATGGAAATGGTTCCAAACTGATAAAAATGAATAAAAATTACCTGATTGACAGGGCTCTTCCCTTTCTTGTCTTGGCACAAAAGACAAAACTGCCTTAAGCAGTGACTATTGTTTAGAATTCACAAGGGTAATTGATGGTGATAAAATAAATGACTCCTATTGTCATGTAGAATTTATTAGGATTTGTCACCATGATATGATGATATTGTCATGCTTTGATTGTGACAAATGCAACAGTCAGATTTTATAAACTGTAGCGTTTGAGACAGTGCTCACATGATTATCAGAATAATCCAGATATTTCAGCTGCATTCTGTCAACAGCTGTTCAAGAAGTTTGCAGGAAGAGGATGAGAAAGCAAGGACTATGCCATCACACTGGGTAAAGGCTTTAAGCCATAGAAGACCCAAGAAAGATTTAATACAGCAAGAAGCTTTTTATTCTTTCTTTACTATAACTCCCAGTCCAACAGCATTGAGCTCAATAGCAGAACATGTGACTCAACAGATTTAGGGGTCTGGACCCATAAACGTTCAAAGTACAGCTGATTATCCTAGTGAGCATTCACCTTCACTAGGGCATATTCTCCTAAAAATAGCACACAGGTATAACTTTCCTCCTGAATGCTTTTATTAATGCAGAATCACATAACTATATCTTGGGAGTCTTCAGACACTAAGTTAATACACACGTTTGATTCTCTGGGGGCAACAGAGAACTTGATTACGGAATGTCCTGTCTTCCCCCGCACCCGCCAGGTGCATCCATGTCCCTGGCCTCCTCCTGAGCTGACCCTCTATGGGGAAGGTCCATCCTTCATCTCTGCCTCGTGAACTCTATTTCATCCTTCCAGAAATGGCACAAGACAAAGCTGGGATAATAGCAGGTTCTGTTGACGGATGCTTTGCTCTGCGCTAGGGGCTGCGCTGGGAGCTTTACAAACATTATTGCATTTTACTCTCAAGTGCTCAGCCCGAGAGAGAGAGAGAGAGAGAGAGAGAGAGAGACAGAGAGAGAGACAGAGAGACAGAGACAGAGACAGAGACAGAGACGGAGAGAGAGAGTGCTCTACAGCAACTCCTTCCCCCTCCCTGGTGCCGGCCCCACTGAGCCCCCTTTGCCCCATCAGGTCCCAGCTAATGACCGCACGGCATATGCCAGATGCCAGATGGGAAAGAGCCAAGCGTGACCCAGTGGGGAGGGGGAGGGGGAACATCCCGGAAGACGTTCGGGCTGACAGGATGTGCGGGTGAGTCTCTACTAAAGGTTGACTAGACGAGCCACAGGAAGAAGGTGGTGGAGGAGATAAATGTTTGAAATGACTGGTGTGGGAGAGGAGGAGGACGACATGAGGACGGTCACCAGCGAGCCAGGGATGACATGGGGGGTACCTGGACCGGGAGGAGAGACTGCCCTGCACTGAGGACAGCCCAGGGAGAGTGCAGAGGGCTGGGCTGATCCTGAGCCAGGGCTTTTCTGGACATCGGGGTGGATCGCCAGGGGAGGAGGAAGACCCTGAGAGCTCTGACAGCCTGGGAAATCACGGAAGGGAGGTGGGGACATACATGGTGGCTTCCAGGGAGGTGGCGCTTTGGTCCCTGTTTCTGGCCAGCAGTCCCGATATTTTCCATTGCGTACCTGCCCTTTGCCCATCCTCAGTCTTTGTGGTTTGGTGGAGTCAACTCCACCGGCGATGGGGTCTTGGTCTTCCTCAGGCCACTGTGACCAAGGCGCTTCCTCCTTTCCCCTGCTTGGGGGATGTGGTATCACAGTGTGAGGCCGGCAAGAGGGGCATCTGCATTTGCCATCTGCAACCACACGGGGCGCACGTGAGCTGCCAGAGGGGATGCTACGGAGAGAATGAAGAGGAGCCGATTCCCCCGAAGGGCCGGGCCACTGGCCAGGTGAGAGAACCCATCCCTGTGATATCAAATAATGGCATCTAAACCTGCCTCAAGTGTGTTTCCTCCTCTGCTCCTTTCACAATGGGAGGCTCTATTGCTGTGTTCTGGTTCCCCCTCCACCATTGTTTGTGGGGTGAAATGGGTTGGTTAACTTATCTTCTGGCCAAAGGTGGATGGGTCACGTGGGGCTACATGCACACCTGACTTGGGGCACGTTCCCCAGGCGGGTCAGGCAGGTACCCACCCTCCTGGGCTCTGTGACTGGTTTCAAGGGATGGGTGCCTCACTTAGGCTCTTCTTCCTTCCGTAGAGATGGTCACGGAGACTGGGAAAGAGAGTTCGCATAGTCTCAAAGGAGAGGGAACCTAAGACCACGTGACCCGGGCCCGCACCAAATGCCATCTGTGCTTCCTGTGGACGGATGCAGGTGGCTACTGAAGCCCACAAAGAGGAAAGCACAGACCGAGGCAGACTGCGTGCGCTGATGGACACCCTTTGTGCATAAGCTATTTTGAGTTGGTATTTCTGTTACTTGAAACAAACCAGACCAAACAGCACTCTTGGGCTGAAGCAGTCGTGAAGTCCAGGGTGGAATGCAGAATTTAGGTGCCAGGAACAGCAGACAGAGACAGAGAGAGAGGGAGAGAGAGAGAGACAGAGAGAGAGACAGAGAGACAGAGACAGAGACAGAGACAGAGACGGAGAGAGAGAGTGCTCTACAGCAACTCCTTCCCCCTCCCTGGTGCCGGCCCCACTGAGCCCCCTTTGCCCCATCAGGTCCCAGCTAATGACCGCACGGCATATGCCAGATGCCAGATGGGAAAGAGCCAAGCGTGACCCAGTGGGGAGGGGGAGGGGGAACATCCCGGAAGACGTTCGGGCTGACAGGATGTGCGGGTGAGTCTCTACTAAAGGTTGACTAGACGAGCCACAGGAAGAAGGTGGTGGAGGAGATAAATGTTTGAAATGACTGGTGTGGGAGAGGAGGAGGACGACATGAGGACGGTCACCAGCGAGCCAGGGATGACATGGGGGGTACCTGGACCGGGAGGAGAGACTGCCCTGCACTGAGGACAGCCCAGGGAGAGTGCAGAGGGCTGGGCTGATCCTGAGCCAGGGCTTTTCTGGACATCGGGGTGGATCGCCAGGGGAGGAGGAAGACCCTGAGAGCTCTGACAGCCTGGGAAATCACGGAAGGGAGGTGGGGACATACATGGTGGCTTCCAGGGAGGTGGCGCTTTGGTCCCTGTTTCTGGCCAGCAGTCCCGATATTTTCCATTGCGTACCTGCCCTTTGCCCATCCTCAGTCTTTGTGGTTTGGTGGAGTCAACTCCACCGGCGATGGGGTCTTGGTCTTCCTCAGGCCACTGTGACCAAGGCGCTTCCTCCTTTCCCCTGCTTGGGGGATGTGGTATCACAGTGTGAGGCCGGCAAGAGGGGCATCTGCATTTGCCATCTGCAACCACACGGGGCGCACGTGAGCTGCCAGAGGGGATGCTACGGAGAGAATGAAGAGGAGCCGATTCCCCCGAAGGGCCGGGCCACTGGCCAGGTGAGAGAACCCATCCCTGTGATATCAAATAATGGCATCTAAACCTGCCTCAGGTGTGTTTCCTCCTCTGCTCCTTTCACAATGGGAGGCTCTATTGCTGTGTTCTGGTTCCCCCTCCACCATTGTTTGTGGGGTGAAATGGGTTGGTTAACTTATCTTCTGGCCAAAGGTGGATGGGTCACGTGGGGCTACATGCACACCTGACTTGGGGCACGTTCCCCAGGCGGGTCAGGCAGGTACCCACCCTCCTGGGCTCTGTGACTGGTTTCAAGGGATGGGTGCCTCACTTAGGCTCTTCTTCCTTCCGTAGAGATGGTCACGGAGACTGGGAAAGAGAGTTCGCATAGTCTCAAAGGAGAGGGAACCTAAGACCACGTGACCCGGGCCCGCACCAAATGCCATCTGTGCTTCCTGTGGACGGATGCAGGTGGCTACTGAAGCCCACAAAGAGGAAAGCACAGACCGAGGCAGACTGCGTGCGCTGATGGACACCCTTTGTGCATAAGCTATTTTGAGTTGGTATTTCTGTTACTTGAAACAAACCAGACCAAACAGCACTCTTGGGCTGAAGCAGTCGTGAAGTCCAGGGTGGAATGCAGAATTTAGGTGCCAGGAACAGCAAAGGGAGTTCCTTGGGGCTTAATCCTTGCCCTAGGAGACGGAACGCGGGTTCCACGAGCTCCTAGCCAGCTCAGCAGTCTGGCCGTGCACCACAATGGCAGGGACCATGCTGCTTCTAAAAGATTCAGGCATAGATGCCTATTTTCCTAATGAGAACTTTTCTCCTCTTTTATGCGTGCTCATCCACAGACTTGAAAAAATGTTTCACACACAGATATGAAAATTCATTGAGTATGTGGTATCAGTACTGAAGCAACACAGCTCGGGTTCGTTGATTAGAATTTTGAAAAAAAATAATGATTTTTTTTTTTTTCTAATAATGATCAGGATGGTGCTGTTTTCCAAGGGACTAAATTCTATCAACTTTACCTTGAACCGAGGAATAAAAGGTATATTCTGAACACACATGTATCCCACCCCCAGCTTTATATAAAATTAAGGTAAACTTCTCTTGATAAAACAGTTCATCTTTTGTTCACAATCTCCAGAAGCAAATAAAATTGATGATGGCCAGTTAAGTGGCAGCCGTTCTTTCCTCTTTTTATTACTTGGGTCAATCAATTCTCGCCTGTATATATGAAGAAATCTGGGCTGTCTTGGTTTCACATGTATTACTAGACCTCACTCTAGCTTTGCTCATCTAATTTCATAGATGATACAGCATCTCTTAATCATAAGCATTTGGACTCTTTGGAACTTAATTAAAAGATTGCTTTGATTATGGAGGGATCATTCTTTTCAATTTTATTGCAATAGTAGGCAAAGGACCTTTCCTCTTTGGTCATGACCAAATACCCAAGGATGCATTTGGACCTCTGAGCTCAGTCCCATCAGCTGCTTCGTGTATATTTTCCCTTATGCACCCAAGAGGGATTTGTTTTAGTAGTAGCATTATTGAGATATAATTCACATACCATAAAATTTGCCCCCTTGAACAGTTGTTTAGTATATTCATAGAGTTGTGGGAGGGATCTTTTTAAAAATACATGTCAGATTTTATCCCCCACCCCTCAAAGCTCTACAAGATTCATATGTTGTCTATCATTTTTCTCCCCAAATGTCCAGCAGATAATAGGTGTTCAATAAATATTTAGAGAAGAAATGTACCCATTATTTTAGAGGCAGGCTAAGCTCAGAGTTCCACTAGATATGGAAACATTGGTGTTCTGGCAGAGGTATTATAAACCAGAATCTTACAAACAATAAAATGCTATAGGTTATCTTTTTTCATTTTACAGTAAATAAACTGTATACAATGTAATATGTATATGCTTTGTTCTTGAAAAAGAACACACTTCCTTTATCTAATTTCAGACTAGGACAGTTCAGAGAAGATGCTCAGACAGAGCAGTACGAGAGGGTCTGCTGTACATGAATGATTCTTTTTTTTTTTTTTTTTTTTTTTTT
>NC_041233.1:78497432-78513592 GCF_002837175.3 Physeter macrocephalus
GCGTCCCCTGCATCGGCAGGTGGATTCTCAACCACTGCGCCACCAGGGAAGCCCTACATGAATGATTCTTAAGTGAGTGTCTCAGGCAGACAGGCAGAAACAAGTCAGCCAGTAATCGATCAAACATTTGTTTCAAAAGGACTTTGCAAAGGAGACTTACCAACTCATTGAAATACATAAGGCGCCCACAGAACGCCCTCAAACATTTTCTCTATGAGGGTTGCAGAATAACTGCTGAGGATAAAAATATGCACAGGCTAAATAACCCACTGCCACAAGACTGAATATTTATTCTTAATACTGACTCGCCATGTGACTAAAACTAATTATTGTTGTGCTTGATAATCCATATTTTGAAGAGCTCCCAGGATCCTGTCAAAAGCATTCAGATGGAAGCAGGTCACCAGGAACATGTTTCGACAATGTTCTTAAAAGTTTCCATGCCGAATGCTGGAATGAACTCTCCATGGCTTACCCCTTCAAAGCAGAGACCATGGGTCGCCTTGACTTGCTGTGATATCGTAAAAGCAAACTGAAACAGGTTCCTTCTTTAAAAAACCAGCTTTGTGAACTGAGGTGAATTCCACGTTCAGTGATAAGCAGCTTACAAGTGTCTCGTTACTACTCTTGGGAAAATAGCATAGTGACTACAAAAGTCCAATTTTATGACTTGACCCAAAAAATCACTTGAAAAATATGGTGAATTTAGAAGACTGGAAACCACTGAAATGCCCATCGATAACAAGCTGGTCAGACAAACTAGGGTTGACCAACACACGGCATTCTGTACGGCCATTAAAGCCGTGAGGTAGAAGCCTGTGGCTGGTAGTGGGGGGCTGCCCGCAGACAAGGGCAAGAAGCCGATGCTGAAGGACCAGCGCCAAGTGGTCACGTCCCAGCTCTGCCCTGCGTGACGCAGGAGAGCGACTCCCTCCTCTGGTTCCTCATCTAAAACGGGGGGATGGTAAGAGTTCCTACCTTGTAGGGTTGCTATGAGGTGTCTCTGTGAGAAGATACTTGTGCAGCACTTAGAATGGCACCTGACACACAGTAAACCTTGCAGAAATATCTGCTGCTATTCTTGACCCGTCATCATCGTTTTTATCAGCAGTAGCACCACGTGGACACGTGACTGTGTGCATATGCATTATCTCTGGAATGGATACAGGGCACTGGAAACCTGCCTCCCAGAGAAGGCTCTGGAGGGTCTGGGAGCAGTGGGTCAGAAGAAGATTTGCTAATTCACAAATCCCTTTTGTAGGGATAGAGTTTCTTTTTGCATTCGTTACTTAAAAAAAAAAACAAAACAAAAAACAAGCACTACAAGTTTTAGAGGTGTCTCTGTGAGAAGATACTTGTGCAGCACTTAGAATGGCACCTGACACACAGTAAACCTTGCAGAAATATCTGCTGCTATTCTTGACCCGTCATCATCGTTTTTATCAGCAGTAGCACCACGTGGACACGTGACTGTGTGCATATGCATTATCTCTGGAATGGATACAGGGCACTGGAAACCTGCCTCCCAGAGAAGGCTCTGGAGGGTCTGGGAGCAGGGGGTCAGAAGAAGATTTGCTAATTCACAAATCCCTTTTGTAGGGATAGAGTTTCTTTTGCATTCGTTACTTAAAAAAAAAACAAAAACAAAAAACAAGCACTACAAGTTTTAAAAATAAAGAAATAGGGCCACTGAGAGGACCAAATGTTTTTGAGATGAGTGTCCATGACATTCATAATGACTCAACATAGTTGAAGGCTGGGGGTCGTGCCTAGGCCGCTTTTGGCGCTGGAATAGCCAACTCCGTGGAACGGGACCCTCGGCCCCGTCACGAGCCATTAGTCCCCTTCCTTGGCTGCTGCGTGGCTGAGGGCACTGCTCTTGCCCTGGCCTCCCAGGCCGCCACCTCTGACCCCTTCCCTCATCTTGTCGACTCTTGTCTGCCTGTGCAAGGCGGCCTGGAACTCACGGGGCCATTTTCCTACTCAAGATCCTCCTCTACAACCCCTAACCCCCGGCGCCTGCTCCAAGCTCGTGGACACGGCCTTGGAGGTCCTCTAGCTGGTCTGACCATACTCCGTCCGTCCCACCTGGTATGTCCTGATCTTTCGAAACAGGCCGGCTCAAGCCAGCCCCAGGGGTATCCTGGGCATCCCGCTCCTGCCGTTTGGCACTCAGCTGTGGTTCCGGGCCACCTGCGTCCAAACGTCACTCTGCCACTGGCAGTTCTGGTGTCCAAACCGGGCAGGCGCCCTCCCCTTTCTGGTCCTCAGCCTCCCCAGCGGGACACAGGGATGACACCGCCACGGGCACCGCTGGCAGGAAGGCGAAGGGGCCTGTAGTATGCCGGCTCTGGGACGACACCACACTGTGTTTCTCCTTCCTCTTGCCCCTCCCTTCTCCTTCCAACGACTCTGGGTTTAAATCTGTGCTAACTCCGTGGGGAGATCGCAGGACAGGGCCCTCCCCTGAGGAGAGAGTGGTTCAGTTCAGGGCCGCCTGACACCGCAGCACAGGATGAAGGCAGTGACACTGGGCCTCAGATTCTGGGCTCCGCAGGGAATTAGCGGGGAGAGGTGGTCGACTAAAGCCCTGGGGCTGTGAGGGGAGGTGTTACGTACGGTGGACACACAGTAGGTAAATCGAGGACACGAGCAACAAGGAAAGGTGCAGGAGGAGAGAGACGGACGCCCGTCAGGAGGCGCTGAGCTGCCTGAGTGCTCCAATGCGAAACTCAAGCCCACAATGAAAAGTAGTCCATTTCTCAAAAGCAGAGCGTGTGTTAGTGACACACTAGCAAACTGTCCACCAGTCACTCTGGCGTAACCATAGCTCGAAGGCTTGTGTAAACTGTACAAAAAGTCAGGTATGCTGGCCGAAGGTCACCCGATCCTCGAACTTGTCACTGATTTAACTACTGAGAGCTCACGGACTGCCCTGCTTTTTCTGGCTAAAGTCCTTTTGCTGATGTTCCTTCAGGACGTCTGCATTATTGCCTTTGATGTGACCCCTAGATCCTTAGACGGCGATGACCGCAAAAGGATTTCACCCTTTCGTTTTCCCTTTTGCATTCTTGCTTTGCCATTTGATGTGAAGAATGTCTGCTCACAGCCTGCTTCTTTGAAAAGGATTTGAATGATTAGAGAGAAGATGGTGAAACTCCCCAAATGATGCACTGATGTGTCCTGTCCGGATGTGTCTTCATGTGTCCTGCCAAGGATTCCAATCTTCACTCCGTGCCCCCAGTATTCGATAGAGTTGGGGAGATAAAGCTTGGCTCTACCCAATGAGAACAAGCTACAGCCTTTCCTGTAACTGTACAGCTCACTCCAAAGTTAAAAGAATTCCCATAAAGATTAAAAAACAAACTCCACGCAAGCAACAGTCAGCTTGCCATTTGTTTCGTAAATGGACCAAACTCGAACGCTCTCATTTTCGCCTCTAACAAGATGTATTCCATCAGAACTTTCTACATAAGTCACAGCTTGTGATAGACCTTTTCTTTCAGCCTCAAGAAACTGTTAGGCCTGAGTAACGCCAGGAAAAGGGCTTATCCTCCAAGACTATAAGTCTTCTCGTTCTACCGTAATGTGAAATGCATCACATCACTTCAAATGTTTCTTCAGACTCATCCTTTATTAATGATGCCTTTGGTTTTGACCATTCGGAATGTTGAACATATATCAAAAAACTAAAGGGCTTAATAGGTCAGGGAGGCAGCCTCGTCCCTTCCTGGAACCCAGCCAGGCTGCCAGGGTGACCCTGGCAGACGGCCAGAGGACACTGCCTGGGGCCAAAGAGAGAATTCCAGATTTTGAAAAATGATCCTCGAGAGGCTCCAAAAGGGGTTCCAGATCTGCATCCCCATCCACACCTTGAACCTTTAGTCTTTGGAGCCTCTTCCCTGGAACTTTCCATATATTGTGGTTTCTCCTGAAATCCCATGTGACAATTGAGATTTTTCTGTTTCCCTCTGTTCTCTTGGTGCTCAACTTTCAGACTCTGAGCTCAAGAACTGGGGATAGTAGCAAACAAACCCTTATACGTTAGAGAAGCTTAATTAATAAAATAATGAGAGTAAGTAAAAGTATCTCTTACGAGGGAGAAGGCTGAGTAAGATGAATGTACTTTTACAATAATGACTACTAAAAAGCTAAACTTTAGTTACCTAATGAACATCCTAAATGCATGTGATCTTTGAAAAAATGAACGAAAGTTTATCCAGGAGGGGGGCAAATGTTATCGAGAAAAAATGATCAGTCCCGTAGGTTTCTATAGGAAGAAAAACACCCTAAATCTATGAAGCCATCAGAGAGAAACAGGAAAAGCTTATGTATTTGGCACATTTTTGATGCATATAAATTATATTTTCTAATGAGAAAAAGGAGAAGCTTTTAATTGCGTGGAGACATAAGAAATTTTTTTTTGGTTTTATGTAATTCAGTCCCACTGAGCTGCCAGCAGTCACAGTGACGCTATTACGATATAATCATCAATCATCACCAAAGCAAACACAATTGTTGGTTATCTGTACATTTAAGGTGGCCATCGTCCGAATTGGGACACCTTTGACAGCGAAAAGGGACACAGTTAGTAAACGTGACCTGACGACAGACACAGACCAGGCTGTACCCGGCAAACCTGGACACACAGACGCCCTAACAACGTCATCCGCCTAACTCCACGTTTACCCACTGAGGTAGGTATTATCGTCCCCATCTTACACACAGGAAAACACAGGCTCCTGCAAGGTCACCTGGCTAGTAAATGGAAGAGCTGGGCTTAGAACTGACCCCAAAGCATGGGCTCTTCTGGGCAGACTCACTGTGGTATCTTGGTGCTTTGGGTCTGTTAGAAGGGCCAAGGCAGAACAGACGAGAAAACGCTCAGGCTCTGTGAAAGGGTCCAGGAATGGGTTCTGTGGGCAGTGGTGCACGAAGGCCACCAGGCAGTCGGGCTGCCTCGGTGGAGCCCTGGCCCATTCACCCCACTGCACTGGATCCGTGTCTGCTTTGTGTTCCTCTGTTCAACCAATACCCTCATGCGACACGTGACGGCACACAAAAGCCAACCTTAGGAACAACCCCTGCAAAGGGAGAATGTACCGCTCAATCCCATTTTTCATGTGTCATTAGGATAAGCGTGGCAGCTGCCAGGTGAGGATCTGTAGAGATGTTTGGGGCTTATGAATGACAGCGAGTAGTTTAGATATTTGCGATAACATTGACATCAATGCTTCCCATCAACTGCACGCCTGTTCCATGCCGGCCCTTGGGCCAGATGCTCTACAGGCATCATATTCAATCCTGCCAATCCTGCAGGAAATGTTACCCCAAATATACAGGTGAGGAAAATGAGATGCAGAGGTTTTAGGCAGTCAGTAACGAGGCCCAGATGTGGTAGCTGGTATGGAAACCCCAGAATCCACGCACTTTCCTCCACACCTGTGCAACCCGTATGGCTCAGCCTCTTTGGGGTTGCCCTTGAATGAAAAAGTACAAAACCAAAAGCCAGCCCATGGCCTCAAGCCTTCCAAAGGATTTTCAACTCAAATGCCGTGTTGTGATGACCTTGTACCTTTGAGCTCAGGGCCTGTGCGCCTTGTCCTCTGTGCCCTGCATGGCCATCCCGGTGATTCCTTTGAGAAGCTGCTCAGACAGAACCGTCGCCACGGCAGCCACAGGACTGCAGCGCCCCGTATGCCATTCCTCCCCGGGGCACGCTGGAAGCCTTCACTAATCTGGGTGTATACTCATCTCTTTAGCTCTGTGAAGCATGGATACCAATGGTCTTTTCTTTTTCCTTTCTTTTTCTTAAGATTGGCAGAGCTATAAAACGTCCATGTTTTACAGAGAAAAGGAATGTCCATAAATCCAATTGTAAGTGTTACTACGATACTATATTTTAATAACTCAGAGGGGTCTGGTGAAAATCCTTTCGGCTGCGTGGCCTTTGTCAAATAGAGTCGCTTATGATAGAAAAAGACAAACCATCATCGTCTAGAAATCATGTTTTCTCATGTACCTTTGGGTTCTGTGAGACGATCAGTACATTTTGGTGATGTCAGTTCAACTGTCAATTTAACAGGTTTGCTACATTAATAAACTCCACCTATTAAAAAACATTTTTTGATAGACTCTTTTTTCTTTGCTATTACCAGACAACTCTGGGTAATTGAAACGTTTTTGTCAGTTTGTAGGGAAAATAGGAAATAGGTGTTTTGCTTTGAATTAGATCATCAATGGGCATTGACCTGGATCACATTTGTCAAAACTAGGCCACTGGGAATTGGAAATAAGGTGAACAATGGAGAGACAGGAGCTGGATAAATCTGGAATTCACCACGGTAATAAACAGCACGCTACCAGTGGGATGTGTCCCGAAGCTTGAAAGAGACCACGCCTGTGCTCGGGGCATTAATTGATGGGTCTCCTTTGGGAGACACTCGCAGAGTCAGTCAACTACTAGGGATCTTCCATCCTTCAGAGGAAACAGACTGTGTCTCTGTACGGCTACCTGAAATATGCCTGGAGCTCATGAACTCTAAAGAACTGGGTTCTTTTTGAGACTGTAACTGCAGTAGTAAATATTTATTGAGGACTTGCTAGTTCCAAGCACTTTACAGCACTCTCTCTGAAGGTAAGTGGGAAGGTAATGTCCTCATCCAGCTAAGGAAACAGTGGCTGGGGGCATAAATCGGCCCTCCAAGATCTCGCCCTGAACGAGGGCACTGGGCCATGTTCACTACACCTGGAGGGGACTGCCCGATAAAATGTAGGACACCCAGTTAAGTTGGACTTTCAGACAAACGATGAATCTTTTTTTTTTTTTTTAGCATAAGTATGTCTCGTGCAATATTTGAGACCTATTTATATAAAAGATTATTCTTTATCTGAAGTTCAAGTTTAAGTGGGTGTCCATATTTGTATTTGTTAAACCTGGCAGCCCTTAGTATCTTCCCTTCCTCCATGATGCTAAGGAGTGGTCCAAAGTTATGAATGTTTCACTTATAAAACAACTGGCTTTGAAAGCCTCGCCCAACCCGAGCAGTCAGAAAGGATACGAATGACCGTCACGTGTTAGGGAGACACTCCTTCCCAGAGGCAAGTCTGGCAGCATCCGCTCCTGCGAGCATCCTGAGGCTCTTGCCCTGGGGCACCTGCTGGTTCGTGGGTGAGACTTCCTGTGATCGGTGCCTCAAGGCAGGGAAAGCAGCAGCTCTGATCAAGCAATTCTAGCAGGCCACTGAGGCCCACAGCCTTCGGGAACACGTTCTGATCCCACCCCTTCATGCAATGAAACACAGGCCGTCCACGTCACTGGAGCATGGACTCACACAGCCCCGTGGAAAGCAATCTGGCAAAACATATCCAGAACCTTTCTGGCCCAAGCCCCACCGTACAACCTGTGACTCTGTCTCAAGGGAACAGCGTGCTGGCCTCCAGGTTGCGTAACAACAATGCTCATCCCGGTAATAGCTTATGTTATAAAAATTACACGCACCTAGATGCCTAGTAACAGAAGAATGGCTTAAAGAGGTGGCAAACGCACTCCATGAACTAGTTCTCAGGCATTAAAGAATACGGTTTGGAGGACTATGCAGCGACATACGTATGGTATATTTAAAAAAAAAGAAGGATGCAAGTCATGTTGACATTATGGTGTAACATACACATATACAAACGTTCTGAAGGGGACATAAAAAATAACAATTATTATGCTTGAGTTATTGGATTATGGGTGATTCTAATATGTGCCAGTTTCCGCTCCTTTTTATAATGTTAAAACATGTGGACAAGGTTAAAATACCTAAAATAAACTCTTCGCCATCCGTCTTTTCTCTTTCACTTAAGGAACACGAATTTGGCCGGCGAGCTGCTGCTCGTTGTTCACGTGCAACACAGAGGGGAGACAGAGAGGGGCCGCCATCTGCCGTGGGGGAGCAGGAGGCAGGTGTGAAATGCGAAGGCCTGGAATCGAATCTCTCCTTTGCCCGGAGACTAGATGGTCTTCATTCTCCCTCAAGAGCAAATGGGCTGAGCAGCATCTTGTCTCTTCTTGATGCCAATGTTGACCTCTGAATCACTGAACAGACATCGACCCTCAGAACCAGAAAGGCGGACCGGGTCTCAAGAGGTCATCTCATCCTGGGCCACCCAGTGGGCAGCCACTGTCCATCAGAAGCCCCCTCTCCAGAGGGCTGTCTCCCGAGGTCCTCAGAGGCTGAGTTCAGCCTCTTGTGAGCTGTGATGCTGGCTGCCTGGCACATGCCAACATACGTATTACATGAAATCATGTTATTCTCTAAACAAGGTAGGGGGTGGGCAACACTCAGTCATAGGGACAGCTCATCGGCTCCTAGGCTCTGGGATTAGTGACTGCATATTCTGGCCTTCTGCATAAAGCTTTTGGTTGCAGACAGGATGCCAGGTAGGAAAATTTTGTCGGCACACCATTCTCCCTCCTAAAAAAAGCATCGTGTCCAAGGCGTTTTGCCTCTGAGGTCTTGCATGAAATTGAACTGGCAGGTTTCTAAGGCGTGGCTCTACTCCCAGCTGTGTGTCCTTGGGCTAATCCCTTAGCCTCACTGTGAGTCAGTTTCCTCATCTGAAAATGAGCTGCTTAATCCCATTTGTTGGAGGAAGAGCTGAGCACAGCCCTGACTCATAGTAAGTGCTCAGCACACAGGCTTACGACATCTCTTCTTACAAAGAGCTGTGCCCGGGTCCCAGCAGCCACAGAACGGGCTGGTGTCTGCCCAACCCACCGGCGGTGGAGGCCTCAGGGGGTCTGACCAGCATGCTGATCCAGACGCTCGCCTAAAGCTTCCATTCTGACCCTGCATTTCTGGGTGTTTTCTAACCATAAAGAAGCTAGGAATTGAGGTAGGGACTTCAATTTTCAGGAACGGTCGGTGATAGCAGAGATTGCTGAGAATCTGTAATTTCACACTTTGAGAGTGTGAGAAGCTATAGATATAAAGCATGCAGGCTTCCTGTCTGCGTGCACTCGCTCTCCCATCCCAAGTTGCTTTGTGACTCTCCTTAGAGACCTGAGCCTTTATTCGATACACGCTCCGATTTCTTGGGAAATTAGACTTGCAATAAGAAATTTTCCATCGTTTCACACAGAGCCAAGGAAGAAAAGCCTTTGTCAGCTGATCCATCATACTTACTAATTGTTCCTCCGTTCCCCGGAGGTTCAGAAAGCGCAGCTCTGGCACACCTCCCGCAAATGCTTTATTCAAATAAAAAAACATTCTTCATTTTGCCTCTGCCAGTTTTTCTATCAATTTACCATTTATAAGTTTTCACAAGTCCTTCCATTTAGATCGGACATAATCTGGGGGGAGCTAGTTTGCCTATAACGTGCACAATTCTGAATAACCTTGTACAATGCAATCTAGCAATTCCTGCTCCCTTAATAAGTCTAAAGTATAACGCTCTGACATAGAGTCAAACTTGATTTCAAGGAAGATTTTCTCACATTTCCACTCCTGCCTGTCATACTCTTCCGTTCCTGCAGATCAGCTGAGGTTACCAGCACCGGGAATGTGAATACTACTTGGGAATGGGTGTTATTTCTCCATGGGAATCACTCTGCGGCCTGTCTTTGCCATACATACCACATGCAGTAAAATGGAGAACAGCTTTCCACTTTAAACGTCCTTGAATGTCTGAGCTGAGACTCTGTTAGGTACGTACACACGATTTTTAAAAGGCCACGACTCAAATCCGAGAGAGGACGGTACAAGCAAGCAGTGCTGGGAGAATTCCCTCGGCGGCACCGCAAGCGTGCAGCACCCGGCACTGCGGGAAAAGCGGCCGCGGGCTCCCTCCTCGTCACTCTGCAGTGTGGGAGCGAGCTGACTGCAGAGCCACGCACACACGCGGGCCGCGGCCTGAAAGGAAACACCCCACGGTCTCTGGTCAAAGTGACGAAGCCTGGGCGCGAGCACCGAAGGCTGGTGGGAGAGGAGAGCCGTGCGTGGGGCGAATGCGGCTGCTCCGGGTGTCGTGGTAACAACTAGGGTGCCCGGGCCCCTGCTCCACACGAGGCCCAGAGCTGACGGCGGTACCACCGATCCCTCCCAGAGTCCCCATAGCATCCCGTGGGGAGATGCTCAGTTCTGCAGACGACAAGCCACTCCTCAGAGACGCTGGCTGACAGTCTGGGGCCAGATGTGAACCCAGCACTGTGCCCTCAGACGGCAACTCACGACCCCACCCCAGCTAAGGCTGTGGGCTCGGGACATCCGGGGTCCTGGGGGCTGGGGAGGGCATGGGGGCAGGCAGCTTCTGGGTGGGGCTCTGGGTGACCCCAGTGTCACGGCCCCCAGTTGTTGCCGCACACAGAGAGGTCTGATACGAGGCCGATGAGGGCAGCCCCGCCAGAGGGCCCGACTCGGGCCTCCCTCTTTGCTTCTTCCCCATCCCCCTGGGGCTGGGGTCACCCCATGTTCAGATCCCCCCATTCTGTCACAGCCCCTTGCAGCTCCCAGCTGGGGCTGTGACAGAGGAGAGCCCCAGGAAAGAGAAAAGCCCTGGTGGACACGTCTCCCACCTCCAGGCACCTCCTTGCACGGGGCCTCCTTCTTGCCTTTCTGGACCTGGGAGCCCGCGGTTTCTGGGGACCCAGCCCTATTCCCTGGGGCCCTTCTGGAGAGCGGACCCTGCAGACTCCCCCATAATACATGGCACTCCAAGGCAGGGCCTGAGAACTGGCCCAGGAAGGAGAGGGAGGAACAGGAGTCAGGAGGATGGAAGGGGGGGGGGTCTTCCAGCTCTTAGGAAGGTTCTAGAATGGGGTGCCTGACGCAGTCACAAGGGAAGATCCCAGGGGCATCTTCTCACACCACAGTCTCTAGCCCATCGCCTTGGCCAGATTTCAACACATCACCCCCACAGCTCCTCTGCTTCCTGCCTTCCCTGACCCACCTCGGCTCTAGCCGGCCACGGCACCATCATTGTGATGTCTTCTACCCCTCGCGTCCAATGTGAAAGTGGGCAGGGAGGGTCACGGGGGAGGGGGCCGGCCAGCCCAGCTGGGGGAGGGGAGCTTCCGGAGGTGTTCTGTAGCCGCTGGTCAGCTGGCCCTTGGAGGATCCCGGGCAGGCTGCTGCAGCAGGAGATAAGGGAGCAATTCCTAGGGGAGACCGGCCATCAGGGAAGCTCCACCTCCAGGCCAGCCCCAGCCAGCCTCCCTCTCCACAGATACAGATGACTTTTGTTTCAGGCACCTCCTGCCACCTGTGACTCAGGTATGGGCGCAAGAAGCAGCTCTTTAGAAAGGAAGCGCCCCAAGGGGAGGGAGGGGACATCTGATTCCACTCTTCCACCTGCTTTCAGGAGACGCTATCCTGGTCAGGAGGATGCTTCTCTGGGGATAAAGAAAGTTCCTAGCTTGGCCCAAGACCCCTGAAAAGGGAGGATGAGAGCTGGTTGCGTTTGTTAAAGCATGATTTACAAGTTATATGTCGCTTTCTGAGGTTACAAAGCAAGCAGGCGGAGGTGAAACGATGAGAAAGGAACTATTTAAAAATATGTCACACACTCAGGGAACACGATCTGGCAGTCACAGAGTTTCAAAGCTGACTGATCTCTGCACAGTTTTCTAGTTAATTGTCCTATTTTATAGGTGAGGAAACAAGTCCAGAGAGGTAAAGAAACATGTTCAAGATCACACAGCAACAGGGTGTAAGGTCAGGACAAGAACGCGCCTGATCCTCGTGTTGTCTTGCCTGTTTATTTAGTTGACTTTTACTTTTCAGCCGGGAGCCGGGCTTCTCCGAATAAGTGGGTGGACACCTGCGGGTTCCACACACGGGGTAGGGAAGTAAGCACGCATTCAGGGTGCAGAGTGATGGTGGGGGAGCCCCCTTCACAAAGCAGGCTGGTCTTATCTGCCAGTCTGATAACCAGCTGGGATTTCTGTACATTTTCAGCTTTTACCACCGAAAGGAGCAAAAGTCTTCCTACGAACGCCAGTTCATGGAAGCGAGGCCGGGAACCGTGCTCCTCTCTGAGATTTCTGGAATTGCGGCTGGGAATTCCCGGGGTCCCAGAGCAACCGTTCCAACAGCCTTACAACAGGATGTACGAGTCCACTGCCCGGTAACTCTAGCCTACCTCCCACATGGAACGAAGTTGGAGCTTTTCATAACTTTAACAGAAACAGGGATGTGGGGTGAAGTTCTCTCTGAAACCGGAAACGGGCAGCTGGGGTTCAGTCTAAGCACCTTGGAGGCCAGCAGGGCTGCGCATCTCGTGGAGGACCCGCTGCAGACCTGGGCACCTGGCACACACAGTCCCTGCAGGCCAGGATCGTGCTCTGTACACACGCGGCAGAGATGCATTAGAGATGCCGGCTGGCCGTCAGGACGAAGAGCTCCATGTGATTCCCGCGGGTCCCACGCTGTTACTCAGGCCCTGGATGTCTGCCTGACCACATCTCTCTAGGATGGAATCAGGACCACGTGGGGAGGATGGATGGATGAATCCAGGGACACACACGAGCGGCAGCGAAAGGAGGACAAAGGCGCACGTGGATGTGACTGGTGAGTGCTCTGCTTGCCTGGTGTGGAGAGGAAGACATTGCCCTGCAGCCATCCTGCCTGCTGACCAAATGGGTGGAGAGTCCGAGGGTCCCTCAAGCAGGCTGACATACACTACATGGTGGAATCTGGTGGACCCGAGTTTGAGTTCCAGCTCTGCCCCCCACTCACTGAGTGACCTTGGGCAAGACTTAGTTTCTGCATCTGTAACATGGGATTAATACTCCCTCCCGCCCAAGTTTGTTGTGAAGGTAAAATGAGAAAAGAACATGTAGGGTGCTTGGCATATAGTAAGTGCTCAGTAAGTGACAACAGGAGACAACATTGATTGAAGGATTACTCTGCTCCCGGTGCTTTCGCCAGGTGCCAGGACACACGGATAACAAAGACTGGCTTGGTTTCTGCCTCTAGAACTGATGGTCTAAAGAACTAGGGCTGGCTTTCAAACTGTACTAAATTCTTGGGTAGAAATATGAACACATCCTTTACTGGCTGAGGTGGACGAATTCCTGTTTTCTGCTCTTTGATGATATTTTGATAAAGCTAAATGTTTCCTACTATCATCAGCATTATCACCATCACCACCATCACCACCATCATCATCACCACCACCAGCACCTTCTCCAGCACCAGCACCACCATTACGATTCTCTTCATCATCGTCTTCAAGCACATTATTAAGTATGTACTACCTACCAGGACCTTGGCTTAGCCCTCTGCATGGATTATCTCATTGACTTTCAAGTAAAGCACGCTTTGTAAGCAGCACCCTTACTGCTCAAAGCATGGGCCAGCAGCCTGTGTACCACCTGGGAGCTTGTCAGAAACACAAAATCTCGGGTCCCACCCCAGTCCTACTGATTCAGAATCTGCATTTTAACAATATCCCTAGTAATGTGCAGGCAAGTTCAAGTTTGAGAAGCACTGGTTCTTAGTGACAATTATCTCCTGGCAAAAAGTGACTGGTTTGGAGAGAGTCTGCCATCACCCCTTCAGGCCCTTTCACTCTTCCTTCCCAGGGACCCCACTGACAACCTCACAAAGCTAAGAAAACAAAGGGGCACAACAACAAAAATCACAATACTTTTACGAGGCTGAAAGAGAGCTGGAAGCAGGGAGGAGGGTGAGAAGGAAGTCCTGGACAGAGGGCTGGCAGCCCTGCAGAGCACGGCCCGGCACCCTTCTCTAAGGCCTGAGGTCCCTGGGGGAGGCGTGGGAGGGCACCTTCCTGTGATGACACCCCTGAGTGAGGGCCTATGGTCGGGGAAGGGAGGAGCTTCCACAAGCCAGGAGAGGAAAAGAGGGCTGAGGACCACCCCAGACTCTCCCAGCGCCCCCTTGAAAGGCAGACGGAAGATGGACGATTTGGGGCAGCCTGCCGATGGACAGCTTGGGACCCCTGCTTGTCCCAACTCTGCCCAGGTCCTGTTGGCAAAGGCAAATGAACACTGACTGAAAGTTTACAAAGTCTTAAGAATGCCTCAATATACTGCCAGCAAACAATTAGCATGAATGAAAGCCTGACACTTAGAACGTGAGACTTTTTCTCCATTAAATATGCAACCTAAGAGTTTTCCTCCATTCAACTTCTATTAAATACAAGATTCCAAGAGATCATTTCATTCAAGCCCAAGAACCAGGCAGCCGAAGGAACAGAAGCAAAACAGATTTCCAAAAAGTAACTTCAAATGGATGATGTTGGGCTCAGATAGAAGGATTTAATTTTTATAAAACCCTAAGATGGTTTAGTCATATTTTTTAAACACATGTTTTTTAGAAATACTTAAATGGAAAACATCCTCCTCTTGAGCCTATTTCATACTAGAATGAAACCAGATAATTAGAAATCATGTTTCTGGTAGGGTATTTTTATACTCTAGAAATGCGGGACAATTTCATACTAAATGAAATACCTAGTTACACAAATTTGTCCTTCCTCATGGTGCTTTCAAGTTGGGATTATCAGGAGGAAGGGTGGGCTTCAAATTCATTTTTTCTGCCCATAAATCATAATCTACAGTAAAGACAGGCCAGCTCGCCTATCCATGCATGGCTCTTCTGTTGAGTCCAAATGTCCTCTCTTCTTTAAATGAAAAAGGCTGTCTTCTTTGCAAGTATGTAATAAATCTATTTGTAAGTCCAGTGATTATGCAGAGTGGGATTTACATAGAATATTTTTTAAGATCAAAAATCTTATTGGCAGTGCATACAAGGGTTGTTAGAGACCATTCAAAACCAATGCAAGAAGAAGGAAAAAGTCCAGTACCTTTCTGTGATTCCCGTTTGCCCAGGAAAAAAGAAGAAAAATAACCCCTGGGGTAACCATATTCATGAAACACAGAGCCCAGGGGTCTCCTTATTCAAGTGACCACCCATATGGATGCCTTGTGAGTATCCTCCAGCCCTGGAGGCAGGCGGGGACCCGTGATGGACAGAGAAGGATGGTGAGAGGCAAATACTCTTAATTGACCTGTAGGTTCTTAATTTTCCTTTTGAGAAAAAGTCTGTAGAAACCAAATCCGAGTCTTGTTTGGTTCCCGTGGCTGCTAGGCTGAATTTTGGGTTTGGCAGGTGGTGTCCCTTCTCAACAGGCTGAAGGATAAATTGTGTTAGGTGTATTAAAACTTTTATTCATTGTAATGACTTTATAAGTAATAGTTTTTCAATTTTTTTAGAATTATAAAAGCTATATCTATTAAATAGAGAAATGTATAAAGCAGACCATTTCAAGTTCCCAATAATACAACCTGGAGAAGACTAATTAGCATTTTATAGATGTTTTCCATTTTTTTCCCCCATATGTATGCACTCTGTCTCTCTCTCTCTCTCTCTCCGGCCCCTCCCCAGCATTCCACTCACCATCTCTTCTGCCATTGGCAAGGCTCACATTTTCCTTGGGAACCCCGCCCCTTCTCATGCTCATGCTTGAGGTGCACATGGAGCTCTGCTTTCTATTCTAGTAAATGCCCTAAGACAAGATTTTTTAAAAAAATATCTTTATTGCAGTATAATTGCTTTACAATGGTGTGTTAGTTTCTCCTTTATAACAAAGTGAAGCAGTTATACATATACATATGTTCCCATATCTCTTCCCTCTTGCATCTTCCTTCCCCCATCCCACCGAGCTGATCTCCCTGTGCTATGCGGCTGCTTCCCACTAGCTATCCACCCTACGTCTGGTAGTGTATATATGTCCATGCCACTCTCTCACTTCGTCACAGCTTACCCTTCCCCCTCCCCATATCCTCAAGTCCATGCTCTAGTAGGTCTGTGTCTTTATTCCCACCTTGCCCCTAGGTTCCTCATGACCATTTTTTTTTAGATTCCATATATATGCATTAGCATATGGTATTTGTTTTTCTCTTTCTGACTTACTTCACTCTGTATGACAGACTCTAGGTCCATCCACCTCACTACAAATAACTCAATTTCGATTCATTTTATGGCTGAGTAATATTCCATTGTATATATGTGCCACATCTTCTTTATCCATTCATCTGTTGATGGACACTTAGTTTGGTTCCATGTCCTGGCTATTGTAAATAGTGCTGCAATGAACATTGGGGTGCATGTGTCTTTTTGAATTATGGTTTTCTCTGGGTATATGCC
>NC_041233.1:78514564-78516722 GCF_002837175.3 Physeter macrocephalus
ATTTTCACAATGTTGATTCTTCCAATCCAAGAACATGGTATATGTCTCCATCTATTTGTATCATCTTACTTTCTTTCATCAGTGTCTTATAATTTTCTGCACACAGGTCTTTTGTCTCCTTAGGTTGGTTTATTCCTAGATATTTTAGTCTTTTTGTTGCAATGGTAAAAGTGAGTGTTTTCTTATTTTCACTTTCAGATTTTTCATCATTAGTGTATAAGAATGCAAGAGATTTCTGTGCATTAATTCAGTATCCTGCTACTTTACCAAATTCATTGATTAGCTCTAGTAGTTTTCTGGTAGCATCCTTAGGATTCTCTATGTATAGTATCATGTCATCTACAAACAGTGACCGCTTTACTTCTTCTTTTCCGATTTGGATTCCTTTTATTTCTTTTTCTTCTCTGATTGCTGTGGCTAGAACTTCCAAAACTATGTTAAATAAGAGTGGTTAGAGTGGGCAACCTTGTCTTGTTCCTGATATTAGTGGAAATGGTTTCAGTTTTTCACCATTGAGGACGATGTTGGCTGTGGGTTTGTCATATATGGCATTTATTATGTTGGGGAAAGTTCCTTCTATGCCTACTTTCGGGGGGTTTTTTATCATAAATAGGTGTTGAATTTTGTCAAAAGATTTCTCTGCTTCTATTGAGATGATCATATGGTTTTTCTCTTTCAATTTGTTAACATAGTGTATCACACTGACTGATTTGCATATATTGACGAATCCTTGCATTCCTGAGATAAACCCCACTTGATCATGGTGTATGATCCTTTTAATGTGCTGTTGGATTCTGTTTGCTAGTATTTTGTTGAGGATTTTTGCATCTATGTTCATCAGTGATACTGGCCTGTAGTTTTCTTTCTTTGTGACGCCTTTGTCTCGTTTTGGTATCAGGGTGATGGTGGCCTCATAGAATGAGTTTGGGAGTGTTCCTCCCTCTGCTATCTTTTGGAAGAGTTTGAGAAGGATAGGTGTTAGCTCTTCTCTAAATGTTTGATAGAATTCGCCTGTGAAGCCATCTGGTCCTGGGCTTTTGTTTGTTGGAAGATTTTTAATCACAGTTTCAATTTCAGTGCTTGTGATTGGTCTACTCATATTTTCTATTTCTTCCTGGTTCAGTCTCGGAAGGTTGTGCATTTCTAAGAATTTGTCCATTTCTTCCAGTTTGTCCATTTTATTGGCAGATAGTTGCTTGTAGTAATCTCTAATGATCCTTTTTATTTCTGCAGTGTCAGTTGTTACTTCTCCTTTTTCATTTCTAATTCTATTGATTTGAGTCTTCTCCCTTTTTTTCTTGATGAGTCTGGCTAATGGTTTATCAATTTTCTTTATCTTCTCAAAGAATCAGCTTTTAGTTTTATTGATCTTTGCTATAGTTTCCTTCATTTCTTTTTTATTTATTTCGATTTGATCTTTATGATTTCTTTCCTTATTCTAACTTTGGGGTTTCTTTGTTCTTCTTTCTCTAATTGCTTTAGGTGTAAGGTTAGGTTGTTTATTTGAGATGTTTCTTGTTTCTTAAGGTAGGACTGTATTGTTATAAACTTCCCTCTTAGAACTGCTTTTGCTGCATCCCATAGGTTTTGGGTCATCATGTTTTCATTGTCATTTGTTTCTAGGTATTTTTTGATTTCCTCTTTGGTTTCTTCAGTGATCTCTTGGTTATTAAGTAGCGTGTTGTTTAGCCTCCATGTGTTTGTATTTCTTACAGATGTTTTCCTGTAATTGATATCTATTCTCATAGTGCTGTTGTCAGAAAAGTTACCTGAAACAATTTCAATTTTCCTAAATTTACCAATTTGCGACCCAAGATATGATCTATCCTGGAGAATGTTCCATGAGCACTTGAGAAGAAGGTGTATTCTGTTGTTTTTGGATGAAATGGCCTATAAAGATCAATTAAATCCATCTTGTACAATGTATCATTTAAAGCTTGTGTTTCCTTATTTATTTTCATTTTGGATGATCGGTGCCTTGGTGAAAGTGGGGTGTTAAAGTCCCCTACTATGATTGTGTTACTGTCGATATCCCCTTTTATGGCTGTTATTATTTGCCTTACGTATTGAGGTGCTCCTGTGTTGGGTGCATAAATATTTACAATTGTTATATCTTCTTCTTGGATTGATCCTTTGATCATTATGTAGTGTCCTTTTT
>NC_041233.1:78517007-78518145 GCF_002837175.3 Physeter macrocephalus
GGGGCCTCTCACTGCTGTGGCCTCTCCCATTGTGGAGCACAGGCTCCGGACGTGCAGGCCCAGCGGCCATGGCTCACAGGCCCAGCCACTCCGCAGCATGCGGGATCCTCCCGGACCGGGGCACGAACCCGCGTCCTCTGCATTGGCAGGCGGACTCTCAACCACTGCGCCACCAGGGAAGCCCTAGTCTTTGTTTTAAAGTCTATTTTGTCTGATATGAGAATTGCTACTCCAGCCTTCTTTTGATTTCCATTTGCAGGGAATATCTTTTTCCATCCCCTCACTTTCAGTCTGTATGTGTCCCTAGGTCTGAAGTGGGTCTCTTGTAGACAATACATATATATACGGGTCTTGTTTTTGTATCCATTCAGCCAGTCTACGTCTTTTGGTTGGATCATTTAAACCATTTACATTTAACGTAATTATCGATATTTATGTCCCTATTTCCATTTTCTTAATTGTTTTGGGTTTATTATTGTAGGTCTTTTCCTTCTCTTGTGTCTACTGACTAGAGAAGTTCCTTTAGCATTTTCTGTAAAGCTGGTTTGGTGGTGGTGAATTCTCTTAGCTTTTGCTTGTCTGTAAAGGTTTTAATTTCTCCATCAAATCTGAATGAGATCCTTGCTGAGTAGAGTAATCTTGGTTGTAGGTTTTTCTCTTTCATTACTTTAAATATGTCCTGCCACTCCCTTCTGGCTTGCAGAGTTTCTGCTGAAAGATCAGCTGTTAACCTTATGGCGATTCCCTTGTGTGTTATTTGTTTTTTACCCTTGCTGTTTTTAATATTTTTTCTTTGTAGTTAATTTTTGATAGTTTGATTAATATGTGTCTTGGCATGTTTCTCCTTGGATTTATCCTGTATGGAACTCTCTGTGCTTCCTGGACTTGATTAACTATTTCCGTTCCCATATTAGGGAAGGTTTGAACTGTAATCTCGTCAAATATTTTCTCAGTCCCTTTCTTTTTCTCTTCTTCTTCTGTGACGCCTATAATTTGAATGCTGGTGCGTTTAACGTTGTCCCAGAGGCCTCTGAGACTGTCCTCAATTCTTTTTATTCTTTTTTCTTTATTCTGCTCTGCAGTAGTTATTTCCACTATTTTATCTTCCAGGTGACTTATCCATTCTTCTGCCTCAGTT
>NC_041233.1:78518299-78534025 GCF_002837175.3 Physeter macrocephalus
TACTATCATTATTCTGAATTCTTTTTCAGGTAGACTGCCTATTTCCTCTTCATTTGTTAGGTCTGGTGGGTTTTTGCCTTGCTCCTTCATCTGCTGTGTGTTTCTCTGTCTTCTCATTTTGCTTAACTTACTGTGTTTCGGGGTCTTCTTTTTGCAGGCTGCAGGTTCGTAGTTCCCGTTGTTTTTGGTGTCTGTCCCCAGTGGCTAAGGTTGGTGCAGTGGGTTGTTTAGGCTTCCTGGTGGAGGGAACTGGTGCCTGTGTTCCAGTGGATGAGGCTGGATCTTGCTTTTCTGGTGGGCAGGTCCATGTCTGGTGGTGTGTTTTGTGGTGTCTGTGGTCTTTTTATGATTTTAGGCAGCCTCTCTGCTAATGGATGGGGTTGTGTTCCTGTCTTGCTAGTTGTTTGGCATAGGGTGTCCGGCACTGTAGCTTGCTGGTCGTTGAGTGGAGCTCAATGTCTTGGCACTGAGATGGAGATCTCTGGGAGATTTTCGCCGTTTGATATTGCGTGGAGCTGGGAGGTCTCTTGTGGACCAGTGTCCTGAACTCGGCTCTCCCACCTCAGTGGCAGAGCCCTGGCGCCTGGCTGGAGCACTAGGAGCCTGTCCTCCACACGGCCCGCCTGCAGTCCCCAGGGGTGTCACGGCTTTGGCTGCCGGGGCCCCTCCCGAGCCGGCAGCCTCAGTGAGGCCGCCCGCCCCTCGGTCCGGGGCAGTTCAGTGACGGCGGAGGAAACTGAGACAAGATTTTTCATCTCTTATTGATTTCATTCTTTTGCTTTCACTGTTAAAGAGTGAAAGCAGGCCTTCCAAGACCTTCGTGACCTGCTCCTGGTTCACACCCTTGTGGGTCACATGCATGGCAGCCCAGGAACTGTGCTTCTCCAGCATCGTATTCACCCACAGTGTGCCAACCCACATCCTTGGGCCTGGCCAATCCTACCTCTTCCTTAGACGTGGCCAACTCTGACCAAGCCTTTCCATCTTGGCTGAGATGTGACGTCCTCCAGGAAGCCTTCACTGGGCACTGCCTGGTCCTGTCTCTCCAAGCCCAGGGCAGGTGTCTGTGGCCTCCGTGTAATCATCCAGCATTGGGTTGTCATGGTCCGTTCACACATCTGTACCTCATGTGCAGGGCGCAGATGGCGGAGGTCCAGGGGTCAGTAAGTTTCCACCCACCCTTCACCCATGACCTCCCCTGGTAATGAATATCCTTTTGCATACACTGTGGAATACATTAGCTATTTTTCTTAAAATAAATCCCTGATGTAAAATTGCTGACCAACAGGTGTAAATATGTTGAATAGTCTTAATATTGTCGAACTGCTCTACCAAAAAAAGTGCCTAATTTCCATTCTTCCAGTTTATGTCAGAGTCCACCTATTATCCTGAAACCTCATCAACACTGAGTTAGGAGTCTTTTTAATCTTTGCTGATCTGATAAATGAAACAAGCCCCTCATCTGAATATGCATTCAAGCACAAATCAATGTGAATATTTCCCTATATATTCATTAATCATTTGTACTTTCTTTGTGATTGTCTTAAGTCAAGTTTTATTTCAGTGTGAGTAGTTTCTTGATTTGCAAAGTTCTTTATATATTGACTATATTTATGCCGACAATACTTTTTTCCAGTGTATCTTCCGCTCTTTGCCCTTGATTTTTATATTTTAATATCTGTAAGCTTTAAATTGTTATTTAATTAAATATTGCACTCATATCCTTTAGAGTTGGTTTCTTTTTCCTTTAACTTTATGTTGAGGAAGGACATACATAATATCTAAGAGGACTGCATCCCATGTAGGTTGCAAAGGATTGCATTTTAAAAGGTTGTTAGTTGAATTTTAGCAACCAAAAACATTGTATTAAGATATTGCTTCTATGTGGAATCTTAAAAAAAAAATGATATAAATGAACTTACGTACAAAACAGAAACAGACCCACAGACATAGAAAACAAATTTATGGTTACCAAAGGGGATAGTGGGAGGGGGGCAGATAAATTAGGAGTTTGGGATTAACATATACACACTACTATACATAAAGTAGATAACCAGCAAAGACCTATTGTATAGCACAAGGAACTATACTCAATATTTTGTAATAACCTATAGGGGAATAGAATCTGAAAATGAATAGATATATATGTATAACTGAATTATGTATATATGTATTACTTTGCTATACACCTGAAACTAACATAACATTGTAACCAATTATACTTCAAAAAAAAAGAAAATTAAAGAAAGAAAGAAAATTAAAAAGAAAAAAATCCTTAAAAAAAAAAAAAGAATGTAAGACATCAGTTCAAAAGGAATTCTTTGATGCGTTGCTCTGTCAATGGAAGCATCCTCCCTGAGTCCTCTTCTGACTTTTGCCCACCACATACAATAAATCTGTATATTCTTGTACCTTAGTAGCTTTAGTTAAAAAAAAAATACTTCTTCAACCTACTATAGGCTGGGATTTGTTAGGACAGGACATTCTACTCCACTAAGCCGAGGTTACTAAACGTTTGCTAGAGGGTTATTTTCTCTGTGTTGGAACATTTTACCTTCTTCTCCCAGCATTTCTTAACAGTGATGCTTTTCCAGGAACTTAAAAATCTTAGGAGGGAGGAAATAAGGGGAAGAGAAATAGGATATTAGTAGACAAACGACTCAAGCTAATGGGTCTTTCTCATCATACAAATATGCTCCAGTAACATCCCTCTTCTAAACAGAACCATCTCTGTCTCCAGTGCTCACTCACACCCCACTCATAGCATCTCTCCTCCAAGAGCTGTCGTGATTTGCTGGGTCTAGGTCCTCGTCCTTCACTCCCCCCTCACCTGCTGCAGTGGGACTCCTGTCTCCACTCCCAGGGTATCAAGGTGAGCGACTACCCCCAGGTGTCTGAGGACGCCTCCCTTCCTCTTCTTGCAGCAGGCACTGCCTGCGTCCAAGTTTCCTTCCCACCTCCCAGCTGCCCCTTCTCCTCCTTCTTTGTGGGATCCCTCTCCTCTTCTCCACCTCAGCACATTGGGGATACAGAGGTATACAAAGGCTTGGTCCTTGTCCTGCTTTTCTTCCATATCTTCTCTCTTTAGGTGACTCAATCTAGACTCTAAGTATGTTCTTTGATGCCCAGCCTGAATCCCAGACTTATATCCAATTGCCTTTTTGACATCTCCACTTGAATCTCTAGCTGACATTGCAGAGTTCATACAGACAAGAGAACCTCTTGATATCAGTATCCCCTCACCCCATTATCCCCTGTCATGGGCTGAATAAAGCCCCCTCCCCAAGATGTCCATGTCTTGATTCCTGGAACCTATGAATGTGTTGCTTAACCTGACAAAGGGACTTTGTTAATGGGATTAAATTAAGCAACTTGAGACAAGATATTACCCTGGACTATCTGGGTGTCCCAATGTAATCACAAAGGGTCCTTATGGGAGACAGGCTGGAGGGTCACAGTCAGAGAGAGAGATTAGAAGATGATATTCTGCTGGCTTTGAAGAGGGAGGAAGGGGCCAAGAGCTAAGGAATATAGGCAGCCTCTAGAAGCTGGAAAAGGCAAGGCAAGGATTCTCTCCTACAGCCTCCAGCATCTTAAGATAATAAATTTGCATTCTTTTAAGCCACTAAGCTTATGATAATTTGTTCAAGCTGCAATAGGAAACGTATACATCCACACCACTGAAACCAAACCAAACGCTGCTCCCTCCTTCCCTCCTCTGCTACCACCTCCAGATTCCAAAAAGCTTAGGTGTCAGCCTTTCGTTAATTATGTCTCTCATATTGCACATCTAACGGGTCATCAGCTGACACGCTGAAAGCAAAACAGGTCAATCGTGTTAGAACTGCCTCCTGTACAGTCAGACAGTTATTCCATGGCCCAGGTGAAAACGGCTGAGGTTGGAACGAGGAAAATAGTAGTAGGACTAAGACGGAGGGAAAAGAACAAAAAAATTACTTATGATGTAAGATCCACAGGACTTTGGGAAAGGATGGGGTGAGAGGGCCGAGTGGGGGGGGGTACACTGGGATGACCAGTGGAGACAGGGAAACTGGCGAGGAAGCCTGTGGGGCAAAGACGTGGCGTCTGGATTCTTCCTGCTGCATCTGAGGTGTGCATGGACATCATCTGGGCAGAGACCTCCAACATCCCATTGAAGGTGCCAGGGGGGCTGAGCTTTCGGGCCAGACATGTGATTTGGGCTTCACCAGCAAAGAGGTGGGTGTTCAAAATCACGCCAGAGGACGGGTCCCCAGGGACAGAGTGTGGGATGAGAAGGATACAGCCAAGGGCAGACCCCAGGGCTCCCTCCTTTGGGACCTGGGAAGGGGAGGAGCAGATGAGGAGGGGGCAGGAAAGAAGCCCCGAGGGTGACCAGAGGGCACTAGGAGAGCCTTGGGGTCATGGAGTGAGGTGAGGAGAAGTGCTGAAGAAGGAGAAGCAGGGCCGGCGCCAAACGCAGCCGAGTTCACAAAGGAGAACAGTCTGGAATTATTGAACACTTGTGAGTCAAGTGTTTCTAACCAGGGGGCTCCCCTCCCTAGCATATTTTAAGGGGAGCCCTGCCTGTATTGGAACTGCATTTATTCTGCAGTAAAGTGGTATTTGATTTAGGACCACAGATAAAGTGGTAAGTGGCAACTGTATTTACACATTGCACTTGGTGTTTTATGATCCTTCTTACACACGATTCTATCCCCAAAGGTTCTATAAAGAAATGAGAAGAGATTAAGCAAGGGGCCATAACGTATCATTGTTATCTTTGTAGGTGCAAGATGAGAAAATAAACACACACCTATTTTACTGTAAAGAAGGTGTAAGCCAGCGGTAGCTAGCCCTCCTGAGAAAAGCCATGAAGGGGCTGATAACCCACAGCAGGCTGAATCCAGAAATTCCCCAGCTAGTCAGCACTTAACACCCTTCCTACCCACGGCAAACCACTAGTCAAAAGCTCAAGCACGTCACAGAAAAAAGACTGGAAGGAAGTACACTGACATGGGATGAGATTATGTGCCATTTCTCTTTTTTTTTCTTTTTGCTTTTCCATGTTTTCTATGTTTTCTGCCATTATCAGGACCTGCATTTGTAGCAAGAAAAAATAATAGCCGTTACAGTAAGATGCAACGTCAACAGAAACTCAAAACTGTTCTTTAATCAGACACTAAGTGGTTGTGCGATTTTTGTTTGTTTGAAAGCTAGTTAAATTGCTGCTGCCAGTTCTCAAATACACAAAGGCAGATGTCACCGCGCAGTGGGGAGAATCTTTCCAAACACCTGCACGTATAAAGGAAGAACACACTCCTGTTTCTCTTGACTCTCACACGACTGGACACTCGGCACTGCTGACACCAGGTGTGCAGGGTCTTCCCCCCACCAAGCGCTTCTCTGTGACACCAGCTGGGTGTCCTACAATTCAATTCAGCTCTGACAGTAACCAGAGTTAGCTCGGACCACACAAGTGAAGGGCTCTGTCTCCCAACTCAGCTACAAATCGGAGGTTCCCACAACCTCCCACCCTTGGATTTATTTGCTGGTACAGCTCACAGAACTCAGGGAAACACTTACTTACATCTACCAGTTTATTTTATAATAAAGGATATGATAAAGGATACAGACGAACAGCCAGATGAAGAGACATGTAAGGTGAGGTGCATAAGGGCTCTGAGTACAGGGGTTTCTGTCCCTGGGGAGTTGAGATGTGCGCCTCCCCCGCCAGGACGTGGATGGGTTCACAAACCCGGCAGCTCTTTGGACCGCCTACTATTGGGATTTTTAAAAAATTAATTTATTTATTTGTTTTTATTTTTGGCTGTGTTGGGTCTTCGCTGCTGTGGGCGGGCTTTCTCTAGTTGCAGCCTGCGGGGACTACTCTTTGTTGCGGTGCACGGGCTTCTCATTGTGGTGGCTTCTCTTGTTGCGGAGCACGGGCCCTAGGCACGCAGGCTTCAGTAGTTGTGGCGCGTGGGCTCAGCAGTTGTGGCTCGTGGGCTCAGTAGTTGTGGCGCACGGGCTTAGTTGCTCCACAGCACGCGGGATCCTCTTGGGCCAGGGATCGAACCCGTCTCCCCTGCATTGGCAGGCAGACTCCCAACCAGTGCACCACCAGGGAAGCCCTACTATTGGAATTTTTATGGAGGTTTCATCACGTAGGTACGATCAGTCATTAACTCCCTTTCTAGCCCCTCTTCCCTCTCCAGGGAATGAAGGTGGGGCTGAAAATTCCAAGCTTCTAATCACAGCCTGGTCCTTCCGGTGACCAGCCCCCATCCGGGAGCCCACCCAGAGTTGCCTCACTTAAAACAAAAGACACTGCTATCACCCAGGAAATGCCAAGGGATTTAGGAACGCTGCTTCAGGAACTGGAGCCAAAGACCAAATATTAGAACAAGAGATGCTCCTAGTACCTTATCACTTCAGAAATTACAAAGGTTTTAGGAGCTCCGTGTCAGGAACTGGGGAGGCAGAGATCAGCATCAACATTTTCTGTTACTTCACAGCATGTAAACCACACGATCCAACATACAAACAAAGGCTTAGAAACCAGATCAAATTATGTCATTTATAGTTCAACAGTATGACTCTTTTATCATCTTTTGAGTAGCTAGTCTTTGCCAAATAATGGGCTGAGTGCTGTGAAGGCTATGAAGGAAAACACAGTACAGATAGTATCAAAATTCAAGACACGCCTGGCCTGGCTGACACAGAAACACACTTGGTTATCCATGCTTCTGCTGGCCCGCTAGGATGCTGAGTCTTTAAAGCATAGATCTGTATTTTCCTTCATCTCTGAAAGTAAGGGGGAGGGAGATCCAAGTGTGGTGGTAGGTCAGCCAGCTCTGGAAAACAGGAATAATTCCCCAAAGAGGGAGGGTTGATGACGCCAATGTTCACCCCAGGAAATAAGCAGGGATAGTCTGTCCACAGGTCACCGGATGAGGGCTTCAGTGCCTAAAGGAAGTCCCTCAAATCACAGGTGCAGAGCACGGGGACCAGTCCCCTAATTATAAGACGACACCGAGAAGGCATCATGCTGTGGGTGGGACATTGAGGCCAGGCAGCCTGTGACTAAGACGGGACGGACTGGGAGGAGAGGGCAGGAGCCGACAGGGAGCTGGAGGCGGGACGGGAAGGATCGGAGACTGTCTCCCTCCCTCCACAGGGCCACTGAGCCCAGGCCCGGCCACCACTGGTCAGTGGGTCACAGGCCAGGGCGAGCCCGAGGAAGTCGTCACCTCCAGGGAGGGACACAGAGCAGCACCAACGTGGTCATTCAAAGGCAAGAGAAAAGACACCTGGAGGGAAACAGGACGAGCTCAAGATGCGAGAAGCATCTGATAAGGGCTTGGTGACCCAGCCCGGGGCGGGGGCGAGTCCAGGGGCTCGGGGTCAGCCCACGTGGCTCTGAGCCCAGGCCCTGCACACACTGGCTTCCTGACCTTCCTCAAGAAGTTACTGAAACTTCCCGCATGAGTGTGTCCTCATCTGCAAGACGCGACTGAATGGCCTCACCGGGCTATGGGGCGTCGAAGGGCCAAGGCCTGTGGACGGCGTAGAGCAATGTTCAGCTCAGTTCATGCTCGATAAACACTGTAACGATTCGTCCACCTCCTTCTCCAGCCTCATCGTCCATTACTGCTCCGCTCCCACTTTCTGCCCTGGGTTTCATCTGAAGCAAAGGGCTCTACTGTCTTAAGAAATGTTTAAAAACAGCTGGTTTACATGAAAAATAATGGAAATGTTCAACAGAGGTGGTGGCATCAGGAACCTGAGGGTAAGATTCCAGGACCTGGCAACCAACCTGTTGGATAAGGAGGAGGCAGGGATGCAGGTGAGACCGAGATGCAGGTGAGGCAGGGACCCAGGTCAGAGAGGGACCCAGGTGAGGGGAACAAACGGGAGGAGGTGATGGGTGACCTGCATGTGGCAGGATGTGGCCAAACCAAGGGGGCAGCGGAGAGTCTGCTGTGTGCAAGGGCAGCTCAGGGGACATCCCCAGTTCGGGGTCAGGCAGGCAGGGAAGTGAGAGCCGGGGCTGGCGTGCGAGGGGCTCAGGCAGGCTGATGGCGGTGCTGGGGTTTAGGTTTCATCCTGAGAGGGAGGCGGCATCACTGCGGGAGGATGAAGAACACATGTGCGCTTCAGAAGCAGGGAATGCCTGCAGACTGTGGCCGAGCTACCAGGGAGAGATGACGGGGCGAGACCAGATGAGAGGGCATCGAGAGATACGCCGAAGACGGCACCAGCAGGACCCGGTGCACGGAGGAAAGGCACGGGCCGATGCGGCTGACTCGTGGGCATCCGGCTTGGACCACGGGTTGATGGAGATGCCGGAGCCCGAGATAGGGGCCCCAGGGATAAAGGTGGGGTAAGGAGAGCAAAAGCGCGAGCTCAGTTTTGGATTTACAGAGTCTGAGTGCCTGTGGGACAGCTGAGCATGGACAACCTGGTTTCTAGAGATTTCTGGACTGTTCTGGAACTCCAGAGAAATGGGAGCTGGAGACACAGGTCTGTGTGTCATGCGGAAAAGAGCAGAAAGGGAGGAGACTGCAGCCGAGGAAGATTCTGAGGGGCACCAGCCTGGAGGAGCCTTGGGAGGGTCCCGGGAGACATCAGATCACAGAGGAGGGAGAGAACCCCAGGGTGTGGCATCGCCCAGGCCCAGGGAAGGGGCCCTTCCGGGGGTGGTGGCCATGGGAGCATCCGCCCTGGGACAGGCAAGAGCGGGCGTTGTCTGCAGAGAATCTAAAACAATTCGAACTGACCAGAACCACTCTGCTTCTTATTATGGCCGTGCGTGGCAATCCTAGGCAGTGTGGGTGATAAAACTTCCCGGCGCCCAGCAAACCTCTCCCACAGCCCTTTGCCCCGGCCTCCCATTAGCCACTGCATTTACTAACACACTTCCCAGCACTCTTTAAACAAATACCCTTTTGGTGTATTTAATGTGGAGATCTTCTTTAAAGTGCCTTACTTCCTTTTCTGGACTATGAGAAACGCATAGCCCACTGTTTTATTCTTTGCCTTGGCTATTAGAACGCTACAGGAGTTTTTGGCTGGTTTGCTGGTCTGCAAGGACAAAGTTAGCTACACAAAAGACTCCTCCAAAGCATCCCTGCTAAAAAGGCATTAAGATGGTTTTATTTGTATGAATTCAATTTTCGTTCTTTTTCAGGAGTCCACGTAGTATGTAAAAGGAGATCCTTCAAAATTCTTGCTACCACGGTATTTTAAGTTATAATCTGAAAGTTTAAGATACAAGCCCCAAAATACATAGAACATTCTAGAAAGTAACAGAAGAACGTGGAATTTACTCTCTAGAATAGGAATCTGTGTGGCATTATGCTTAAATATGGATGTCACTACTTCTTCCAGTCAGTAGCTCATTTCAAAAACCTGTAGTTATCTGCTTGGTAAAGAGTCACAAAAAATAGAAACTCCTTTTCTCCCTCAAAAATCTTAACTTGGTATCTGAGGGCAAACTTGAAATTTCACTGGCACTCATTCTGCCCTTCTACATTTTTTCCCCTTTTCTTTTATAAAGAGGATTTGCTTCAGAGGCCATGCAGACAAATGAATTATTCATAGACAAAGAGATAAAATAGAAGGTTTCCAGGACTAAACTATTTAGGCCTCAGGTTTCATGAGTCTGATCACATTGACTAAGTGGGCACCTTGGGAGCTGAAATAAACCAAAATTAAGATGTGAAAACTGTGTCTACATTTTTTTTACATTATTTTTTTTGTGGGGGTAGAGGAGAAAGAGTCCCAGGAACAATGTCAGTTGAAAGACTAACCTGATGCCGCACTAATTCAAACAGCATCACTTGCGCACATAATTTAGCAAAGTTTTTTAGCTAGAGGTAGGACAGGAAAACTTCAGAGATAGAAGTCGCATAGGAAAAATATCATTTTCCATGAATCTGTGCTATTACGTCCTATAGAGACGGCATGTGTAGCTACAGCCTTTCCTTTAAGACATAATGTAACAGTGAAGCTCTGTTGAAAAGTTCATCAACAGGATCGGCAGGCCACCTCTCACTGCATTTGCAAAATCTGTCTTCGGATTTCCAACCATCCATCTTCTGGACCATGGGCTGTCCAGCCCAATGGGTAACTCAGAGCTTCTGTTCACGGGGAACAGATACCATGTTTCTAAGATAATGGCTGTGGGGTGTGACACGTGCTTCTCAGAAGTTAGTTTAAAGCCTACAGTATCTATTTCGCTCTGCATTTTCTCTATGAGGAAACAAAGGTCATCTTAAAAGGAAGAAATACAATAGAATTCCTCGCCATGGATCTAAGGAGGGCTGTAGCGCATGGCTGCAGCTTTTTCATCTCCGTGCCAGGCTCCTGAAACCTTGTGAGGTTGAAGAGGACCATTGTCTTCATTTGGAACTGTCTGATCACGTATTCGTGATTTTCTTTTTTTAAAATCTTCTGTTTAATTGAAGCATAGTTGATTTACAATGTTGTGTTAATTTGCTGCTGTGCACATATATACGTTCTTTTTCATATTCTTTTCCATTACGGTTTACCCCAGCAGATTGGATATAGTTCCCTGTGCTCTACAGTAGGACCTCGTTGTTTATGCATTCTAAATGTAACAGTTTGCATATACTAACCCCAAACTCCCAGTCCATCCCTCCCACTGATTTTCTAACGGCAATAAGATCCGGTCCCCGTCTAAAGAAAGGCCAGCAGCTCCCCCACGACGTGGGCAGGTGGCGGCTGTGTGGGAGGGGCACCAGGACTTTACTGAGGATTTTACACTCAGTTGCTGGGTGTCCCCCTGCTGTCTGGTGCCTCCCACCCTGTCCTCCTCCTCCACCCTTCTAAGCCCAATTCAGGCAGCACGTCTCCAGAACCCCCGGCCCGGCTTCTGCCCTGAGTGGGCTCAGACCCCCGTGCCAGGCCTGTTCTGGCACGTGTCCACCCTGCCCGCTGGCACACACGCCGCTCAGCAGGGGGTGTCCCATCTGCTCTGCAGGGACCAGCCCGAAGGCAGAGTCCTGGCTTAGCACCTCGCACTCAGACAAAGCCTGGGGTGTCCACTTCTAATGACTCTTCACTAGCTGAAGAAGAGTTACACAAGTCACACACACCCTTTGTAAACACTCATTGGACGGCACAGCACTGGACACTGTGGGTGCACGTGATGGATGGTGGACAGGACGTCGGCCCCTAAGAGGAGGGAGAAACTGAGCTCTGTGATCTGAGCTTTCGTGGGCACGATGAGATGTTTGTGATTTAAACAGTTATTGATGTCAGGAAATCTCTGGGGTGAGTGTCAGAGGCCCCTAGGGATCTCTCGAGTGCTGTGACATGGAGACAACACACTCCCCATGGCTGACTGGAGGGGCTCATGTCCTTGCTTGAGACATCAGAGCAACCCCGGGGCGGGGGTGGGGCAGCTCCCTCTCCAAGGCCAGACATCAGCTACCACCTGGAGGGAACTTTCGGATGGATTTGACATCCTGGCGCTAAATGAGCTTTGGTTTTCTCACTATGCTGGACATGGGGTCACGTCACTTTTCAACAGCAGGTGTGCACAATTAAGGGACCACAATTAGCATACCCACGGCCCTGCCTCTCCACACCCGCTCTCAGCCTTTCCAGAGAACAGTCATCCAACAAACGTCCTGAAGATGTTGTCTCAGGGAAAGGGCCGGAACTCTCCAGCCTCGGGGGCGGCCAATGGCAAAAGTCTAACGATGAACTTATTTCCTAGGACCTGCGGGCTCCATACGGCCACCGAAGGAAGCACCATACTGTGCAGGAGGCCTGGGCGCCATATTTGTTTCCACCTTCACTGTGTGTCTCAGGAATCTCTCCTACTTCTCTGGGCCACACACTGGGCCCAAAAGGCTGGACTTGGAGAGGGAGGTTGTAACACCATGGGCAGTAATTGGAGTGAATTGGGGGCTATTTCCTACACCAGTGCTTTTCCAATTTGAGTAAGCATCAGAATCACCTGGGGGGCTTGTTAAATCTCAGATTGCTGACCCCCCAGCCCCAGAGTTTCGGATTCAGGAGGTCATGGGTGGGTCCTGAGAACCGGCATCTCCACTAGTCCCCAGGTGATGCTGATCCTGGTACTCTGGGGACCACTGTCCTAGACGCAGGAACCCATGTGGATACTGACTGAGTCCACATATCGATCCAGCCAGGCCCTGGAGATGAAGTAACAACGACAGCAATCGTGCTGTCAACGGCGATTACAGGTAATGGGGGAGGTGGACATAAAATAAAGAGACACACAATTATAAATCATGAAATCTGCTGTAAAGGAAAAGAAAGGGGAGTGGGGGGAAAATAAGGGGTGGGCTGGCCTGTTTCAGACACAGCAGTCAATTGTCTTCTTTCGACATTTAGGCTGAGGCCCAAAGGCCCAGGAGAAGGCAGCCAGGCAGGCAGTAGCTGGAGGCAGAACTTTCCAGGCAGAGAACAGACCCTGAGATGGAAAGGACACATATTTGAGAACTGAGAGAAGAGCGGTTGGACCCCAGTAAGCGAGCAGCTGGCAGCAGGATACCAGCCTGGGAGGTCCTGATCAGGATCTTCAATGTTATTTCACCAGCAACGAGCAGCCACTGCTTTACTTGCTGCAGCTGCTGCTAGGTCACTGCTATGCCTCTATTTCAGAGCAAACGACCTTACTTTTTTGCTGGTTTGCTAGGGCTTACGCCAAACTCTTTGGAACAAGATTTAGAGTGGCCTCAGAATGTCCTTCAGTCACTGATGTATGGATAAGCAAAATGTGCTGTATCCATGCAATGGAATATTACTCAGTCTTAAAAAAGGAATGAAATTCTGACCCACGCTGCAGCACGGTTGAACCTTGAAAAGAGGCGGAGTGAAAAAAGCCAGACACAAAAGGCCACATAGTGTATGATTCCATTTAGAGGAAACGTCCAGAATAGGCAAATCCACAGAGACAGAAAGATGAGTGCTTGCCAGGGGGTGGGGGAGATGGAAGATGGGAAACAGGAAGTGACTTTAATAGGTATGCGGTTTCTTTGTGGGGGATGATGGAAATGTACTGGCATGAAATCGTGGTGATGAGTGTACAGCTTTGTGAAAATAGTGAAAACGGCTGACACTGTACACGTTACAAGGGTGAATTTTATGTGATGTGAATTATATGTTGATTAGAAAAATCGTAACTAGGAAGTAAAACTGTCTTCCAAAAATATGTCATTCAGGAAATGGTGTCCTCCCATCTCTTAGAAACATGACTCTGTTCAAAACTGCAGCGTCTCTATCTGGGGCCACATCTCTTCCACCTAACAAGCCTGCGTACATCGGGTCAAGGTTCAGTCTACTCTTTGGAAGACACATAGAGGCCATGACAGGAAGTGGCTCCTTCCTTCCCTCACTTGCCTGGGAGGCCCCGGCAAGCCCCTGGAAAAGCAGATATGTTTAAGGCCAGGGTAAACTGAGGCTGAACCCTGACTGGTACTCATTGTCTGTGTGGCCTGGGGCAAGCTGTGTAAGCCTTCTGAATCGTGTCCTCATCTGTAAAATGGAGAAAGGACGCTTGCGAGATTACTATACGGATTAGTGACAACACATGTGCACAATAAAAAAGAGCAACAGATACGTAGTAAGTCGTGTTATTAATCGTCTTGTTGGTACGCTCTACGGTGTCTTGGTAGTTAGTGAATTTTATAAACGCTCTTTGGAATCCCTCATGGCACAGAAAGAGCTGGTGGGGGGAATACTTTGTAAAACACAGCATATTTTTTCAAATCCAATAATCATCTCCTGACATATATGTTTGGAATCTTAGACTGATTTCCCCCCATCCCCCTCCCATTACGTGAGTATGTCTGCCTGCTTCAATTCATGCTTGTAAAGCTCTGTTTCTGAAAAGTTGCATGCAAATCAGATTTTTACCATTCTGATAATATTTTCCCATTGTTCCACATTATATGCTCAGGGGTGATTTATCTTCATTTGTGATTCATTTTCAATTGGCAGCAGCTCCAAACACTTTAGTTTTAAGCCTCTTTTTTCCCCAGACTCTGTCAAGTTGCAAAAAAAGTACTTTAAAATACCCTGGACATTTGAAGGAACCCCCATTCACCTATTCTGTAAAATACAACTTTTACTTCTAAGGCTTTTTCTACAAGCCGGGGATTGAGTTGTATTTCTGGTTCAGCAGTCAACACTGAACAGGCTTGCTTATTTTCCATTGAAATTCCCGAAAGACTTTCCAAATCAAGGCAAAATGATGCAAAATTAAGTACAACGTAAGCAGTTCTGGCAGAGCATGGGGGAGGGGGGAGGGGGGAGGGGGGTCCCCCCTCCGTGAGATTGTATGAGCACAGAGGTCTGTAAATCACGAGGTTCCCCCTCATCTGTCCACAGTGGGTCCCCCGCAAACCCTGTGACAACACGCTGAGCAAACCCCTGTAACGAAGACCCGTTCAGCTTTACTGGAGTTGAAGTAGGTACAGAGGTGCTCTCTCTCGATTTCCTATTTAAACAACAAACAAAGCGATGGCTGGTGTCCCAGGCTCCTCGGGGTCCCACGATGCCTACGTTTGGGCAAAAAGGAGGAGATGCAGTCAGACTCCCAGCTCTGGGCTTAGTCATGGTGAGAAACAGCACTTGATGGCTCCTTCTAATGCCTTGTTTTGACATCACGAAGTGCTGTGGACTTTTAGGATCTCAGGGAAGGGCACATTCCTTTCTCCACATTAAAGCTGTCCCCTGACAGGGACGTGACCCAGCCGAGGCCGTGACGCCGGAGCAAGGACAAGCCAGCCCAGGCGGTGGGCCCCCGTCCACCGCGTGGGACTGGAATGACTTCATCCTTTTGCTTTTCCCCTTAGACCCATTCATCCCGTCTGCAAGCTCAGAGCATCTGTGTGCGGTGGCTGCAACACGTCATGGGGAGGTGGCCAATAGGACCACATCGCTGGACCAGCAGCTGCTGAGCCAGCAGCACCAAGGCCGCCCTCTGTATGGGAGACCCCAGCATCAGGGTCCCATCCCGAGGAGCTGATGCCACCGTCTATCAAATCCTCATCAGACGTCTCGTGCCCAACTCGTAATTGTTTAAGCAGCGTAAAAGTAAAATTGATAGTAATTATGGATTGCAATCTTGGGTGTGCAATTATAACCAGAGTGAACCTTTACTGATTTCTTACTCTGTCCCAGGCACTGTGCTAAGCTCTCTTCATACATCAACTTATTTAATTCTCTTGGCTCCCTGTGAAGCAGAGACTAATATTATCCTCAGCATGGACCAGTGGAGAGCAACTTTCTGCGTGTGTGTAGGGGGGAGGTCATTTAGGCAAAATGAAAACATTTATGGGATGTATTTTTCACTTTCAGGGTAAATATATTTTTATTGACTTCTTTTAGGGGGCATAAAAGTGGAACTTTGTTACAGACACCTGCTTTATGAATAGAATACTAACGAGAAAACATACTCTGCTTTTTAGACACTTGTGTGCAGATATCTAGGCATTTGGGAGAAACAGCCGAAAGGAAGCAGCTTATAACATCTTTTGCCCTAGAGTTAGACCATGGGCTATTTTGCAGAGCTGGGAGGGCTTCTGACTGCCCTGAGATGGTACAGACATGGATACTGGGTAATTTAAGACTCAGCTTCAGTGACTGTCCTCTACAAATAAGCTCTTTTAGAAGATGTTGGGGGTAGGAGTTTTATTAATTAATTAATTTATTTTTGCTGTGTTGGGTCTTCGTTTCTGTACG
>NC_041233.1:78534254-78555386 GCF_002837175.3 Physeter macrocephalus
CTCAGTAGTTGTGGCTCACGGGCCCAGTTGCTCCGCGGCATGTGGGATCCTCCCAGACCAGGGCTCGAACCCGTGTCCCCTGCATTAGCAGGCAGATTCTCAACCACTGCGCCACCAGGGAAGCCCTACAAATAAGCTCTTTTAAATTCTAGAGTAAACTAGTTGAGAAGAGATTTGTAGCTTTATTAAAATCTGGTGAAAGGCACAGTACCCACTGGATCAGGCTCGGGGCAGAGGGTTTCTGTTGCTCAAATTCTAGTCATTTCCAGACTCCTACTCATGTTTTGGCAACTCTGTGATTAGAACCCAAGGGTTCAGCCTTAAAACTATGGCTCTGATGGCCCTGAGTTCTTAGAAATGCAGTATGAGATATCTAAACGACTCATCAAGAATGTGATATACAGCTATGCGCATACCATGAAGCCAACATTGGTAGAACTCACAACTGTCGGGCATGGTCTTTGTCTTCCTTCAGCTTACACAAAATCCTGGGAGATAAGACAAATAGGGAAAGACAGCTGGAGAGCACACCGGGGTCTTCGCCAGGCCAGGCTGTGTACCAGCTGTATTTGAATGGTAAGTGCAGACAGCATGGAAGAGGGGGGAGGGTACAGATGGTGAAGAAGGAGCACAACTCCTAAAGAGGCAGAGAAAAGAGGGGTCATGAGGAACCCACACGTGTGGGAACGGGCCCAGGGTTTTCTGGAAAACTTGGGCTGACCGTGTACTGCGGAATCATGGTAAATACAGTGGAAAGTTGGGACTGGATAAACCAGTTCATAGGGACCCAATGCTGTTCCTTCAGCAGGAAGGGGTCACTGAACATTTAATTCAAATGGTGCTTACTGGCATCTATTAATTTACAGGTCTGGTGCTGGGGATTCAAAGGGAAGACGTCGTATGTCAGATCCCATGTAGTTCATACTCTGTGAGTATAAGCAGGCCTATTAATAGATGTAATAAAATACATGTGCTATGATAAAGATGTATGGGTCAAAAGAAGAGGAAAAATCCTATCTGAGTTGGGACAGGGGTAGCGGGACTGCAGATTAAACGGGAAACGCTTTTGAGGGTTACATCGGAGTTGTACATTAAAAAAGAATAAGTGGATATGCTAACTCACCAGGCAAAGGTGATGACTGCATTCTAGACAAGAGAGCTGTATGAGAAGAGACATGGAGGTGTCAATGTCCAGGCATGTTTGAAAACGAAGGATAATTCCATTTAAGTGAAACCAAGTGTATGTGATCTGAAAGGGGGTGGCCCTGAGGTGGAAGAGGATGGGAAGCAGCAACACATATGAACAGGGAGCCTAAAGTCATGACACTGAGGGACTTACGAGCTCTCCTACGGAACCAGGATTCCCCTTCCCAGAACAGGGGGACCGTGAAAGGTGAGTAAGCATCACAGTGATGCTCTGTGCTTGAGAACGAACACTCAGCTGGCAGGGAGAAGACAGAGAGAGGACCATGGCAAGCCTCCGATTCTAGTCTGGCTCTCTTTATAAGTTAAATCGGTAATAGGAAATTTCTGGAAGGTTGTCTAGCAGACTGTTGAAAACCCAGGAGTGCAGGATGCAAATCTGGAACAGGGCAAAGGAAGAGGAAGGACACACCCAAGGGAGACTCTGAAGGAAGAAATGTGAGCGCTGAGACCAGATCTAGACAGTGAAAAAGCAGTTCCTGCCAGCCTGCAAAGAAGGGATTGCAGTGGGGAATGAAAGCCCATTAAGCAGAGCCGGAGGAGACCAGGAAATCATGTTTGGAGGGCCTGGCTTTGGGAGGCTAATGGGACATCCCTGAATGACTGGGCAGTGAATGGTAGGTCAGGACTGGGCATTCGTTTTGGAATCGCTGGCATTAGAAGACAGGTCCCAGAGAAAAGCCTACGAATTAAGACCCCAGGGCTGAGAGCTGAGTGCCTTGGCATCCATCCACACTTAGAGGCCCAAGGAGAAAGAGAAGCAAGTAAGGACAATTAGTAGTGGGACAGGCTGGGGACACTGGGGAAAAGATCACCGTGGAAGAGAAGGGTGATGGAAGGGTACCCTCAAGGAGAGGAGGACAACAGGGACAGGAGAGAGTGGATTGAGAAAAAAGTATTGCATTTGACAAGAAAATGGTCCACCCTTTGGGACCTCTGAAGGGTGGGGGGGGGTATGAGAGGAAAACGGATGGAGAAGAAGGAGGGCAGCAGAGCCTACAGGCACGCAGAGTTTGGCTATAAGATAAGAAAAGTTTGGGGATGGATGGATGGATGGATATGGATTTTTTCTTTAACAGTGGAGGTATCAGAGCATATGTAGAAGTCAAATGGAAGGAATAAATGGAGAAGGACCTAGGAAAGATGGTAAAAACAAAGAAAATAAATAAGTACACAAAATCCTGGAGCTCTGGAAGAGAAAGAGATAAATAGGAACTAATATACAGGCAAAAACATGGTCCCAGGGACAAAATGGTAGCCCTCTTTCTCAGAAACTGAGAAAAGGATGAAAAGACATCTACAGGGATGGTGATCTATTCATGCAAAGGTAAGAGTAGTTGCTTAACTCTCCATTTTATTTTGAACCTGTTATAAAACAGCTCAGATTTAATAGTTCTATCCTCAAGGAAATGCCTACGGACGACCCAAGGTAAACTCTACTAATAGCCAAACCATCCACGCAGGTACATATTTAAGCTCTTATTTTTTTAAAGCAAAGAAGAAACGCCACTTGATATTTAAATGAAAATACTTTCAAAATTGTATAAAATCATTTCTCTTTGGAAAATAATGCCAATTTTCCTTTAAAAGATCTGAATGTGGTTCCTCAGAACACCCTTTCTGGGTCAAACCTCAAACCGTTGATCTCAAATCAACTTCACTGTATCCTGAGTCAGAATGCCAGGAAGTTTAAAGGGAATCAAGTGCCTGCTTTATTTATGCATTACCACCTTTGGAGATGGTTTTAAAAGATAACTGTATACAATACTCGGGATTACAATACTCTTGTCACCCTTTTTCCTAGACAAAATAGCCTGGATTCCACTCAAGTACAATGTCAACAAAACCAGCAGTGAGAAAAATTTCACAGCAACTGAGATGCTAAGCAAATTTCGCTCACGTATCACAGTAGTAGTAGGAACTTGGAAGCCCTAATCCACTCAACGATTACCGTCAGATATTAGGAGAGAGCTTGCCATCAGTGACGCACAGGCAATCCCAACGTCCGAATTGGTCCTGAGAAACTCATGTGCTCTCTGGCCCCAGTCATCAGGAACTGATGGCATTCCAGAGCCAAAGAAGAGAGTGAATCATTTACGACAAGGCTGGGCGCCAACCTTGAGTATAAGTCACCAACCAAGAATTCTTTGCTCTTATCTACTTTTTGGTAATAGTAAAAACGTCAAGCATGAATAATGAGTGTGCGATGCCAAGAATACTTCTCAAATCAGCATGGTGGCAACAAACAGATCATACAGTCAGCTCACAGAGGCCATAACTTCACCTCCTTTTCTGTCTAGCCATTCACTAAAACTCCGAGGAATAAAAACAAAGCCTGTTTCCTGAGCCTTCACTGTGACGCAGCGACTCAGGGACAGGCTTTTTGAGCTTTGTAATTTCTTCAAACCAAAGACTTGAGAATCAGAAGGGTCTGTGAGGGCCACGAAGGCAGTGGGCCCTGGCGGAGGACTGCAGGTGAAAGCATCAGACGTGGGTTCAAGTCCCAGGCCCTACCCACCTCTGCTTGGAGAGCTCACCACTGAAATTACTTTGTATTTCACTCTGAGTCATGGCTCCTGCACGTTATTTTTATTTTTATTCTTATACAGTGTTTAAAGGTTACTCTCCATTTACAGTTATTACAAAATATTGGCTCTGTTTCCCATGTTGTAGAATACATCCTTGAGCCTAGCTTACACCCAACAGTTTGTACCTCCCACTCTCCCACCCCCAGTTTGCCTCTCCCACTGGTAACCACTAGTTTGTTCTCTATATTTGTGAGTCTGCTGCATTTTTGTTATATTCACCAGTTTGTTGTATTTTTTTAGATTCCATATATAAGTGATATACAGTATTTATCTTTCTCTGTCTGACTTATTTCACTTTGCATGATACCTTCCAAGTCCATCCATGTTGCTGCAAAAGGCAAAATTTCATTCTTTTTTATGGCTGAGTAATATTCCATTGTATATATGTACCACATCTTCTTTATCCGTTCACCTGTTGATGGACACCTAGGCTGCTTCCATACCTTGGCTATTGTAAATAATGCTGCTGTGAACACTGGGTGCGTATATCTTTTTGAATTAGTGTTTTTCACATATTCTTTTTAGAACAAGGCCTAATCTATGTGCCAGCTTTTCACCTAGGCACTGGGGCTCAGAAATGAACAAAACCAGCAAAATTCCCCGCACGGCAGCACTTGGCACAGAGGCTAGCACATCATAAATGATCACTTCTGTCTTTCCTTCTGCCTCCGACTCTGAATCACGACACACAAATGCTACTACGTCATTACTGGGCCCTCCCCCGAGGCAGCTCACTTTTGTTTGTAGAGCTGTAATCACATGTGCACCCCTTGATTTCTCTGCTTATACTTTGTATTTTCCACCCGCTGGTCCATTGCAACCCTCGGTGGCCAATCAAAAGACATCTCTGCCCTCTGACAGGCTCATCGACATGTAAAGACATTTCAGTATTTCTGACCATTACTGAGAGTGTATCACAAGCGAGGCACTGCTCTAAATGCTTCTCAGCTATTTACTTATTTCATTCCTAGAACCACCCACTGGGTCCAATTACTACCCCTAGGTGACAGTTTGAGGAAACAGAGGCACAGAGCAGTTAAGTACTCTGCCTGAGACCACACAGCTTGTGTTTCTCCTAAGTCTTGCCTCCTACAGGTGAAAACGTTCCCATTCTTTCTTTCCAATTGGCTCTGGAAGAGATTTTCTTCCTCTGTAATCAATTTCCCCTCCTAAATTCTAGCCACTCCTGACAGCTAATAGAGTCAAATCAAACCCTACTCCCCACCACCTCTAGAGGTGGTGTATTTAAGTTTGCAGGTTGGGGGGAAACGGAGGACTTACACACTTGTAGAAGTGCTTTGGAAAGCCAATGCCGCAAGGAGCCCTTGCCTACAACGTAATTAAACTTCAGGAGCGCTAAATGCTTATGTGGCTCAATTCACTTTCTACCACTTGAATTCACTGAGCATTTTGTTTTGTGCCCAGGACATATGGACCCCCTGCTTTGACTGGTCACTACAGGGGCACACATGTCATGGTCCCCCATTCAACTATAACTTCCTCAAGGGTAGGACTCTGCTTAGCACAGGGCCTTACGGACTATAGACCACCAATAAATGTGGGCAGGAAGAACTAGAAAGGGGAGAACGAATGAGAAAAAATCTGGCGTGTGGCCATATCCCACCTTCCACCAGGGCAGGGGCTCCAATCCACCTGGGATGACAGAAGATGAGCACACTGGCCACAGGCTCTTCACAGTTCCTGGATGAGGTTTCTTGTCCGGGGTAACCGCAGAGCGTATAAACACAGACCCAGGGACCCAGGAAGCCTAAAAACACTCCTCACAAGCTAACACTCACCAGGGCCCACCTTTACTTAAAGGAACCAGCATTGAGGAGATATGACCTGAGAGCAAACAGCTCTGCCTAAGACAGACCACTGGGGACAATGCAGGCTGACATTTTGTTCACATTTATTGGGAGGGATCCTGTGTGTGCGTGTGTGTGTGTGCGTGTGTGTATGTGTGTGGGGTAGGCAATTTCATCAAATGTCCAGTAATGAGGATTTTTAGAAAGGGAATATTTTGATGCTCTTTTATGGTATCATATGTGTTTCTCAAATGTTTAAAAAGAATGTTTAATCCTTCAGGACTCTTACATTGATTGATTGATTGATTGATTGATTGATTTACCATTTCTTTTTTTTTAATTGAAGTACAGTTGATTTACAATGTTTTGTTAGTTTCAGGTGTATGGCAAAGTGATTCAGTTATACATGTATATGTACACACATATATATATATTCAGTTATACATATATATTTATATATATTCTTTTTCAGATTCTTTTCCCATATAGGTTATTACAAAATATTGAGTATAGTTCCTTGTGCCATACAGTAGGTTCTTGTTGGGAATCATATTTATTTTTTATTATTATTTTTTTAAATAAAATAAATTTACTTATTTATTTATTTTTGGCTGTGCACAGCCTTTCCCTAGTTGTGGTGAGCGGGGGCTACTCTTCGTTGCAGCGCGCAGGCCTCTCATTGCAGTGGCTTCTCCTGTTGCGGAGCACAGGTTCTAGGCACGCGGGCTTCAGCAGTCGTGGCTCGTGGGCTCTAGAGCGCAGGCTCAGTAGTTGTGGCGCACGGACTTAGTTGCTCTGCGGCACGTGGGATCTTCCTGGACCAGGATTCAAACCTGTGTCCCCTGCGTTGGCAGGCGGATTCTTAACCACTGCGCCACCAGGGAAGCCCCGGGACTCATATTTCAGCAGCATTTTTCTGATTATTTTTCTGGGGGTGCGGATGGGGAATTAAAACAGTGAACTCCAACAGGGACAAAAAAAAAAAAACTTCTTGAGATTTTGGAGTCATCATTAGCTTTTTCTTTTTTTTCCAAACTGAAATTTTTATCATGTAAATTCACATGCAATTGTCAAGCAATAATACAGAGAGATCCTCTGTATATCTGTATATGTTTCCCAGTTTCCCTCGATGGTAACATCTTCGCAAAACTGTAGTATAATAACATCACAGTCAGGATATGTACATTGATAGACTCCACTGATCTTCAGATTTCCCATTTTAATTGTACTCATTTGTGTGTGTGTGCATCCTTATTTAGAATAGCTTATATTATTGATCTGCTATCAATCATTCCGATTTATAATTGTTCATACACAAGTGCTGATTTTTCAGCTCTTCACAGTGTGGCAGGCATGGTGTCAAGAACTTCACGTGCCCCGTGTAAATTAATCCCCATAACCTTCTTGCCTCCTTCTTCTGGTAAGAGACGCTCTGCCTCCCCCACTGGCCAAAGAAAGTGCCTTGTTTTCCTCCAGCCAAAAGGTGGGGAAGTGACTTAATGGGCCTATCAGATACTCTTTCTGAAATAAGACACTGACAGGATGACACAAGGACCGGACTTCTCACATCCTGACAAGCTTGCCCACCGGTCCTCCCAACAAGATCCCAGTGGCCCTGGTCTTTGTCCTGTCTCAGATCTGGTTCTTTGTGCCTTCCTCTAGTCCTGCCAGCTACTCCACATCCTTCCTTTACGTGCCCTCTCTGCTGAAGTCAACAGAGTCTGCTTCTGTTGCCTGCAATCAAAGAAACCTGTCAGTTGAGTGGGTGCAGTGATTGTGTCCTCTCTTTAGATGAGGAAGCGGCCTACGGAAGTCATGGAGCTGCCCCAGGTCATGTGGCTAAGAAGGGGCGCAGCAAGGACACAGAGCAGCCTGCCTGATTACGGAGCCGAGGCCCAAGGCAGCGCGCTAAGTGCCTCCTCGTGCTTTTAGGAACAGACACAGGACACAGCAGGCATTTGTGGCTCTGGGTTCCTGCTCTGGGACATCTCTGGATGGTAAGTTCAGCCACGCTCTGATACGTGTTCTTCACACACCAGGCAGACACCCTGTTACAACTGCTTTTCCATGGACAGACATGCCTGTGAAGGATGTGAATCATAGTTCTGCTGTCATTACAGAGTGACTGCACCAAACTGCACTTAGCACTCACTGATTAAAAGGATCCTTTCCAACCTGCCCTTCCCCGAACCTCTCCCCGCAGAGTCCCACACAGGAAATGTTGTTTCACCATTCTTGACATTTACTGCGATTTTTTTAAAAAAACTAAAAGAGAGAGAGGGAAGGGGGGAAATGCATACATTACACTCTTGAGTCATCGCGATGCATTTCTTGGGCATTAGCTTGTGCTTTTACAACTGGTCTTCATCAAAGGGTTTTCATCTGCTTGCCAATGTGTCATCTGTCCTAATAACTCCCGATGAGGACGCATTCCTTTCGGCATGATTTATGCTCGCTTATCATTTCCTCCTCCTCGGGGGTGGGGAAGCTGCTCTACGAGGCAGCTCAGCCCACGTAGGGATCATCACTAACCAGCCAACTCTTGGTGTTTAGGAAACCGGCTCATGGCTCTGTCCACAAATGACCCCCCTGGGAGACCAGGACACGTGTGCTCACTGTCGATGGTAGAGACTGGATAGGATGGGGGAACTCCTGTCCTCAAGAGAAAACGCCGGGTCCTCTGAAAGCTCCTGGGCTCACTTTCCATTAGAACATCTTTGGGGCAAGGACGGTGCCGCTCTTCACGCACCGCCCAACTCGTCCCTGTGGAGGGGCTCCTGGGCTCAGGGCACTGTGTGGGGCTGGGATAAGCCGTGAACAAGCCGCGGTTCCGGTGGGGCCTGAGCTTGCACAGGGTTGGTGAGAGGAGCCTCACACACAGTGAGCTGGGTCCCCGGCCTTCCCCATCTTTCTCCCGGGCAGGTCCACCAGCCCCCGTCCTGCCCTCGGACTTGAGGGAGGACAAGGCACAGCCGGATGCTGAGGGCCAGAGTGCCAGGCGGGGAAGTCACAGCCCCTCACCTGGCCCTGCTGTCTCTCTGGTGGAGCCATTTGACTGCTTCTCCAAGGCTCCCCAGCCGCCCCCCTGGGCAGGACTCCTCACCCCACCAGGCCCGTCCCTTCCCTTGGAGGCCCAGAGGATATGCCAAGCCATGGGAGCACAGGAGCAGCCTGGGCTCTGCCCGCCGGGGTCTGGGTCCCGGCTCTCTCCCTGGTCAGGTGCTGGGCCTCAGGTTTCATGTCTGTAAAACAGGGACAGTAACAGCATGCGACTCACAGGGGTGGTGTCAAGAGTGACTACGGTAACGTAGATGAAAATGCTTAGCATGGATCTGTGCTCCATCCACCTCAGCTGTTTCCATAATCATTCAGCTCCAGGGCCACCCTGCAGCCCAGTCGCTTGACCTGGCAACTCCGGAGAGCGGAGACAAGCTCCTTCTCAACCTGGGGGCTCAGCCCATTCCCAGGGGACACTCTCTTGCCTCCTGCCCTCCCCTCTTCACCTTGCTCACGGGGTCCACCCCCTGCAGTCCCATTACCCAGTGTGGATCTCAGACTTGCCCAGCCCCCTCCCTGGTGCTCCCAGACCGTCATTCCTGCCCTGGGATTCCAATGGCTGGCCCACAGGGGCTGCCACCTCCCAGGGGACGGAGCCACCAGCTACTCTGCCGTCACATGCCCAGGTCTCCCCGGAGCCGCTGGGCACGCTGCCATGCCCGGGAGCCACCCTTTCCTGGTGGGCATCTTCTCACAGGTGCAGAAATCATATCAAGACAATAGGCCTCAAGAATGTCCCGACAGGGTAAAACTGTCGTTAGAGGTAATCTCCCCTCCCCGACGTCGGCCCCCTCTCAAGGATCAGAGCACGTGCACTCCGGCCATGACCCACCCTGGGCATGGAGGCTTTTGGGGGGCGGTGCCCTCGGAGCACTGCTCTCCAGCCACCAAAATGGGGGTTCTCTTGGACCGCTTTGGGGTTGCTCCTTTCTGAGGTCACCTGCTGGCTTCTCCAGCAATGCGCCACTCCTGGGGGCTCCTAGCCCGGAGCCCCAGCTCGGGGCAGCCTCGCCGCCAAACGCCACTCATCAACGTCGTGTGCCTGCTGGGCTTCCTGTGCTTCCCTTCGTTGCTCAACGGCGGTTTGGGAGACTTGATAATGAACGCGGTCCCCAGGCTCTGGCTGACTTCGCGAAGCAGAGAGGGCTCCCTTTTCTCCCAGGAAGCAACCTCAGGTACGGGATAACCCCAGACTGCGTCCTGAGTCAGGTTCACGGCTCCGTTGGGCCTCAGCCTCCCGCCGGCTCCAGCCCCTCGGGTCACACACACGGTCCTCAACGCCGTCCAATAAGGCTCTTTAAACAGCCATAAGGTGCTGACGGCCGTGATAGGCAAGTCCAAGGAGACAAACAGCAAAGCTTTCCAGGAAAACTGATTTAGAAATCCCAGCAGAAAACGAAGGTGTCTATGATGGCCTAGTTTGTACGACGAACACCCAGACATGGCTTCCCTCATGCAGCCAGAACCCCTCAGGACCACAGGCTGCATCTCACCCTTCTCTGAATCCCAGCAAGGCAGCCGGCTCCAGGAGGGCTGTGGTCCAGGCACAGCTGAGTGACAGCGCAGAGGAGACGAGGCTCGCTGCCCAGACTAGAGGCGTCTGCACAGAGGCAGCAGAAGCCTGGGGGGCACACGGGCCCGCGAATGATGGCACCACCTCTGCTACCCCCGCCAGGAGCCACTTCCCACGCAGGGTGGACTGTCCAAGGGCCTCCTGGACAGGAGGTCAGGAGCGGTGCAGGGTGGGAGGTGGGCACTGGTGGGGTCTATGGGGCACTTACCACCCAGGCCCAGAGCAGCCTCTTTGGGTCAGTCCTCCCTGGAGACTGCTGACTTACACCAGCCTGGTCCTCCCTCCGTGGTGGCCCTCAGTCTGCTGCCTGCTCAACTAGCCTGGGACACTTAACAAAAAACACTGATGCCCAGAGAAAAAGTAAATCACGTCAGCCTCCCCACCTGCGGACTCTTTTTTTTTTTTTTTTTTGCGGTGCGCGGGCCTCCCTCTGCCGTGGCCTCTCCCGTTGCGGAGCACAGGCTCCGGACGCGCAGGCTCAGCGGCCACGGCTCAAGGGCCCAGCCGCCCCGCGGCACGTGGGATCCTCCCGGACCGGGGCGCGAACCCAGTTCCCCTGCATCGGCAGGCGGACTCTCAACCACCGCGCCACCGGGGAAGCCCGCGGACTCTTTTTTTTAAGCTCTCCAATAACTCCAGTGTGCAAGCAGGAGGGAGAACCATCGGTCTAACACACAGCAACCATAGTTTCTGAATGAACGAACGGACACACATCAAAGCCAGAGTCCCACGGCCCTGCAACCGCACAGTAGGAATTCCAGTGTACCAGGGAACAACCTCCGCCTGCAACTTTTGGGTTAGTTTCCAGCCCCACTACTATCTGAGCCACGTGCACTTAGGCGAGCGCCTAAACCTCCGTGCTCTTAGGGTCTCCATGTGTAAAAAGGATAAGGTGACGCTTGAGGCCCCTGCGTTCACTGTACCCTCAAGGGTCCGGCACACCCTGTGTGCGAGCCTCAGGTCTGGGTGCTGCGGATTCAGCCGGGACCACACCAGATCTGTCCTCCTGGAACCTACTTTCCAGCAGATGGCCTCCATTCCATTTACCTCCACGCTGGAAGGTCTATGAATCTGGGATTCTACTTCTTTTATCTGGGCAATAGCCCAGTTAGGGACACAGAGATTGTACCAAATAAAAAATGAAGAACTGGAAGAAAAGTTCCCCTGAGTCATGGGAGGGCCTGAAAATGATGGAGATGAGGTTAAGTAGGAGCCATAGGGGATGGGGAGGTGGTGAATGTATCCAGAAATCTCTTTCATACTATTATCAAGATCGCAAAGGCTGGTTCTTTAAGTACCGTTTCAGCAGATTTATTCCTAACAAGTAGTGTTCCTGCGGCTCTGAAAGGGGAGTAACAGTAATAATGATGATAGTGGAGGGACTTCGGTGGCTTTAAACGCTCCACTCATCCACTCTCAGCAGCTGCGCATCCACTGCCCGCACCCCCCCCCCGCCGCCCAGTGCTTCCCGGTCCGCTTCTGCATCCCTGCCCACAGCCCCCAGCCCCTCTCCCGCGAACACTGATGCCTCTTCGTATGTGCTGCCAGACAGGATCGTCCTACACTTGACAGCGACCACCTGACCTTGATGTGTCTGCAAAATACACTGGCACACAACAGTCACCATCCAAGGACAGACCAGGAAGGAATGACGTAAGACAATGACGTCCTGAGGCCGAGATGTCAGTTACACTCACCCCAGTCTTCTCACAAAAAAATGCTTAAATAAGTAACCTTGGAACATCCGTGTCGTGTGCAGTTCTGGGATCAAGTGCTCCAGTTGTATTGAGACAGGCTTCGCTGCTCAGAGAAAGCAGGTGCTGCTCTGATTTTAGCAAAGTAACTCTTTCTGATCCAAATAAAACTTAGAACAGAGAAGACCTTCTGTATGCATATAACAATCTATTATTTTTCCCAACTTTCTCAGGTTCACAAAAGTGGTAACGTACATCTATGCTGTATTAAAAAAATTTTTTTTATTGACTCTTTAAATAAAATTCTATGTACAACAATAAAAGAAAAATGGGGAAATATGACCTGTCATGGCAAAATCACATAAGAATTATATCACATATAGAATACTACAACTGCTTTGTAAAATAACTTTCATCTATCAACCGTGGAGATGGCAGGGCAATATAACTATCCTCATTTTGTAGAGGTAAATATAAAGATAAAGATAAAAACGTATAAATGCATAGGTTAGAATTTTTAAAAAATCAGCTCTTCCACGGATTCAGGAAAAGACTCGGCTGAACAAATGATGCCAGGCATTTATAAGCAGCAGGTGACTTTTTAACCAGAGGTCCTGGATTTCTGGACAAAGGGAGGTGCCCTTATGAGCACAGAGCCTGGGGACAGCTAGGAAGCTTGGTACCTGCCACAGTTGCCAAGGTTAAGGGCAAATCCCAGAGAGATGATTTCTCAATTTTCACAATGAGAAGACACCAAAAGGATCTTTGACCATCATATACCCACATATTTGTATTTGTATTTGGTTTACATAGATAGGTATACACACCATGGAAACAGTCCACTGTCTACTTACAATATTTAATTTGTTAGTTCAGTTACATATTTAAGATGTATTGCGTAAGTTAATTATTAATAAGCTTTTCTGCGTTCTCACATCTCACAAAACACTTTTATTTGAAATTGTTGTCATCCTTGTGGTCTCTCTGAGTCATCTGGCAGTTCTCCAGACCTAGCATCTTCACCTGCATCCGAAAGCCTGGGATTCAGTCATTTCCCCCTAATTATTTCTTAAACTCCTCCCCCTCCACTCCAGCTCCACGGCCTCCGTGCTGGATGAATCCCACCAACTCCTATGTCATGTCTCCTCGGGCCTCTGACGCCCACGCACGATGTCCTACATGTCGTTCTCAGCACGGCAGTCAGGGTATCATTTTTAAAGTACAAGTTGAATTCTACTGCTAGCCTGCTTGTGGCCTTCAGTGGCTACCCACAGCGCACAGGACAGAGTCCTATCAAGGCGCCTGGTGGGGTCTGGTCTTTGTCAGCCCTTGGCTGGCTGCCAGGTCACCCTCCACACCTCCGCCCTCTGGCCCTCAGCCAGAGTCTCCAGCCACAAGCTCAGCCCCGTGCGGGTCTGTGTGTCTCGGTTCTGCCCGAAACTCACCTGGCTACTCCCACAGGTGACGGTGCCTCCAGCCTGCGGGCCTTGCCTGGCTTGCCAAGACCAAGACATCTTTCCTCCTCTTGTTTACACTCTCAGAAGCAATAACAGTTTAATTCCTGATTTGTAGCCTTACCCGTTTGACATCTCTCTGCCCCACGAACCTGCAAGTTTTCAGGGGACAAGACCTTCTCCTTTGTTCCCCACTGCACCCCAGTGTTTGCACAATGCTTGCCGTATAAGAGGAGGGCAAAAATATTGGTTGAATTAATAGCAGCAGTACCAGCTAACATTTAAGGGACACTAATTATGCCTCAGGATCTACGCTAGGTCCTTTCATGGATTGTTGCTTTAATTCTTTAAACAAAAGGATAATATTGGTGACCCCCATTTTATAGACATCAAACTGAGTCTTAACAGAGGTCAGTTCCTAAATTCACACAGCAACGCCCGGTTTCATCAAGATGATCTGATCATCAAGATGATCGGATCCCTGGCCAAGTGCTTCCAATTTATCTTGTAAAATAAATAACCTTCTTGGCTATTCAAGCAAATGTGACACAGAAGAAAAATACCTTAAAAAAAAGGTCTGAGAAGACAAATCAGGCTCAGTCAGTAAAGTTGAACCCTAAGTTCACAAAATGAGTTGTAGCCCTTGGGGCTCCAAAAATCCTCTTTTCAAGATTTTTGCCAAGTTTGTTTGCTAAGAAGAGGCATCACATGTTTTCCCTAATAACAAAAACAGTAAAGTCACTCATTTTTGTTTGTTTGTTTGTTCACTTACAAGTTCTCAGGCCCATGATCTAGTCTAAGATAGTAAATATTTTACATGGGAAAATGCAATGCTAATATTGGATCCTCCGATGTGAGCGTGACTTCCTGATTTCTCTTGTTCTCCATCACACTGGCCTTGAGCAGTCCTGCAACACCGTCCACACGTGGGTTTGTGAAGCAGCAAACACCAGCACAATTGACCCAGCTGGCTGATCTCGTCCAGAAAAAGTTTTAAAACCCTCATAGTACGATTTGGTGGGCCAAACACTTAATACTGAAAAAAGATATATTTAAACTAAACTGAAGGAAATAGAGCTGGCCCATTAGTGTTTGTAGGAAGCAGTGGACATGCTATGGTGAAGGGTTCTTTAAGAACTTAGAAATAAAGGAAAGAAACATTTACTCTTCGGGTTAAACTAGTAAATCAATGAAAAATGGAGGAATTCTGTCAATTATACTTCAGAAACAAGTGAACTCATGGAAAGAGAAACCAGAATTGTGGTTACTAGAGGTGGGGTGTGGTGGCTGAGCTTTAGATGAGGGTGGTCAAAAGGCACCAACCTCCAGTTATAAAGTAAACCAGTGCTCGGGACGTAATGCACAACACAACCAAGATGATGAACACTGCTGTACATTACAAATGACCGTTGTTAAGAATAAATCCTAAGAGTTCTCATCACCAGGAAAATTGTTTTCCTATTTCTTCAGTGTCGTATCTAAACGCGATGATGCGTGTCCACTGCTTATCATGATAATCATTTTATGTCTGTAAATCAAATCAGTATGCTGTACACCTGAAACTTATACAGTGCTGTATGTCAATGGTATCTCAATAAAACCGGAAAAACAGTGGGAGAAGTTCTGGAATCCGCAGAAGTCCCCCTTAACCAATGAGCAGCCTCCCAGGTCTGAAGCTGGAAGGTGAGGCTGGAGACCTCGGAGGCTTGGCTGAACTTGCGGGCCAGCAGGAATCTGACGGGGATGACCACACTGGCCGAAAGAGGGATGTGTGAACGGAAAAGGCAGCTCTGAAGAAATCCAGAGTGGGAAGTCCAATGACACAGACAGGAACAGGGAGGGCTTATCCAACACAGTTGCGGATATAAAGACACCAAATGTGGAGGCCACCAAGGTCCTGTTCCCTAGGACAGGGGCCCGTTGTGGGGCAGGAACGGCTTACTGGGTCTTGCTCTGCCCTGAATTGATCATTTGAAAAGACATGTGCACACCAACGTTCATAGCAGCGCTATTAACAATAGCCAAGATATGGAAACAACCTAAGTGTCCATCGACAGATGAATGGATAAAGAAGACATGGTACATATACACAATGGAATACTACTCAGCCATAAAAAAGAATGAAATGTTGCCATCTGCGGCAACATAGATGGACTTGGAGGGCATTATGCTCAGTGAAATAAGTCAGACAGAGAAAAATAAATACTATATGACATCACTTATATGTGGAATCCAAAAAATACAACAAACTAGTGAATATGACGGGGATGACCACACTGGCCGAAAGAGGGATGTGTGAACGGAAAAGGCAGCTCTGAAGAAATCCAGAGTGGGAAGTCCAATGACACAGACAGGAACAGGGAGGGCTTATCCAACACAGTTGCGGATATAAAGACACCAAATGTGGAGGCCACCAAGGTCCTGTTCCCTAGGACAGGGGCCCGTTGTGGGGCAGGAACGGCTTACTGGGTCTTGCTCTGCCCTGAATTGATCATTTGAAAAGACATGTGCACACCAACGTTCATAGCAGCGCTATTAACAATAGCCAAGATATGGAAACAACCTAAGTGTCCATCGACAGATGAATGGATAAAGAAGACATGGTACATATACACAATGGAATACTACTCAGCCATAAAAAAGAATGAAATGTTGCCATCTGCGGCAACATAGATGGACTTGGAGGGCATTATGCTCAGTGAAATAAGTCAGACAGAGAAAAATAAATACTATATGACATCACTTATATGAGGAATCCAAAAAATACAACAAACTAGTGAATATAACAAAAAAGAAGCAGACTCACAGATATAGAGAACAAACCAGTAGTTACCAGTGGGGGAGGGTAACATAGGGGTGGGAGAGCAGGAGGTACAAAGTACTGGGTGTAAGACAGGCTCAAGGACGTATTGTACAACATGGGGAATAGAGCCAATAGTTTGTAATAACTGTAAATGGAAAGTAACCTTTCAAAATTACATTAAAAATTTAAAATTTTTAAAAATTAAAAAAGATTTTTAGAAGAATTAATTTATTCAGCATTATTATAGGCCGGGCACTGGGCAAAATGCCCTATGAGAATCACATAATTTAATCCATCCCAACTCTAGGAGGTATTATTCCCATTTTATAGATGAGGAAACTGAGGTTTAGACAAGTGTTTGACGAGAGTCCCACAATGACTAAGTAGTGTGGAACCTTTGAGCCCCACCTCTCCCTCCAGGGCTGTGGCTTAGCCACCTGACTGTCCCCGCCATGCACCACTGGATGGCTTATCCTTTTTCTGGTCCTGATCATCGAGATGACTGCCCAGGGCTTCTGAGAGTGAATTCCAATCTAAACGTCTGCCACATGTGAGTTTGATCCTTGTGACTCAGACCTCATAAGTTCTGTCAAGAATAATTTCTGGATATGCAAAGTCAAGATGACCTCCCCGAGGTCACGGTCCGGCCTTTGAGGTTAGCTGTCACCCCAAGTGACCAAGTAACACCTGGGTCCCACCGTCTGTAAGGGCACCAGCATTTCTGCCATACACGTTGCCTGACCAAGTCGTCTCCGCTCTGCTGCCCAGATCTGTCCTGGGAAAGTAGAACAGATTACCGGGAGCCAGCACTCCAAGCTGCCTGCTGAATTATCTGTGATCACAGGCAAACCTGGATGCAAATTTGCATTTGAAAAGTTGATGTCCATTCCTGCCTGTGACTCTCATAAATGAAAAACGCTCAGTGTTTATAGCAGAGTCCAAAGGGACAGCTGTCGGGACAGCCCCAAACACTTACAAATTCTATATGGGAACCAAGAAAACTTCATGTGAGGACAGGAGATTGGAGGAACTCATCGCCGATTTTCATCTGGTTCTCATTTAGAAAAACTGGACTACTGGGGAAAAGGGTAAAAATAAAAATTGGAAGCAAAAAAACATTGAAAGGCAAGCAGATCCCCCATTCTGAACATGGAGAGGTTTGTGCTCACAATTCTACTCTTTCCTTAAGTTCAGTTAATTGTTCTGATAGCTTGTCAGCCTGTAAAGAAGGCGACACGAAAAACTGACAGACGATGGGGGATTATGGCCACAGTACCAAAGACAAGAGCTATCATTCAAAACCAGAGATCATCAGTCTTAAGACGGATGGGGTTCGCTTTGGCAGTGCCACGGTAACGATGTCCGCCTCTGTCATGACACCCTAAAGCCACCATGAGAGACCACCCGTACATCATACCAGAAAATACGTAACTGTGTTGTACGTCTTATATATTTAGTTATATATTTATGTAGATATATATACACAATATATATACACATACATACACACATACTATACATATTGGTAAATTTAAAGCAACTATGATTACACTTAGAAAAAGGCAAACGTTACTCAGTTCTTTGGAGAAGAAGGCGTGGCAAAGATTGGAAGAGTAAAGAGCAGTATAATGTTTACCTAATTTCCCTATTACATTAATCAGAAATCTTAATTTATCAATATCCACATAGTGAGTATTTGTTTTAAGTCAATTCAGACCAGTCTATCCTTTGCTGGTCTATAAAATGCAGGTGCATCAAAGATTGAGAAGGACAGGAATCCTGTGTTACTCTGCTTTGTAGCCCAGCCCCCAACACAATGTCTGGAACATTGTTTGTTGAACGGATGAACGAATGAACAACATAAATGAATAAACAGTGCATGCGTATGGACAGCATCAAGTATTTTAACATCAAGATGTGAAAAATAAAAATGGCAGAACACATCCCAGATCAAAATCTTTTTCTCCACTAATAAAAAAGGACTGATAACATTTTGTAATACTCAACACATAAATGTCGGAAGGAAACAACGTTCAAATTTTACCTTCTCAGGAGCCCTAATTTCTGTTTCTAAATCAAAATATACAGATTATTTTCAGTGCATAAGTCACATTTACACTGATGTAGAATTTTTTTGAAAACTCACTGAAAATATAGCCTGAATGAATAGATTTTTCTAAACATAGCACACTGGTCACTGGTTCGACCTGATAAAATGAACCGTTGCATTCCAAATGATTGATATTATGTAATATTATATTACATAGGATGTGTGTGAGGATATATAAGTGTATTTATGTACGTTATGTCAGTATAGAAATTTAATTACAAATACATGCTCAGAAATCCCATTCTTTATATAATATTTGTGTTTTCTTTCACTATTTCCACTTACAGGAATCCCATGCCAATGATTAAAGAAAAAAAAATGTTAATTCATCAAAATTTTAGTCAGTTCTCGTCTTTGGCAACAAACAGTGATCCTTTTTCTTAAGCTCATTCCAATGACAGTACCCTCTGCAAATCAATCTGGATTTCTAACCAAGGAAGTCAGAAGGGAAGGAGAAAACAAACTTGTTCAAAAGGAGCAGTACGATAGCTCTTTGTGGACAAAAAAGTGGGTAGGTCACAAAAAAGAGTGTTTAATTTTCAACACTATATAAAAGAATGTGAAAAACGAACACTAAATTGAGCACTCATGTACCCATCACTGGGTTGAAGATACAGAGCATAACTAGCATCCTGGAGGCACCTTGGTGTCTTTCTTCTATCACCATATTTGTTTTTAAAATAATTTTCAAATTCTTTAAGGAGATTAAGGTTGAGATCATGTATCAGTAGGTGATGAAGGTTGTCTGACTTCCATCAAGTGCCGTCTACACCCGAGGCCACGGGGTCGCCTCCTCCATTGGGTACTTCCCGCCAGGTCTCCATCCCTGGGTCTTCCATCCCTGCCTCATCGTGTTGGCCTTGAGTTTCCCCTGAGTTCACACATTTCCCTCTGATATGTAATCTCATGTTTAAAACTCCCAACAGACGGGCTGTTCTGGGTGCAGAGATGCGTGCTGGAATTCTCAGGTCTCAAGGGAAAAGAGGTCAGTGCCACGTGGAAGGAGTAACTGACTAAAGGTTTCCTGGCTCAGTAAAATACCACTAAATAGGAAACCTTGGCTCTCGTAGGAATTGTTCAACTGGTCTCGATGCTCAAATACAACATGCTCTACATGACTCTTCATCTAGTATTAGAAGTACAATTTCTCCCAGTATGATCAGTTCAAGAATTCCTCTGAGTGAAGCAAGTACATATGCTAATTCAGGAAATTACTGAGGCCATAGATCTTAGAGTGAAAATGTGCCCTTTGAAAACCATCGGATCCAGTCCCCAAGCTGATAAGGCATAGTTATCTTCAGATTACAGAGGAGAGAAGTAAGGAACACAGACGTTGATTAACTTGCCTAAACTTACAAATCTTACAGAGTGAACCACGTTTCCTTCTCCACGGAAGGAGGAGACTAAATCTTTTCACTTGAAAAACTAATAAGTAAAGCAATGACAGGCATACATCACTCTTCCCCATATGGTCAACTTCATAATTTCTATCAATATGAACTAGAATCACTGCTCTGAAAACAGAATAAAATGCAAAAGCATTAGTTTGTCAGGGGAGGGGATACACTCTACATCTGGAGAAAGTCAATTAATTAATTTATGTCTCTTTTTAGTAACCTTGATTCTTCTCTAGAATATGAAAGGGCATAAACCAACTAACTAATTAACTAATTAATAATATATTGCCATCTATATCAAGGATTATACTTAGTTTCTAATTGGCAAAAATTATTTTGGAAAAAGTGTCTGTTTTGAATAAATAATTTTCTAAACAAAAAGAGACTTGTGTAATGTCTACATAGGTAATCTACGGTCCAATGTAAAAATACAGGCTTTTAGATGGAGAAGTGTCTTTAGAATACAAGGAGTAATGTAATTAACTCATAAGCATCACTCTATTTGGTAAGATAATTTATTTGATTCATAATTTAAATGTATTTAAACATAGTTATTAAATTGCAGGGACAGTACTTCTAAAAAATTTTATTTATTTTAATTAATTTTTGGCTGCGTTGGGTCTTCGTTGCTGTGCGCGGGCTTTCTCTAGTTGCGGCGAGCGGGGACTGCTCTTTGTTGCGGTGCGCGGGCTTCTCATTGCAGTGGCTCCTCTTGTTGCGGAGCACGGGCTCTAGGCGCCCAGGCTTCAGTAGTTATGGCATGCGGGCTTAGTAGTTGCGGCTTTCAGTAGTTGTGGCTCATGGGCTCTAGAGCGCAGGCTCAGTAGTTGTGGCGCACGGGCTTAGTTGCTTCACAGCGCATGGGATCTTCCCAGACCAGGGCTCGAACCCATGTCCCCTGCATTGGCAGGTGGATTCTTAACCACTGCGCCACCAGGGAAGCCCCAAATTGTAGGAATAGTGCTTTTTACTTTTAAGGTCATTATATATTTTTTTCATTTAACCAACCTCCTAACATTCTATATATTTTGTAAATATTAATGTACAGTAGCATCAGGACTTTACTAAAAATATTAATAATTCTTTCCTTTGTGAAAACTGCACATAAAAACCGTATCCCAGAGGAGCTTCAAGATGGCGTTACAGTAAGACGCGGAGATCGCCTTCCTCCCCACAGATACATCAGAAATACATCTACACGTGGAACTGCTCCTACAGAACACCCACTGAACGAATGCTGGCAGAAGACCTCAGACCTCCCAAAAGGCAAGAAACTCCCCAGGTACCTGGGTAGGGCAAAAGAAAAAAGAATAAACAGAGACAAAGAATAGGGACGGGACCTGCACCAGTGGGAGGGAGCCGTGAAGGAGGAAAGGTTTCCACACACTAGAAGCCCCTTCGCGGGCGGAGACTGTGGGTGGCGGAGGGGGAAGCTCCGGAGCCTC
>NC_041233.1:78555596-78557084 GCF_002837175.3 Physeter macrocephalus
AGCCCGCCACCGCCAGGGTCCCGGGATCCAGGGACAACTTCCCCGGGAGAACGCACGGCGCGCCTCAGGCTGGTGCAGCGTCACGCCGGCCTCTGCCGCCGCAGGCTCGCCCCGCATCCGTGCCCCTCCCTCCCCCGGCCTGAGTGAGCCAGAGCCCCCGAATCAGCTCCTCCTTTAACTCCGTCCTGTCTGGGTGGGAACAGATGCCCTCAGGCGACCTACACGCAGGGGAGGGGCCAAACCCAAGGTGAACCCCAGGAGCTGTGCGAACAAAGAAGAGAAAGGGAAATCTCTCCCAGCAGCCTCAGGAGCAGCAGATTAAAGCTCCACAATCAACCTGATGTACCCTGCATCTGTGGAATGCCTGAATAGACAATGAATCATCCCAAATTGAGGAGGTGGACTTTGGGAGCAATGATATATATATATATATTTTTTCCCTTTTTCCCTTTTTGTGAGTGTGTATGTGTACGCTTCTATGTGTGATTTTGTCTGTATAGCTTTGCTTTTACCATTTGTCCCAGGGTTCTGTGTGTCCGTTTTATTTTTTTTATTATTACTTAAAAAATTTTTATTCTTAATAATTGTTTTTTATTATTTATTTTAATAACTTTATTTTATTTTACTTTATTTGATTTGATTTGATCTTCTTCTTTCTTTCTTTCTTTTTTTTCTCCCTTTTATTCTGAGCCATGTGGAGGACAGGCTCTAGGTGCTCCAGCCAGGCATCAGGGCTGTGCCACTGAGGTGGGAGAGCCAAGTTGAGGACAATGGTACACAAGAGACCTCCCAGCTACACGTAATATCAAATGGTGAAAATCTCCCGGAGATCTCCATCTCAATGCCAAGACCCAGCTCCATTCAATGACCAGCAAGCTACAGTGTGGGACACCCTATGCCAAACAACTAACAAAACAGGAACACAACCCCATCCATTAGCACAGAGGCTGCCTAAAATCTAGTAAAGACGATTAAAAATCTTGGAAATAGAGAAAATGCAAGAAACATTTAACAAGGATCTAGAAGAACTAAAGAGGAGACAAGCAATGATGAACAACACAATAAATGAAATTAAAAATTCTCTAGAAGGGATCAATAGCAGAATAACTGAGGCAGAAGAACGGAGAAGTGACCTGGAAGATAAAATAGTGGAAATAACTACTGCAGAGCAGAATAAAGAAAAAAGAATGAAAAGAACTGATGACAGTCTCAGAGACCTCTGGGATAACATTAAATGCACCAACATTTGAATTATAGGTGTCGCAGAAGAAGAAGAGAAAGAGAAAGGGACTGAGAAAATATTTGAAGAGATTATAGTTGAAAACTTCCCTAATATGGGAAAGGAAATAGAATCAAGGTCAGGAAGCACAGAGAGTCCCATACAGGATAAATCCAAGGAGAAACACGCCAAGACACATATTAATCAAGCTATCAAAAATTAAATACAAAGAAAAAATATTAAAAGCAGGAAGGGAAAAACAGCAAATA
>NC_041233.1:78557655-78558965 GCF_002837175.3 Physeter macrocephalus
AGACCCATTTCAGACCTAGGGACACATACAGACTGAAAGTGAGGGGATGGAAAAAGATATTCCATGCAAATGGAAATCAAAAGAAAGTTGGAGTAGCAATTCTCATATCAGACAAAACAGACTTTAAAACAAAGACTATTACAAGAGACAAAGAAGGACACTACATAATGATCAAGGGAGCAAGCCAAGAAGAAGATATAACAATTGTAAATATTTATGCACCCAACATAGGAGCACCTCAATACATAAGGCAACCGCTAACAGCTCTAAAAGAGGAAATCAGGGCTTCCCTGGTGGCGCAGTGGTTGCGCGTCCGCCTGCCGATGCAGGGCAACCGGGTTCGCGCCCCGGTCTGGGAGGATCCCGCGTGTCGCGGAGCGGCTGGGCCCGTGAGCCATGGCCGCTGAGCCTGCGCATCCGGAGCCTGTGCTCCGCAACGGGAGAAGCCACAACACAGGGAGGCCCGCATACCACAAAAAAAAAAAAAAAAAAAAAAAGAGGAAATCAACAGTAACACAATCGTAGTAGGGGACCTTAACACCCCACTTTCACCAATGGACAGATCATCCAAAATGAAAATACATAAGGAAACACAAGCTTTAAATGATACATTAAACAAGATGGACTTAATTGATATTTATAGGACATTCCATCCAAAAACAACAGAATACACATTCTTCTCAAGTGCTCATGGAACATTCTCCCGGATAGATCACATCTTGGGTCACAACTCAAGCCTTGGTAAACTTAAGAAATTTGAAATCGTATCAAGTATCTTTTAAGTATCTTTTCTGACCACAGCGCTATGAGACTAGATATCAATTACAGGAAAAAATCTGTAAGAAATACAAACACATGGAGGCTAAACAACACGCTACTTAATAACCAAGAGATCACTGAAGAAATCAAAGAGGAAATCAAAAAATACCTAGAAACAAATGAAAAAGAAAACACGACGACCCGAAACCCATGGGATGCAGCAAAAGCAGTTCTGAGAGGGAAGTTTATAGCTATACAAGCCTACTTTAAGAAACGAGAACTATCTCAAATAAACAACCTAACCTTACACCTAAAGCAATTAGAGAAAGAAGAACAAAAAACCTCCAAAGTTAGCAGAAGGAAAGAAATCATAAAGATCAGATCAGAAATAAATGAAAAAGAAATGAAGGAAACTATAGCAAAGATCAATAAAACTAAAAGCTGGTTCTTCGAGAACATAAACAAAATTGATAAACCATTAGCCAGACTTATCAGGAAAAAAAGGGAGAAGACTGAAATCAATAGAATTAGAAATGAAAAAGGAGAAGTTA
>NC_041233.1:78559155-78560468 GCF_002837175.3 Physeter macrocephalus
CTACAGCCAGCATTGTTCTCAATGGTGAAAAACTGAAAGCATTTCCACTAAGATCAGGAACAAGACAAGGTTGCCCACTCTCACCACTCTTATTCAACATAGTTTTGGAAGTTCTAGCCACAGCAATCAGAGAAGAAAAAGAAATAAAAGGAATCCAAATAGGAAAAGAAGAAGTAAAGCTGTCACTGTTTGCAGATGACATGATACTATACATAGAGAATCCTAAGGAGGCTACCAGGAAACTACTAGAGCTAATCAATGAATTTGGTAAAGTAGCAGGATACAAAATTAATGCACAGAAATCTCTGGCATTCTTATACACTAATGATGAAAAATCTGAGAGTGAAATTAAGAAAACACTCCCATTTACCATTGCAACAAAAAGAATAAAATATCTAGGAATAAACCTACTTAAGGAGACAAAAGACCTGTATGCAGAAAATTATAAGACACTGATGAAAGAAATTAAAGATGATACACATCGATGGAGAGATATACCATGTTCTTGGATTGGAAGAATCAACATTGTGAAAATGACTCTACTACCCAAAGCAATCTACAGATTCAATGCAATCCCTATCAAACTACCACTGGCATTTTTTACAGAACTAGGAAAAAAAATTTCACAATTTGTATGGAAACACAAAAGACCCCGAATAGCCAAAGCAGTCTTGAGAACGAAAAATGGAGCTGGAGGAATCAGGCTCCCTGACTTCAGATTATACTACAAGGCTACAGTAATCAAGACAGTATGGTACTGGCACAAAAACAGAAATACAGATCAATGGAACAGGATAGAAATCCCAGAGATAAACCCACACACATATGGTCACCTTATCTTTGATAAAGGAGGGAAGGATATACAGTGGAGAAAAGATAGCCTCTTCAATAAGTGGTTCTGGGAAAACTGGACAGCTACATGTAAAAGTAGGAAATTAGAACACTCCCTAACCCCACACACAAGAATAAACTCAAAATGGGTTAAAGACCTAAATGTAAGGCCAGACACTATCAAACTCTTAGAGGAAAACATAGGCAGATCACTCTATGACATAAATCACAGCAAGATCCTTTTTGACCCATCTCCTAGAGAAATGGAAATAAAAACAAAAATAAACAAATGGGACCTAATGAAACTTAAAAGCTTTTGCACAGCAAAGGAAACCATAAACAAGATGAAAAGACAACCCTCAGAATGGGAGAAAATATTTGCAAGTGAAGCAATTGACAAAGGATTAATCTCCAAAATTTACAAGCAGTTCATGGAGCTCAATAACAAAAAAACAAACAACCCAATCCAAAAATGGGCAGAT
>NC_041233.1:78561303-78598073 GCF_002837175.3 Physeter macrocephalus
GAGTTATTTGTAGTGAGGTGGATGGACCTAGAGTCTGTCATACAGAATGAAGTAAGTCAGAAAGAGAAAAACAAATACCATATACTAACACATATATAAGGAATAAAAAAAAAAAAAAAGGTCATGAAGAATCTAGGGGCAGGATGGGAATAAAGACACAGACCTAATAGAGAATGGACTTGAGGACACGGGGAGGGGGAAGTGTAAGCTGGGACAAAGTGAGAGAGTGGCACGTACATATACACGCTACCAAATGTAAATCCGACAGCTACTGGGAAGCAGCCGCACAGCACAGGGAGATCAGCTCGGTGCTTTGTGACCACCTAGAGGGGTGGGATAGGGTGGGTGGGAGGCAGGGAGACGCAAGAGGGAAGAGATATGGGGACACATGTATATGTATAACTGATTCACTTTGTTGTAGAGCAGAAACTGACACACCATTGTAAAGCAATTATACTCAAATAAAGATGTTTAAAAAAACAGAAAGAAATAGCATTCAGTAGGCAACTGGTAGAATCTGGAGCAACAGTTGTTTTTCCAAAATACAGACCTTTAGTAGTCAAAGTCTATGCATGGAGTAAACAATTTTCTGCATGATGTAAAAATAAAAGGAGCAAAATTTAAACTAAAAAACAGAAAAGAAACAAAAAAACCCATATCCCAGCGCTCCCAAGGGAGGTTCTGTGGCATTGAGATTTGTCATATGGGTACTGCTTGGCCGCCAACATAGCACAGACGGAATCTCCACTGGAGCCTGTCAGATTTTTCAAAGAAAACCAAGAAACTGACCAATAAAATCCTCTAGGCCAGTTGAGACCGAAGAGGTAGCCTTAGAAAGGCTGTGAAAACAACTCTGTGCTTAAATAAATCATCTCCCCAAATAATTTCCCTGCTGTGGAGGTTGGCTTTATATCGTCTTCTATCTGCCACATGTTTTTCATAAGGAAGAAAATCATAAAAAAATAAAGAAACTCTTGTTCTCCACTTATGTTAAATCCACTTTATCCCACAGTGAAATCCACCAGCACACTGAGGGGAAAGAAGTGACTATTTCCTAACATTTTTAGGTAGAGGTCCTCTTTCTATTTTTCTCAGGTGTACCTGAACACGTGTGGCTAGCCTCTGCATCTTTTCAGGCCACGGATCTTTGAGGAATTTACTGCCGTTTTCCTTCAGTGTGACTAAATCTGCTTGCCAAGGAAACAGATGCTTTAATTTGCCGTTGTTGTTGCCATGGAAACAGTCCTTGAAGGGACAGGCAATGTCTGGACTCCAAGGCAGACCTCTGGTTTTCATGCCCGTGATGCTGGGGCCAGATTCTGCTTTCCTATTCTACCCCCTGAGCATCTGCTTCCACACGGGATGCTGGGATGCATTTGATTTTTTAAAAATTTATTTATTTATTTTTGGCTGCGTTGGGTCCTCATTGCTGCGCGTGGGCCCTCTCCAGTCACGGCGAATGGGGGCCACCCTTCCCTGCGGTGCGCGGGCCCCTCACTGCGGTGGCCTCTCTTGCCGTGGAGCACGGGCTCCGGACGCGCAGGCTCAGCGGCCGTGGCTCACGGGCTCAGCCGCTCTGCCGCATGTGGGCCTTCAGTGTGACTAAATCTGCTTGCCAAGGAAACAGATGCTTTAATTTGCCGTTGTTGTTGCCATGGAAACAGTCCTTGAAGGGACAGGCAATGTCTGGACTCCAAGGCAGACCTCTGGTTTTCATGCCCGTGATGCTGGGGCCAGATTCTGCTTTCCTATTCTACCCCCTGAGCATCTGCTTCCACACGGGATGCTGGGATGCATTTGATTTTTTAAAAATTTATTTATTTATTTTTGGCTGCGTTGGGTCCTCATTGCTGCGCGTGGGCCCTCTCCAGTCACGGCGAATGGGGGCCACCCTTCCCTGCGGTGCGCGGGCCCCTCACTGCGGTGGCCCCTCTTGCCGTGGAGCACGGGCTCCGGACGCGCAGGCTCAGCGGCCGTGGCTCACGGGCTCAGCCGCTCTGCGGCATGTGGGATCCTCCCGGACCGGGGCACGAACCCGCGTCCCCTGCACTGGCAGGCGGACTCCCAACCGCTGCGCCACCAGGGAAGCCCAGATGCATTTGATTTTAAAAGGACAAGAAAATCAGAGTCTCAGGGGAGTGGTTTCAGAGTTAGGCTGAAACCTGCACTCCAGCAGCTGCTCAGGGACAGGCTCAGGCGCACTTCTGCACCCTCACGGACTCTGTCACAAATGTGGGTGCTTAACAAGGGGCTGCGGAGTGAACCCCCAAGAGTGAGGTGCTGAGTTTGGGGAATGCAGTGAGTACCAACAGGCAAAGGCAGAGCTCTGATTAGCGGTGCTCCCTCAAGAGTATCCTGCCTTTTACCTCGGACCTCGGGGTAAACCAAGAGTTGATGGGGAAAAGTTCTCCTCTAGAAGAACCCCAGCTAACAAAAGAAGGAACAATAGAATAAGAACATCACCCCCTTTGCTAGACCGCAAGAGAGAACTGATCTAGGCATTCATTGTTACTGGCCACTGACTCTGGCGGCTAAAGCTTGGTGCGGAGCTTTATAATGGAAGCATTAGAATGATCCCTGAACCCAGAGATCCATCCAACATCCCAAAAAAGAGACAAGCAGAGATCACAGAACTCCTGATGTGATGCAAGCAAAGGATGCAGCGTCCCTCACAATGTAGTCCCGCCAAACAACCAGAACCTGAATCTGCTCAAGGCTGTAGCTCTAACTACTGGTTAACAGAAAACACAGGGGACAAAGGAATGGGTGAGATGACACCATGGGGATGAAATCAGCAAAATCAAGAATGTGGAAAATTCTACTGGGCAAAAGCAACCTGGTTTCACTCACAAGGATTTTACAAGATGTCAATTGCAAGAATTAAAAAAAAAAAGGAACAGGAACCTATATATTAAAAAAAGACTTAGATGTAGTAACCAAACCAAACCAAAGTGTTTCAAGCTCTCTGCAGGGTTAGTTTTATTTACTGTCTCATGTGATCAATGAAGAGTCATTATGTCACACAAACAGAAGCATCGTGGTCTTTCTGTTGAGGACATGACAACTAGAAAAAGGCAAGAGACTTGCCATAAATACACCAGCCTGCACAGCACCTGCACATAATCACCCCTGGCCACCCGGCAGGGAAGGGGACAGTGAAATGACAACCACAAAGCCAGCATCAGCTCTCCCCTAGGCCACCAGAGACCATCTGGAAATGGTCAGGACAGCCATTATTATCCATCTGGGACGCAGTTCCGGAGTGGAACCCCGAGGACACAGCAGGGTTTTCATCAGAAAATCATACACCCACAGCACAAGAAGTGAAAGACGACAAGTGACGTAATTAAACGTGGAGACCCACTTCCACATCAAATGCCCTTTTCAAGTCCTTCTAACTTCACAGAAGGTGCTCAAGGCTGCCACGCTCTCAAACTGGCACCCAGAGGGGCACCGTTTTGAAAAGGTTGATCTTAACTGATTTAGTCTCTTTAAAGTTAAGTCAGGTTGAAGAACAAAAACTCTAAAAATGGTGTTCTGACCTTTTCCAGTGTCTGTATAACTTCAAAGACTGACATGAGGAGGGAAGCTCAAGGGAATTTAGTTCTTATCCAGGGAACAAAATTTAGCCCAATTAGAAAGATCTTAAATGTTCAGGCTGAGAGATTGTAACTGAAATCGGAAGGAGTTTGGTCTAGTTACAAGATCGCTGATGTCCGTGTAGCTGGCATCAATTCCATGAGTCTACAGTCATGCTTAGAGAATTCTCTCCCATCCTTTCCTGCCTTCATCAAGGTGTAGAGTGACCCCTCTGGTACTGCCCAATTCCCTACAGTGAGGGATGAAGCCTATTAAGCTGCAGGAATTAGGCAACCTGAAGAAGTGTGTGACTCCCTGTAGGAAAAGAACATTCCCACTGGCCATGCGTCAGCCAAGACCCCAAACTGGAAGAAGCTGGCCAGCTGGTGTTTCCTGCCAATCCCAGCAATGTCCAACAGACCCTCCTGCCATGATGGAAACATTCCTATAGCCAAGTGTGATCACAGAGCACTTGAACCATGGCTAGTGAGACCAAGGAACTAAAGTTTTAATCTTTTAAGATTAATTTAAATCGCTTTGTGAGGCCAGTGGCTCTCTAATTAAAGTATGAATATAGCTCCTTGAGGAATAGAGAATACAGGCCCTATCAGTGCGGATGCTGGTCCAATAGAGAGAAGCAGAGCCAGGCATCTGTCTTTGGAATAAGCTCCCCAGGTGGTCGTGAAGCTGGTGGTCCCCTCAAGTGCCCCAGACTTGAAGGACAGGAAGAGTCTGTGCGTGGTCCTGGTGGAGGGGCATACCCACTGCATGGAGACAGATCATAAGAAGGACACAGAACTGGGCTTGGGAGTGAGCCCGGAGGCCACAGGCTCGCCCCACCTGGCTCCCGCCTGGAAAGTGCAGGAAGCATTGACACTGCCCGAGGCTGAGATGGCTGTTCAGATGCTCTCAAGGCCACGGCCAATGTCTCGTGACGTTCCACCCACCGCGGGCTCATGCTCTCCAGCTCAGAGCCCCAGCCACTGCTGCAAACATCCATGGATCCCAAAGAAATGCCATGTCCAGGTCCACATGAGAACACTCCATAGGTCACCTCCAGAGTGGATTCTGTGAGGCCCAAATGTCCACCTTCCCCCAAGACTTGGAGGACCATGGCCACCACGATCCATATCTTTGTGTCCCTGACCCCTGCTCAAATGGCAAGTTCTTGGTCCTTTCCTAGGGTTCTCTCTTCTGATCAAAGAGCATCACTGTTCTTCCAGCATTTCATGTGTAAGAATTATCCCTGACATCTTCCTTTCCATATTACACCATACATTCGACTGCCCATCAATTTCTGTCCATTCTCTGTCCAGAACATTCTCATCTATTCCCTTCTATGAGAGTCAGCGCCCTGCTTACAGGCCTTGCTTCCACGAGGCACCATGGTTCTTAGGAGAAAATACAAGGTCTTATCATGGAGCCCGAGGTCCCACATGGACTGGTTTCCACTCTTCTCTCCCCATCTCCCTCTTGCTCACCAGCACACGGACCTTCATTTCTGAAACACTTCAACGCTCCTTCCCCTGCCTTTAGGAACTTTCCGTATGCACATCCTTCTCTCTAGAACCCTCTACGCTCTGCCCTCCTTTACCTGGCTCACCCCTGTTCATGTAAAGCTTAAATGCCGCTTCACTGCATGGTTCCCTCCTGAACCAGGCTGGGCCTCCTGCTTGTCTTTTTAGCTGTCGGCACCACTGTCATTCAGTATTGTCCTGTGATGACCTGTTTAGCGCTGGGCTCCTTGACTGACCTCCAAGAGGACACGGCCTTTGCCTTGTTGATGACTCTATCACCAGTGCCAAGTGTAGTGTCTGGTATGAAATACGTGTTTGTGCTAAAAATAGAGCTGCCATATGATCCTGCAATCCCACTCCTGGGCATATATCCGGACAAAACGATAATTCAAAAAGACACATGCACCCCTATGTTCATAGCAGCACTATTTACAATAGTCAGGACATGGAAACAATCTAAATGTCTATCAACGGATGAATGGATAAAGACGATGTGCTACATGTATACAGTGGGATACCTACCACTCAGCCATAAAAAAGCGTGAAATAATGCCATTTGCAGCCACATGGATGCAACTAGAGATTATCGTATAGGTGAAGTAAGTCAGAAAGAGGAAGACAAATACCATATGATATCACTCATATGTGGAATCTAAAATATGACACAAATGAACTTATCTACGAAACCGAAACAGATTCACAGACATAGAGAACAAACTTGTGGCTGCCAAGGGGGAGGAGGCTGAGGGAGGGATTTATTGGGAGTTTGAGTTTAGCAGATGCAAACTATTAAATAGAGAATGGATAAACAACAAGGCGCTACTGTAGAGCACAGGGAACTATATTCAATATCCTGTGATAAACCATAATGGAAAAGAATATGAAAAAGAATGTATATATATGTATAACTGAATCACTTTGCTGTACAATAGAGATTAACACCACACTGTAAATCAACTATACTTGAATAACATAAATTAAAAAAAAATAAATGTTTGTGGATAAATAAGTAAAAAGAGAAATGGTCTCATTGATTTATTGTTGATTAACATTAGGAATCATTTGAATTAATAAAGACTGATAGGGCTTCCCTGGTGGCGCAGTGGTTGAGAGTCCGCCTGCCGATGCAGGGGACAGGGGTTCGTGCCCCGGTCCGGGAAGATCCCACACGCCGCGGAGCGGCTGGGCCCGTGAGCCGTGGCCGCTGAGCCTGCGCGTCCGGAGCCTGTGCTCCGCAACGGGAGAGGTCACAACGGTGAGAGGCCCGCGTACCGCAAAAAAAACCACAAAAAACCATGAGATAGTAAAGTTTCTATAATACAGTTTTACCTTCAATAGTTTAGTCAATAATTAGAACCACCGGGCAAATTAAAGCTGGAGGCTCTGACAGGCAGGTAAGGCTTCCTCTGGAAGAGTAGAAATGGAAAGAAATAGCACTCTGCATGCAAACAAAGATTTTAAAATTCTAATTCCTGAGGATGTCAAGATTGTGAAGTGAAAACCTTGACAACGACAGGAACCCAAAGGATTAGCACACAAATCCTTTCCAGCTCTTGTCAGGATTGAGGTGTTCGACCAGCGTCAAGACTTACGGGCACAGATTAGTCATAACCTGATCTCTATTAATTTAGGACGTTTAAAACAGGACACAGTTACAGTGAAGCCAAGGATACAACTGGGGGAAATAACTAATATCACTGGGTCCACAAGAATACGTCACTGAATCATTCAAACCTGATCATCAAAAAGAACATGAGCTCTAACCTCTTGGCACTGACTGTACGTACACAGACTTTTATTCCATTTTGCAAATGAGGAAGCAGAGAAAATATAAGCATCTTGTTGCTGGAAGCAAAGCCGGGTTTCTGAACCTGGCTTCCTGACTCCCGCCCCAGCATTCTTTCCAGAAGCTTTCTCCTTGAATAGGTAGTTTCTCTCACCACCCAGGACAGACCTTTAACCTCCTGCTGACTCACTCCTGGCCTGATCCAGACCATCCACGTCCCATCCTTCACTCTTTGCTAAGGGCTCAGAGAGTGCCCACCACAGGCCAGGCCACAAGGAAGGGGATGGAGGGGGAAGTAAAGACCCTGCCCCCTGACCTTGAGGACATCTCTAGCTGGTGGGAGAGGTGACGAAAGTCCAATAGTGGAGGCGAGAACGGTGGCAGGCAGCTTTCAAACATCGTGCTTGAAACAGCGCAGGGGTCAGGGTTCAGCATGTGGCCTGACCAGGGTCATGCACAGCAGAACGGTGGCCTCTCCAGTCCAGGACCCACCTCAGGAACCTGCGTACACCCAGGTAGCCGCCACCTTTCAGCAGCCGCATGGCCTCAGGGGCTCACATTGAATTTTCAGGACTCACTCGCAAGAAGCACTAGTCAATTTCCTTCTGCACTTAACAATGCTTATTTTTTTGTTAACCCAAGAATAGGACTTTACATTTATCCCCATTAAATCTCATCTTGTTAGTTTTGGCCCATTGATCCAAACTGCTGAAATCTCCATAATCCAGATTCTGCCACGCAGAGCACAGTTATCCGCCCCCAGCTTTGCGTTGCCAAGAAATGTGATCAGCACACCTTTTATGTCTTCATAGCGACGGGCTGACAGAATTGCGGGCCAGGATGAGGTCTTGTACACTGTCCTACTGCCACTGACAGCAGTCTCAGTCCAGCTGTCCAACACGGTTTGCTTCAACCTGAACAACGGATTAATATCCTCTAGGTAGTTATTCAGCCAACTGCTAATCCACCCAGTCCTACCTCTGCACTGGCTGCATTTCTCTACCCAACATCATGATATTCTGAGATACTGTCCAACAAATGCCTTCTCCAATATTTATGCCCATGTTTGACAAATTTAACATATGCTCCTTTCTGCAACTGTTCTAGAGTGCATATTAATTAGAGTGGCCCCTTAAGAGATGTCTGGAATTATTCCAGACAGAAGAAAAGTCAATGCCAAAGTTCTTCTAGCTCAGAGACGCCCCAAATATAAATCAAGTGGGCCGTGGCCTTCCCCCGGCAATTGCCTTCAACCAGTGATGGACAGGGCTTGAAAACAGAAGGCTCGGTGGGAATGATCTACCGCCATCAGTTTTAATTATCCTAAACTGGAAAAACGGATGTCTAAGCTGGCCAGCCTGTCCAATAAAGCATTTTGATCACAGATGCAGTTGCACAGAGAACCTGTTTAAGGAATGGCCTGGGTGTCCATGGGGATCCAGGAGAGTTATGGAACTTGTAAAGCTGGTCCCCGCAGTTCCATAGGCAGACAGCAACATCATGAAAAATGCTCCTCCAGGGAAGCTTTGAGTTTCTTTAAACATTCAATTATGGCTCTACAAACAGATTTTAAGTGAACGGCATCTGATCTCTGCAGAAATTAGAGATGCTAGAAGGCAAATAAAATAGATTCCCTGAAACAACCATGTAATACAAATTCAGCCCTGTTTCATGAAGAATTGGTTTACACACGAAGAGTTTTGGAGTGGGGTTACTTAGGTGACTCTCTTTTTGCATTTGCTTTATGTGATGATTTTTATGATTGAAAGCACTGAAGACACCTTTATATTGGTTATGATTGTAAAGCAGGTTTTTAATTAAAATAGGTTTCTGGATATAGTCCATGGGTAGAGCTTTTTAGCCCTTGGAAAGTTGCTGGGGGCCTTTCTAACATCCACCATTAAAAAAAAAAATTTTTATTGGAGTATAGTTGCTATACAATCTTGTGTTAGTTTCAGGTGTACAGCAAAGTAAGTCAGTTATACATATACATACATCCTCTCTCTTCAAGGTTCTCATTTCTTTTTTATGAATAGTAAATACTTCAACATTCTTCATTACAACCATTTTCAAGTTTTTAGAGCAGCTTTTTTTCCTTCAAAATAAAAAGTTTTCCTAATTTTAACAGTAATATTTTCTTGTTGTAAAACATTAATAACGAAAGTAAATGTTGTCCAAATCTTTCTAGCATACATGTACATGAGTATAATTTTAAGATAAAAACTGAATGCCATGTAAACTACTATCCAACATGCCGTTCACACTGGTCATATTATCAATGCTATTTACAATAATAAAAATCTCCATCATCATCTTTAGATGTACTACTGTGTAGTATTATTTCACAGCTGAGTCATAACTTATTTAATCGATCTCCTATTGACGTATTTTAGGTAAAACTTTCTGCAATGAACATCCTTGAACACAGGGCTGATTCCCCCCGTAGGCTCTGAAGCAGGCTACCGACCAGGTTACCTTCAGACTGGTCGGGCTCTCTGTTCTGTTGGTTGTTAAATATTTACATTTATCCTGCTTCCTCGTACATTTATCTCTGGGTTCTTATAACTTCATTTGGATAAATTCTCCAATTGGATCTACTGCGCCAAAGGCTATGCAAATTAAAAATTCTATTTTAATTTTTAATTTTGGATGGGTTGATTACCTTTTGTGCCTGACAAACAACCAGTAGCATACAAGCATTTCATTCTACCTATAAGGTTGTAGAATTTTTTGGTATTCATCATTTCAAAAGTGAAGTGCTTACGGAACAGACATGTCACCGCCTTCAAAAATTTGTTATACTGAAGTAATTGGGGGAAATGGATTGGAAGTGGATTATTAAAATAGTCGTATTACCATGCTCTAATTTTGAAAATGTCATTTGTAACAGAATGAAATTTCCACAATGAGTATAAGCAGGATAATTAAAATAAAGCTATAAAATGTTATAGGAACACATTAAACCGTCTCCATATACTTTTCTAAAACATGCTTTGCCAGTGAAGTTGGGAAAAGAAATAAACCAAGAAGAGACAGTTTTAAGTTTACAACTTTTCTAATTTTGAGATGATTTTGTGAAAGGCCCAGAATTGGAAATGAGCAAATTAAGGTACCTTTTAAAATGATCTTTTATACAAATTGGCCACTGCCTAGTAGTCAGCATGCACTATACTACCCGCCTTAATGGAAGGTAAATCATTTTCAAAGGGAACCATGACTAAGACTATTAACCCACTTTACAGACTCAGAGAACCAGAGGGGCTCGAAGAAATGCATTTCTGTATGGAAAAGGACATCATTATAAAGCTAAATGAAGAAGTAGGATATCATATTACACACAGACTACAATATCAACTAGGAAGACAAAAGAAGCAAAGCCTTTTCTACAAGGAAAAAAAAATCGATATGAACATTCACCAAAATGCCAACCAACGTTGTGTTTGGTGGTAGGGGTAATTTTTGGCGGGGGGTGGGGACTCTTGATTTTTTTCCCCACAGTTTTCAATTTTCTGCATTGGATACATATTCCTTTTAGAGTGAAAACAAATAACTTAAGGTTTTTATTAAGTCAACTTCCATTCCTCTACCTGCAGCCCTAATATCACGTAAAGGTCCAGATCAGTCTCACTCATGCCGTTTACCACATTCCTCCAACAGGCTGACAGTAAGAACGGTCGCAATAAAGACGCTTCCCCAATCCAGCTGCCGATCCTGAAACCCCATCGAGGGAATGCATCACCACCAGAAGCCTGATTTTCCTTTGCTCTTTCAAGGAATACCAAGTTTCGTCCACTGAGATATTTTCAAAACCACACACAAACAGCAGTGTACAAAAATGTAAATGTCTTATGATATTCTTACATGAAAAAAAAGAGCGTGAAAATATACACTTTGCTAGGAGAGACATATCAAAAGCAATATTCAGGTTTCCGTTCAGCCCCCCGATTATCCAAGATGTATTCCTGAACCTCTAGTTTAAGATCACCAAGTCACAAGAAAAGCTAAAAACACATTATTTACTGCTCATAAAAGCTTTTACTCCATCTAATGGTGGGGGAGAAACATGCCAGAAATGCAAAGAGGCAGGCTGCAGACCCCCAAGAAGCAGGCCATGCTATTTTACATATACTCATTTTACAACCTATTTTTTAATAATTGCTGTTGGCCATGGTGTCAGATACTGAAGGTGAGAATTGGCCATTCATGATCCCGTTCATCTGAGTTGCTCAGGACCCTCAAACCAAAGTAAGTATAAGTAAGTGATCTGACTCGTTTACATGGAGATGCTGAGTCAGATTTTTGTGACTCAATATCTGTGGCAGAACTCATTTCAGTGAAGCTGTCTTATCTACACTATCATTTCAGCAAAAAATCAGCATTTCATTGATGGGTGAGAAACAGGGACCAGTAATTCTGGAAGACAGAAACTCCAATTTTGAATCAAGCATGACTTGGGAACTTATATCTTTAAATACAGATTGCTTATTAGGAGAGCTCAATTCTTTGCTGGTACTAATCAATTAGAAGAGTAAAGGGTCCTTTAGATCTGAGGAACCCATGGGGAGAGCCACAGTATAAAGGATGACAAGAATATGAGTTATTTTTACTTGTGCCTTGAACCAGGCACAGTTTTCTCCTGGGAAGGCATACAAAATATGTAATAACATCCATGTGCTACAGAAAAAAATATATAATACCATTTTCTGAAAATATATATAATTTTGCAAAAATAAAGGGCCAAATTTTTAAGTAAAAAGGTAAAATAAATACTTCATACCACTGGAGACAAGGTCTGAAAGATAAAATAAACTCTTGGTATTTCCCAAGGAAAAAAGAGCTTCTACCCATTTGAAGCTGTTTCTCCTTATATAACCCAGGAACTGCCAAAAGTCAACTAATTATGGAACACTGTTATTGGAACAGAACAGAGGATGCTTAAATTCTATCCTTGAAACATCAGGCTCTGAGAAAAAAAGAAACATCAGAACTATGAGAAAACCCTGCTGAGCTAGAAAGTTCTCTTTTAGAGTGATAAAATAAAATTCTTTATTTTCCCATTGGATCACTTTTTGAAGTTAATTCCAGCCTCACATCCAAATTTGGATTATGAATCTACACATTTAGTTCTGTGTCTCTAAATGCCAACATCAATTACACAGCACTCTCCAGTCCCCATGTTGTAACTTTCTCCTCTCGTGTCATAAACAGGAATTAACTCGACTTACTTGTTTCTTTCCAGATTTACAATCAGTTCTTTGCTTTCCAGTTGTATTCGAAAATTCAAGACTCCTGGATGATTCTGAAAGATAAATAAGAGAAGTCAGTGGAAGATCATTTCCCTTCAATGTGCCAGTATCTCAATATGCTCTGGAAGCATAGTCAATGGAGGGAGAGAAAAATACCTTTTCTTCCCGGGACCATTCTGAGATCCTGAGTAGAGGAGATCAAAACAAGATCTCTCTTCCAGGAGAGTCTGGAAGACGCATCACCCTCCCAGATGGTACTGACACACCTGCTTTCCTGGCCTCTGCACTCCTTTCCTTGGGCCACGTACCCTTGGGATCCCTCTTGACTCAACTTCCATCTCCCATAATCGACCCCTTCCTTGGTTTCCCTGTTCCTAGAGAAGGCACTTTCATTTCCCCAACTGCTCATGTCAGAAATTTGAAGTCCTTCTCCCTCAACAACTCCATCTGATCCATGACGAGGTCCTGTTGAGTCGCCCTCCAAATCACAGCTCCTGTTGTCCGGGTCTGACATCTCTCCACCTTGCTCTGGATCAAGCCACAATCATCTCTCATGGGGATGCTGCAAAACCCTTCTACCCCGGTCGCTCCACATCGACCTGTGCTTTCCTCCCATTCATCCCCCAATGGCAATGGGAGGATATTTTTAAAAACTCAACCTCATCCACCTACCCCTGGTCATGACAAGCCTGCACTGATGTTCCACTGCACTGATGATAATATGCCAACTCTTTTAAAAAAAATATTTATTGAAGTCCTGTGCTTTCCTCCCATTCATCCCCCAATGGCAATGGGAGGATATTTTTAAAAACTCAACCTCATCCACCTACCCCTGGTCATGACAAGCCTGCACTGATGTTCCACTGCACTGATGATAATATGCCAACTCTTTTAAAAAAATATTTATTGAAGTATAGTTGAAATACAATATTATATAAGTTACAGGTGTACAGTACAGTGATTCACAATTTTTAAAGGTTATACTCCATTTGTAGTTATTATAAAACATTGGCTATATTCCCTATGTTGTACAATATATCCTCATAGCTTATTTTATACCTAATAGTTTGTACCTCTTAATCCTCTACCCCTATGTTGCCCCTCCCCACCTCCCTCTCCCCACTGGTAACCACTAGTTTGTTCTCTGTATCCGTGAGTCTGCTCTCTTTTTTGGTATATTCACTATTTTGCTGTATTTTTTAGATTCCACAATTAAGTGATATCATACAGTATTTGTCTTTCTCTGTCTGACTTATTTCACTTGGCATTATGCCCTTCAAATCCATCCCTGTTGCTGCAAATAACAAAATTTCCATTCTTTTTTATGGCTGAGTAGTATTCCATTGTGTACACACACACACACACACACACACACACACCCATACGTACATATGTGCGTGTGTGTATATATATATGTATATATATACAGATATATATATATACACACATATATACATATCTCACATCTTCTTTCGCCATTCATCTCTTGATGGACACTTAGGTTGCTTCCATATATGGGCTTTGTAAATAATGCTGCTATGCTATGCTATGAACACTGGGGTGCATCTCTCTTTTTCAATTCATGTTTTTGTTTTTTCCGGATATATAACAAGGAATGGAGTTGCTGGATCATAGGGTAGTTCTACTTGTAGAGTTTTTTGAGAAAACTCCATACTGTTCTCCCCAGCGAATATGCCAACTCTTCAGTGTGGGCTATAGCTCCTACGGCCTGACCTTCATGTCCCTCCACACCCACCTGCGTTGCTCTCCTCCTCGCTCACCTGGCTCTAAGCCACACTGACCTCACCAGCTCCTCAAACACACCAAGCTCCTTCACAGCTCTGAGTCTTCGCACAGGCTGTTCCCTCTGCCTGGAATGCTTTCTCCCAACTCTGCTACTCGGTATCAGCCTAAATGTCAATGATCCAAAGAAGCCTCACCTCACTCCCCAGTCTAATGACATCCACCTCTCCCCAGGTAGTCTTTATCCCAGTCTCCTGCCCTTTTCCTCCTTGTAAGGAAGAACTCCCTTCCTGCTCATTAAAATTCAGTATGTTGACCTGTGGGTCCACTTGTCTATTATACCCACGAAGGTGCCAGACAAATAACAGAAGCTCAATTAATATTTGGTGAAGGAGAGAATCAATCAATGAAGAGGGCAAACAACTCTATCGACCTCTTCGCCCTCTTGTTAGGCAGACGCCATCTTCCTCCTCTCCTCTGGGCCGCAGGAAACACTAGTCTGTGTGTGTCCAGCTGTCAGTGGGGGGCAGGAACCTAACAAGTTTCTTGCCCTGCCCTGGGAATCCAGCCATGTGGCAGTGTCCCTAAACCCACACTCCTACCCCAGGTTCTCTCCCACTTAAAACGGGGTGGTGGAACACGCCACACTCTCTCTTGCTGAGCCCAAGTCAATGATTCAGAGTCCTTACCCCAGTCAAAACTGATGTGCCATCCTAAAGTTATTCTACGAAGCTCTTCGTTTGCTTCCCCTTTCCCTGGGCATCCTCAGTGATTCTGGGGGTGGAGAGTCAATTCCAACTCCCCCCAACGCCGCCACCAGCTAGCATGTTCAAGTGGAGGTTTCACATGTCCATCGGGCATTTCTCTCCAAAAGAACTTAAAATTTTTAATGTTTATTTTTAAAAATGAATGCTGTGTTTTCATTCTGATGATGTGGAAAGAGAGTTCACCCAGCATGACCACGTCCGCCCTGACCCAGCTCACCATGGCTGCTGTGCTCAGGTCGGGGCCGGGCAGGACAGCCCGACTATCTAGGCTGATGTGAGAAGGGCAGAGGAGGGTTTAATTCACAAATGATGCAGCCAAGCTAAGCAAGGGCCAAATGCCATCACAGCCCAGTGCAGAAATAAAGGTTCCTTAGCAGCTTATAAAGAGCACAGTGGAGGAGAGACGGGTCGGGACGAAACTGGCAGCACAAACTCCAGATCACCTGCACCTCCCAGGCAGCCTTGCCCTGGTGCTGCAAGTGGCGTGTCAGTCTTGTGCAAACATCATCACCCGCATTAAATCAGTGCTGCTGACTTCAGTGTATTGGTTTTGTTTGCCTTTGCTTTGTAAGATTGTTTGGTCTTATGCTTGAATAAGAGGTAGAAGAATACGTTTATACGTAGTTCTCTAACATTCCATATTTGAAAGACACTATTATAACTCCAGAGCTCAAGGGACTTTTCTCACAACACAGTGTTTCAGCTCTACTATGAATTAACAAACCACACGCTGCTATGTTTTAAGAGAAAAGTGGATTCTAAGTTCCACCAGCCAACCTTAAAATAATGAGTTAAGAGGAAACAAAATTGAAACAGAACCTGCAATAACATGAGTTGTTGGGTCACATGAGTTTTGGGAAAATGTCACAAGTTGCATTAACTAATGCCAATATAACTGGGGTAGAGTCACAGAGCGTGAAACACTACTCACTTTATTTTTAGGTCAGCCCTTGGAATGGCTTTCTGTAGTTTCCCATGTCTAATACATATGGCTATTGAAATTTAAATTAATTAAAATAAAATAAAGATTAAAAATCAGTTCATCAGTCTCACTGGACACATTTCAAGGCTCTAAAGCAACACGTAGTTGGTGGTTACCTCTGCTAGACAGCCCAGACGTGGAACATTTCCATCTTCACAGCAAGTTCACAGAAATTTCCATCTTCATTGGACACGCCTGAGTCAGTAATAAAGACCTAAAACTTGCATCATCCAATAGCTGCCCAAGAACTAGACTATTTTTAATATTGGTGCCTTCAGGGGATAGAATTAAGTGCAAACCCAAGCTGGATTTTTTTTTAATGTCCTTTAAGAGAGCTCTTCTCAATTTTAATTGATGGGTGATATTATTTTTTAAGTGGTTACTTAAGCTTGAGAGTTAAACTGTTGTATTTCCATATACATAAGATGCTTAAGTATATTTTCTAAGCTTAAACATATCTTGTTATTTATGGATTCATTCTAGCAAATGACTATACAAACATCAGTGATCTAGTGAAAACCACAATTTTACTTGTTGTATTTTGATACTGTCTGGTGTTTGTAACAATTGTACAGGTTTCTGAGTGTTTGCTGAACTTTTAAATTCAATATCACTATTCCTAAACACACATCATTTCTTTTGATTTTAATATAGTGTACAAAAGTATTTCTCAGCCCTGGATTTGCTTTCGAGTCCGTCACAAGGACGTTTACCTAAATTTACCTATATTTTCTGACACTTGAATTTAATTACAAACACATATAAGAATGTTCTCTACAGGGTCTGCAATTTGTACTCATTAATTATATCCTAGAAAAACAAGATTATTAATTATGCTTACAATAAAATATTAGAACAAAAATACATCACAATGTTCTGTCAAGATGTGTCCAAAGAGCATATGTATGAATATGTCTGTTTATTTGTATGTGTTTTATGTATATGTGTGAAAAGTTACTTTAATTACAAACTGTGTTAGCCTAAGATATGGACACACACATCACTATTTTATTTTGTTTTTTTCTTACACATCATTATTTGAAGGATAAATCCTGGCAATTATATTTGTGAATAAAAATAAAATATTTGCAGCACCCTTTTTCCCCCATGAAAAATTCAGCTAGCTTGAACATGAACATTGGTATTAATTCTACATAAAGTCCCTACAGGAGCTGTTAGAACATTCTAATGTTAACATATTTCAAATGAATACATTTTCCCCCAGGATGGTAGAAAGAGCTTTATCTGTATATTTTACTTGAGATCTGAATGGTATAGGAGAAATCAATGGAGAAGGAGAACAGAGAGCTATTTTAACTCAAGACCACTCATTGCATTAGATTTCTTAGTTTAAAAGCATGTATTCATTCCATTTTCTTTTGATTTTTAGACATTGGAGATGATGAACTAGTGTTGGTTAAATACAGCCTTCCTTTTTAAAAATGAGACATTGATTGCTCTAATGAAACCGTGTCCTTTATTGAATGCTTAAAGAACTGCATTTGCTGAATAAGTCAATTAAATGCTTATCAATAGGCTAGAAATGTTTTGACAGTCATTATAGTTCTATTTTTCTAATTGGCAAAAGTATATCCAAAAGAGTATATAAAATGTATAAGTACAATTTAAAAAACAACAATAGGGCTTCCCTGGTGGCGCAGTGGTTGAGAGTCCGCCTGCCGATGTAGGGCACGCGGGTCCGTGCCCCGGTCCGGGAAGATCCCACATGCCGCGGAGCAGCTGGGCCCGTGAGCCATGGCCGCTGAGCCTGCGCGTCCGGAGCCTGTGCTCCGCAACGGGAGAGGCCACAACAGTGAGAGGCCCGCGTACCACAAAAAAACCAGAAAACAAACAAACAAAAACAATAAAATAATCATCAGGGTACCTACCACCTAGCTGAAAAGTCAAAATATTACCAGAATCTTAGAAACCTCCCGTATTCATTTGCTAAGGTTGCCATAAGAAAATATCTCAGACTGGGTAGCTTAACTATCAGAAATTTATTTCCTCACAGTTCTGGAAGTTAGAAGTCCATGATCAGGGCAGGTTTAGTTTCTTCTGAGGCCTCACTCCTTGTAAGTTCCTCATGGAAATGAGTTTGGGCAGGCTCCCCCAAATGGTTTGCCCAGGCAGGTCTGCAAAGTGAGGCTCTGGCCAGACACAGCTGCCCGTCACTCGGACCCTCAGCTACTCTGTGCTCTTTCTGAAGAGTTTCCCACAATGTACTTGCCCAGCACATCCCACTTAAGTGGAAATATAAACGCATATTTAAAAAGTGATCTTTTGATTAGCTACAGTTTTTTTTTTCTTCTCAGTATTATCCATTGGGCTGCCTTTATTATTTCTTTCTTTCTTTCTTTATTTCTTGTTAATAACATTTTTAGTCACAATAACCTCTTAAGTGATATCCTATAACAATGTAAATTATTTTCTCTGCTAGCTGTTACTTACGAGCAATATTATAACAACAATAAACAAATCTTAAAAGTGATCTTATTTCACATTTTACTCCAAAATGTTGGGCTGTCATTCTTTAATCTGTGTAAATGGGAGCTCACCCAAAACTGAATTTAAATTATTTCACCCATGATGGGTGCAAAATATCCCAAGTCAATAAATGTAGCTTTTCATGGATGCAGGGATGCTTATGATTTTCTTTTTTCCTCTGATGGATGGAATGATACACAATATCGTCTCTCTGGTGTTTCTATGTCCTTAAAGAATAGCCATTTTCAATGACTTAGAAAAATCTGAACCTGACCATGAAGTTGAAATAAGGTGGCAGTGAGCCTGCAGAAGGAAGGGAACTTGCATTAAAAAATCAGATGCGGGGTCAAGAGCCAAGCCCACTCCCATCACCACTTCTAGGTTATCCTTTCAAAGACAATGGTCAGTTCTGAGCCGAAGTCGTCAGTCTCAACCACCGATACTAGAAACTCAGAGGGACCTAATTTTTCAAGCAGAACAACAATATTAAAATATTGCATTCAAGGGACTCCGAAATAACTGGATCCCTCTCCAGCACTAAATAAATGCTTCAGGCTGCTGCCCTGGCACTCATGGGGCACGAGAGAGTCATTTATTGCAATGAATATTTAGAGGCAATCTTGATTACCACTTTAATATCAGTGCAGCAGTTCCATAGCCGGGAAGATATGGGCCCTGTGGAACTGAGAGAGGACAAAATTGAATTAGCTGGAGAATAACACAGTAAGGAACGAGGGCACTGCAGCACCGTAATGGGCATCTCTGGCTTTGAGGCCTTTTAGTTGTTACGTAAATGACAATAATGTTTATTCATGAGTCATTGATACTTTTCTCTGATGGAAAATTTACATCAGCAAACCACTTGTTAAAATGTGCAGAATGGCACACATTATCTTAAGGTAAAAAGTGCTTTTGAAAGATGTGGAATGTAGTCTGAAGTTGTTTGTGTGTTACAATGTTAGGTTCTTTTTCACACGGATTCTTCTTACTGTATTTCTCTGCATGATGGGTTTACCGATTTCCAGCCCACTTCTCCCTTCCCACCAAAGAAAGGCACGACCTCACCACCTTTGGCATGTGTGATGCTCTGAATTCAAGCTCTTTATGCTGTTGCTACTCGTGGGATTACTAATGCTTAAGTTTGCAACAAACATTTTAGATTTTCATTTTTGATTACTGTAGCTATAGCCAGATCACCTTAAAGCCTCATTAATTCACTGAAATATTGCCATCCTGCCCCCATGCATCTGTACGCTATAGGATTACAGTTCCTCACGCTCTGTGTCCATCTGAGGACAACGGCAGATTCTGAGCAGACAGCGGTCATCTGTCCCCTCCCAGAGCTCACTGTTGGGTTGTAAGAGGAGACCAACAACATGACTTAACAGAAAGCAATCTAGAAGCACGACAGTGCAGGTTTCTCAAACTTAACCCATCTAAATTTCAACTCTTATGTTACCGCCCCTCCCCAATCCAATGCAAAGGGGAACTCGGGGAAAATTCACAGCAGCTCCCCCAGAAGCCCCCGGTTAGTTAACAATGCACCTTCTTAAACCCCTTCAGCAATGACCCACTGTTCTTAGAATAACTGTTGTCTTCACACCACCAACACAGTCTGGCCTCTCTCACCCCTAAGCTCCTGGCACACGGCTGAACCGGTCAGGCTGCAGTTGGCTTCTGGGCCTCTGCACCAGCTGAGCCTTTGCTGAAAGGCCCTCCTGGGCTCTCGAGGGGTCTCACCTCCAGGTCTCAGCCTGAACGTCACCCCCCGCCAAGGAAGCCCCCCATCCCAGTGGGCTCTTTGCCCCACACACCACTTCTCTCTCTTTCTAGCCATCTCATTTGTGATCATGTACTGGTGTGTTTATTTTACTTGTTAATTGTCTGTCTCCCCTTTTCACAAGCAGAAACTTTGTAGGAAAAGGGAATTTTTCTGCCTTGTTCCACATCCTATTCCCAACACCCAGAATGGGGCCACCTAGAAACATCTGTGGGATGACAGAAGACAGGTGCGGCGGTAGCAGGAGATGGCAGAAGGGATACTGATTCAGGGGGCAGCGAAGGCAGAAGTGTCGCCTCAGGAGGTATGAAGGGCCATCTGGGCTCTCCTCCCGGGTCACTGCTGACCCAAGCACAAGGCCAAAGTCCATCTGTCTGAGCCCAGCCTTATTCTCAGAGGCTGACGGCCCACAGATGCAAGCAGCTGCGCAGAGGATCCCTTGGTAGTGAGCGAGGAACCGGGCCATCGAAGGTGCCTTGGGTTCTGTTCCTCTGTGGAGAGGAAGAGGGGCTTGCTGGGAGCTGGACCACCTCTACTTGGGGCGGCCGAGAAGGCCAGTGAGTGCGAGCTCCCAGCCTAGCTCCTGGCCCCTCAGAGGACACCCGCTCCTCCTGCTTGGTTTCTTTGGACCTCAGTGGTGGAGAACCCAAACCAGAGCAGAGGGGCAGAGAGCGTGCTGTAAGAGGAGGAGGGGATGTATCGGCGGAAATCAAGGTCAAACACAAGGTGGTGGGTATGGGGGCTGCAGAGCTAGAAATCAGAGCCATGCCGGGAAGGGGGTGAGCAAACCAGGGTAGGAGGGCCTTGAGGACGTCCTATTCTGCCACGTGATGGTTCTTAACTGCCCTGGGCTTGGGGGCTGAACCCTGGACACCGTGTGGTGACGTGGTGGCCTAGGAGCTGAAGCGCGTGGTGAGACCGTGTGGCTGACACGGGCCCCTGGCACCAGATCCCAGCAGTTGTGCACTCGTCCTCAGACCTCTGCTGCCCTCGCATCCGCTCTGCCTTCAGACATCTCGATTAGCAGGAAGGAGAGACAAACTCGAGCTCCACCTGGCCGCCTGCTCATGGCTCAGGATCATCAGGACGCCCAGGGCAGGAGGCCGGTGGCTAAGGTGGCCTTCCCCATCGGCCACGCCCCCGATCACTCAGAAGACCGTCCGCAGCCCTGGTGCCACGGGCCCGTCGCCCCGCCCACACAAGGGACCGGCCCCTCCTGAACGCTCAGTATCAGTGAGGCGGCACCACCAACAACAGGGCTTGTGATGAGGAACGCGGTCATGAGAGGAAGGCCTGAGCAAAGTGCCGGGGTCCAGAGTCACTTCAGCATCTTCAAGCTATTACCTCCAACAGCCAGCTACGAGGAAGGCCACTGAGCCCCTGTGTGACAGCTATAGGGACATCTTACGCTGGATATTTAGGCAGCACATAGGTAACAGTCCCTCCTCCTTTGAATGCAAAGGAACAATAATCTCACCTAAGAAAGGACTATTTCATTGCATCTTGGAGACAGTGTTGCTCCATTTAGGAGGCTGAACCTGGGAAGGGGTCAGAGGCCAGAGACGTGTCCACAGACAGGCTGGATGCTGCCGCGCGGACTGAGGGACTACGGGTTGGTCATTTCACTCTGCTGGGCCTCGGCTTCCTCACCAGGAGACCGGGGATAACAATACTGTCTACCAGTGTGGTCGGCAGAATAACGGGCCCCCAGAGGTGTCCTAATCCTGGGAACCTGTGAATATGTCACCTTACCTGGAAAAAGGGACCTCGCATATGTGATAAAGGGGGACAGGGAGATACTATCCTCGTTTATTCAGATGGGCCCAGTGTACTCACGAGGATCCTTAAAAGCAGAGAACGTTTCATTGCCGGGGTTGGAGAGATGCCACAGGAGAAGAACTTGACCACTTTGCTCGCTTTGAAGATGGAGCAAGGGAGCCGTACGCCAAGGAAGCAGTGGCCTTGAGAAGCTGGGAACGACCCTTAACCTTCAGCTGGCGAGAACACAGAGACCGTGGCCCGACAACCTCCAAGAGCGGACTTCTGCCAACATCTGAAATGAGCAGGGAATGGACCCTCCCCTGATGCTGCCATCATAAAGGGCAGCTCTGGGAACACTTTGATTTTAACCTGGTGAGATGTGAAGCAGGAAACCCAACCAGGCTGCCGGCCTTGTGACCTTCAGAACTGAGAGATCAAAAATGGGTATCATTTCAAGCCACCTAAGTTGTGGTGGTTTGTTAGCGCAGGATAGAAAACTGAACCATCAGGAAGGTTGCTGTGAGATTCAAATGGTAAAATGTCTGTTTGGAAACCATCCTGCATGATAAAATGGAAATGTATTTTTATTATGTAAGTCCAATCACAAACGAAGCTGCTACTTCCCAGCGCGACAGTGACAAAACACCATTTCACTTATTATTTATTGCTAGTTACCCGAATTGCAACCCTTTTATGCTTTCTGTATTTTGATCTAAATGGGCATAATAAATTAAGTTTTTTTAAACGCTAACAAGTTTTCAAAAAGAAATATAATACATTCATTAATTGGGGGCCTGTTTATAAGGCAGGCACCAGGCCAGTTCCTGGGGAGATGGCTCAAAGCAATTTATCTCTTCCCTTGTGTTAGCAGCTCTTTGTAGGAGGCCCTTTGTCCTGTCACTTTAGCAGCAATATTTTAACTTAACCTTTACACCAGGTGTCCCCATGCTTCACCAGCCTCTGACCCAAGCACACCTTTCAAATCTTTGGATCACACAATGCCTTACCTAACCAATTGATTCTTTTCTTAAAGAAGTAGAGATGAAAAATAAGTAATTAACGGATGACTAGAGCTTTTCCCCAGCTTCTCCCCTTCAGTAATCTCATGGGCAAACTGCATGAACAAGGCAGCATCTAAAGAAAGATCACAAGGAGTCAGCAAGTCTGCACACAGTGAAAGATGACAAAGACTCTGACCTCCTCTCGAAACGATTCACTGCGCCTAGCTTCCCCTTTTACCCTTAAAAAACTTTCATGGCCAAGCAGAATCTTTTGAGTTGGTTCTTGGACACAAGTCTGCATTCTCACCAGGTTGCCGGCCTCCTGAATAAAGCAGACTTTCCTTTTCCAACCAACACTTGCCTCTTGAGTATTGGCTTTCGAGCAGCAAGCAGCCAAACCTGAGTTTGGTAACACTTGTTTAGTATGGAAAGAAGATATTATACCTATATGACCAGTGTTATGGAAGGGGAGAGAAGGTTCTGAAAGACCCACATGGACACAACACAAAATACACGCGTGCACTTCATCTTGACGTGAAATATTCTAAAGATAATACTTTCTAAGATTTGCTTACTGATATAATCAGGGATATTATAATATTAGAAAATAGAACAGAGCATTACTTTTTGGAATGACTTGCCTAGTCTTACAAGACACAGCTGTAAAATCATATGCACTGTGTTTATTAACTAGAAAGTTTGGTTTCCAATTCAAAATTCATTTATCTAACTAATTTTATGTCTGGCAACTTTCATATACCATTTTTTTTTCCTACAACACCATTACAAAACTGTCAGTCAGAGAAAGTTAATAGCTTAAGTTGCTAGTTTGTTTGCATGCAAGCTCTTCCAGAGAGAATATTCCATTCATATGTTGACTAAGGGCCATTTATAAAGCATCACTGTAATCTCTTTCAAATAAACATTAGTGGAATATAATAAACTCTTTAAAAAGTAATCCTGCTATCTATCATGGAGGCACTGCCAAATCATTCTGTCCTAACTGAAGCCTAGTGCAAACAAGTTTTTCTACTGCAAACAGAATTACAGCTAATTGCTAACTTTTTATAAAACATACCCTAATTGCCCCGTGAAAACTCATGCTAAAAGCCTCACGGAAAGCTATGAGAATTCACATTTCACAACTTCAGACAAAAACTGCAGTATGACCGTCCCCAGCTTTTCCCATCGCTTGCCCTGTCACGCTATTTCTTGGGGCATTTGGGCCTCAGAATCAGGAGGGAGAAAGGTTGCTGGCAGGGGCTGGAGGAGGCCTCCAGGGGCAGAGTCAGGAGACAGAGCCAGAGAGGATGGTGCTGTGGACATAGATGGGTGCAGCCCTGCGACAGAGGACACGAGAGGGGCAGTGGAGGACTCAAGTGGCCACTCACTCCACCGGGTTCAAAGGACTTTGCACCCCTTGAAGATACAGTTTTCCATCTTCATCCCAGCTCGGTTCTGGGATAGAGAGGTCCTCAATCGGTGTACTTTGCTGAATGAAAACTTGAGTTCAACTTTCTTTTCTGTTAAAATACTAGTAAAGTCAACCAATCATAAATCCAGTAACACTTATAGGTAACTTTGTCTTCTACGTAGAGGACCCTCAAGTCCAAATCTCCAGCTCCAACCTCTACCTTGTGATGGGAACGCCCACAAGTCAGGTCCAACAGATCCCTTACCAGCAACTCAAATGCTACTGGGTTTAAAACTCACTCCCCATGTTTCCCATCGTGTCCACAACTTCCTGAAGCGCACTCCTCATCCCGGACCCCTTCTTTTCCCTGTTGTCGTCAACATCATCCTTTTGTGCCACATTCGTACCGTCTTCCGACTCTTGTCTTCCTCCCCATCGCATGTTGAATTAGTGGTCAAGCCCTGTGGACCCCGTCTCTGGCTATCTCTGGAATTCTTTCTGTTCCTGCTGCGTGGTCCTCACCCCAGCTCTCCTGACCACTCTTGCATCAACCAGTCCTAGACATGGTTCCCTGAGCTCTTTTACGAATGCAGGGCTCACATTCTATGTCTCCGCTTCATCTTGGTCTGAAGCAGAGGTTCCTCAGCTTTTCGTCCTCCTCAGTCTGTCCACTCTCCCTCCCTCCCCACTCAATGCTCAAGGGCAGAGTTGACAAACATTTCCTATAAAGAGCCAGATAATAAATATTTTAAGTTTCCTAAATGAATGAGCGTGGCTATGTGCCGCTAAAACCTTACTTATGGACACCGACGTATGAATTTCATGTAATTTTATATATCATGAAATACTCATCATCTTTTGATTTTTTTCCCAGCCACTTAAAAATGGAAAAAACATTCTCGAACCCGAGCTAGCATCCAGATCACCAGGAGGGCTTGTTGAAATGCAAATTGTAGGGTCCATCACAGAGTTTCTTATTCAGTAGATCTGAGACAGGGCCTGGGCATTTGGACTTCTAATAAGTACCCAGGTGATGCTGCTACTGTTGGCCCGGGGAACAGATTTTCCGAATCGCTGTGCTAGACCAAGTTTCACAGGGTGACAGTTCACAAGCTCCACTCAGCCTGCAGCTAATGTTGGTTTGGCCCCAAAGTGCATGCCACCCAATCTGTCAATGTGATTTAATTACTAACCTCCAAGAGTCAGGAGAATTCTCAGACAAACCTGGATGTGTTGCTTCTCAGAGGTAAAAAAATATCAGAAAAATGGCAACTCTGGGCTTGCACTTCATGGGACAAGAATTGGCTGAAACTGAAGAGAAGCTGCCTGTTCTTCCAGCCCCACCTGCCCTACGTTATCTGCACATGGAGGCCAAGGGGCAAAGGTGATCTATCGTCTTATGCCGGGCCAGCTTTGCTTCTTTATAACACCAGCCTGGCCCCTTGCAGCATCTGAATTCACAATCTCTGGTCTAATGTCAAATAGGATGTTGATACTAGTTGGATGATTAGAAATATGCGTGGAAGGAATGGATGAGCTCAGCTTTCCTTCTCTTGCCTCCTGAACTCCTCCTTATCCCACAAGGCCCCTGAGAGGCTCCTAACCTTTGAAGCCCTCCCTGATGACTCAGGTAGAACTCTCCTCTCTTCTCCCTGCACGTTACACTTCCACTTTCTGCCTGGACTATACTTATTTCTGTTCATGGCCAAGAGCTCACTAGGCTACAAGCTCCAGGAAGCCTTAGCCAACTTTGAATATCCATCAAGCTGCCTCACGTGCTACTTTCTTATAGAGCCAAAGCACGAAACCAATGCTTATTGGTTTGATTAACTTGACCTTGATCAATACATTCAAAAATGTTGCTCATTCATCTTTTCATCAAATAGTTACACGCCAGATACTGTGCTATGTTCAGGCAGTCTACCCTCTGCTAACCAATCTTGACCCTCACTACAAAGTTCAGAGGCATGAAAATATCTTATTATACTGAACAAAAGAACATACCAGCTACTTTGTTATTGACGTTGTGTTGACAAAGTTCCATATTTAAATCCACCCTTAATACAGACAATATTTAGACCAATATAGAAAATCTTGTCCTTGCTGAGAATGAGGCTGGAGTTATCACCAATGTGTGATCGGCAAATCCTTAGCCTATTTTGAGCTTTCCTGGATTAGCCATCTTAAACTAAACCACAGAGTGTAAATGTGACAGCATTTAAGAGGCTACTGTGGAAACTGCAGGATTTCTACCAGGACAATACTAGCTGCCACCAAGTGGTCATAACGAATGAAGTTCACAGTCACCACTGTGCCTTCATGTCCTTCACTGGCTGTCCATGGCTTTCGCTTGGTGAAAGGACAGCCAGGAGTGTTCAGGGATTCCTTTTCCTCCTGCTGGGTAGAAAAAAAGAGCAGCTCCATTCCTATAAACGACCTTGTTAACATCTATGCAAAACTGGACCAATAATCAATTACCTGGACTTTAAAACTAAGTAATGTTGACTTAACAAAGAAGAGTCAAGACAGCTAACAGATGCAGCATGGGGTATGAATAATTTATAGCTGACTTATAAGGTTTTTAACCAATGAAAACCAAAATTCCATTATTTTCTAGAGATAGAATGTCATACAGGGATACCTGCTGAAGTCCTGCTGAAAAAATCTTTTATTTGTAACAGTTTCAAGGAGAAAAGTTCAGAAACGATTTCAGATGAGTTACTTGCTAGAAGGCATTTTGTATAAACAAAATTGTGTGTACGTGTATGGATTTTTCTCCAACAGAAATTAGGATCTTACCTAAAGGTGCAATGAAATAAGGAACAATAAAAACTGTTGCATGGTCATCAAGTTTAAATTAAAGGTTTCCCTGCTAATTCTTTATAAATAGAAAAGCTGGTCTTACACAGGGAACTATATTCAATACCTTATAATGACTTACAATGGAAAAGAATCTGAAAAAGAATATATATACGTAAGTAAAACTGAACCACTTCACTGTACACCTGAAACTAACACAACATAGTAAATCAATTACACTTCAGTAAAGAAATTTTTTTTTAAAGCTGGGCTTAGTGGAAGATAAAAGGAAGTGATCAATTAAGCCCATCAGTAGCTCTACCCTAAACTAGAACTCAATTTTTTCATTATAGCCACCTTCCCCTCCCTAAAAAAAAAAAAAAAAATAGGATCACAACAGACTCGGGGTCAAATGGCTTAGTCACTGTTAGCCTCTCTGAGCCCATTTCTTCACTTGTAAATCATAATAATATCAGCTGGGAGGATTAATGACATGGTTTATATCAACACGTGGACAGAGCTGGCACATAGGAGGCACTTAATGTGATTGACAGTAAGAATTACACCACACTGCCGCTTGTATTGATGACACCTCTGTTCCTTTTGCTAAGAACATATTTTTGCCTTCCAACCCAGCAAAGCAGTCCCATTCTTACAATCTACTTTCCATTTTGTTGTAAACCATAACATCTGATAGCAAAAATACAGATGCACACACATATTTATTTCTGTTCTTCTATTGGAATTGTTGCGAAAAAGAATTCTTCATAAGAGCCTTATCCAAACTGTCAATCATGGTTACCTGAATAAGAAAAGAAAGATTAATAAATCTCTTCTCAAAAATTTAGGGGACTCTGTCCCCCACTCCCAAACTATATACATGTTCCTGCCCCCGTTCCACCTGTACATTGTTTTTGGCCCATCCTAGAAGGATGCTGTTTGTAAAGAAAAGCAAAACAAACAAAACTATGGGATGTGGAGTGGACAGAAGGCAAGCCAATCTCTCTTCATCTGACAAGAAGAAGCTCAAAATAAACCACTGTGGGGGCTTCCCTGGTGGCGCAGTGGTTGCGCGTCCGCCTGCCGATGCAGGGGAACCGGGTTCGCGCCCCGGTCCGGGAGGATCCCGCGTGCCGCGGAGCGGCTGGGCCCGTGAGCCGTGGCCGCTGCGCCTGCGCGTCCGGAGCCCGTGCTCCGCAACGGGAGAGGCCACAGCGGGGAGAGGCCCGCGTACCGCAAAAAAAAGAAAAATAAATAAACCACTGTGATGAAGCACTGAGGTACGGGGGAAACACACATGCACTTGATGGGTAAATTGTGCATCTACACACCATGTCTGCTGTAAACAATGCAAACTGCTGGCAGGTAGATTTCATGAAAGGCAGTGGCTGGAGAGAACAGCAGGCTTATACCCACCCCTGTTTGCGGGGACCATCAGGATGTGCGCACCAGAAAATATTTTACATTAAAACGCTTGGTAGGTAACTGTCTGTTCCTTCTTTTAAATATCCTGTTGAAAAGAACTATAGTTTCAAAGTCATGCAAAGTCATCATTCCCTCCTCAAACACATCTTTTGTGGGAGCTACACACCCCTGTTCCTTCCACGGTTTTCCACCAGGTATGGTTGTCAATGAGTCACGATTCAGGGACTCTGCTCTGGAACCACATCATTTTAAAAAATTTTTCATTTATTCTTTATTGTGTTGTATGAAGTCCCTGTGTAATGCAAGTATGTACTGTACGAAAATACCCATATTTCCAAATCACATTATGTGGTGTAGACCACAGCCTGCAGAAGCATCCTGTGTAGCCTTTACAATGCATGGTTGGATTTACACTTTACAATCCACTGTTGACTGCTGCAAAAAGTATGATAACAGATGAAGCGGGGGGGAAGAAAGCTAAGTATAAATACACTTCGCCAAATATACACTGCTTACAATGGAACCCTCATGGAAACAAGTCAAATGACCACATTTGATGTGATATCTATAAAGTATAGACTCTGCAATAAAAAGCCAAAGGCACATACAAATATATTTTAACTTTAAAAATTACAGTAATTCTTTGCTTGTGTCTTACCAATATGTATCTGACAATCAAAATTTCACAAGATAGATATAATAGATAGAGCTATACTGTATACGAGCAACAAGAAAATCCCCCAAATCCATAAAGTCGTTCAAATGTGAAAACAGAGAACAGTTTCAACAATGGAGAATTTGCTATGGTGAGCCCAAACCATCTAATATAGAAAAGAGTCCAGAAAAAAGTCTTAGATGTTAAATAAATTTTGACTTCCTCTTGCTCAGAGAATGTTCTTAAAATGCAACCATGGTTGTAATATTTCAGATATGAGTCACCAAATTTAGATTTCAGTGCCACTCCTTATCCTCCTAGATCTGTACCTTAAAGGTCTGTAAGTTCGGTCCAGGACTGCATCAGCTTGTCACCTACTATGATCCTGTGAATTGCTAGTATCCCAGATTCTCCCTTCCTAAACCTGCTTAGCTATTTTTTTTAAGTGAACTGCAGCCCTCGTCATTTTGCTTATTGGTTTATCTTATAAATTTTGACCCACAGTTCCAACTTATTGAGAACTTTTAAAGCCATGACTCTTTTGGCCAGCCTAGTAGCTACTCAGTGCCATGTCAGCCTTATTAAAGTATGATATTACAGTGTTGGTGAGACTTTCATGCACAGCTGATACAAGTGTAAATTGGTACAGCCTTCCATGAAGCAATCTGCAAATAGTTATAATACCCCTTAAAAATGTACATATCTTTGATTCAACAATTCCAATCTTAATTCATTGAAAGGAAATAACCAGGAAGTATGTACAGATATAAGCAGAAAGATATTTAGCACAGCTTATATTGAAAAGTTACAAAATGCCTATATGTCCACCCCAGGGGAATGGTTTAAAAATGACACAGGAAGCAAGTGATAACGATATTACAGTCATTAAGCTGATGGTCCAAAGAATGGACAAGTTCTGCTTCTGCTGATGACAGTCTGAGTAATTTGGACTCATCTTCCCACTGAAAACAACTATAACAGCTGGGAAAAATACACAAAAATTCTACTTGAAGACAATGTAGAGTTTCCAAAGAAATAAAGAATCATGGGACCATGACCCAGGGAGAGAAGAAAGCCCAAGGTGTGAACCCAGAATTGGAGGTTAATTTTCCCACCCAAGGCACGTGTGGATATTAGAAGAAGCAGTTTAGAGGCTGAAAATTTCAGCAGAACTTTCAACAGACTCACAGGGCCAAGGGGACAAAATTTGGATATCAGAGACTGCTAAGAAGGGGTACTGACAACTCCCCATTCTGGGCTTTGGATTGGGATCTCTAAATGCTAAGCCCTAGAAGAAAGGTTGAATCATAAGTAGAATAGTCCTCAAGGAGACTGAAACCTGCTTAGTCCCTGATCACAAGTACTCCTGGCTTAGGCACCAGTCATGTAACATCAGCATCTCAAATTATCCTTAAGCTTTTCATATACAATGTCTGACACTCAAAAACTAACTGGGCATAAGTGGATGCCAAGAAGAAGAGGTTGAAATTCAAGAGAAACCATAGAAACTGATCTAGAGGAGATCCAGTTAATGGAGCTAATAGAGACAGCCTTTTAAAATGACTATGCTTAGTAGGTTCAAGGAGTTAAAAAACAAACATTTCAGCAGAGAATTGGAGCTACATGGCTTTGTAGAACTGAAAAATATAACTCACTGAATAGGTTCAACAGCAGTTTAGACATAGCTGAAGAGAGCAACAGTGAGTGGAAAATAGGTCTGAAGAAAATATGAAGGACTAAAACATAAAGAGACAAAAGGGTGGAAAATTTAGAAAAGAGCTTAAGAGATGTATGGGATATGATGAAATGTCTATGCATGTGCAGAGATGCAGGTAAAAGAATATAAGAGAAAACACGGCAGAGGCAATATTCGAAGAGAAAAAAACTAGGAATTTTTCAAAATTGGCAAAAGACATTGAGACCCACATTTTAAAAACACCATGAATCCTAAGCACTATAAATAAAAGTAAAAACCACACATAGACCTAACATAGTAAAATTTCTGAAAAATAGAGATGAAGAAAAAAATACACTATCTTAAAAGGAGCAGCAATAATTAGCAGATAACATCACAGAAAATAATGGAATATATTATAGTGCTTAGAGAAAATAATTTCCACCTAGAGTTCTATACTCCATGAAATAGCTTTAAAAACTGAAGGTGAAATGAAGGCATTTTCAATCAGACAAAAATTGAAAGAACTCATAAGCAACAGATTGCATTAAGGGAATACTGGGCTTCCCTGGTGGCGCGGTGGTTGCGCGTCCGCCTGCTGATGCGGGGGAGCCGGGTTCGCGCCCCGGTCTGGGAGGATCCTGCATGCCGCGGAGCGGCTGGGCCCGTGAGCCATGGCCGCTGGGCCTGCGCGTCCGGAGCCTGTGCTCCGCAACGGGAGAGGCCGCAGCAGAGGGAGGCCCGCATACCACCAAAAAAAAAAAAAAAAGAAAAGAAAAAAAAGGGAATACTAAGGGCTTTTCTTCAGGAAAGAGGAAACTTACCCTTGAAAGCTGCTTGGAGATGTAAGAAGGCATGAAGAGGTAAGATTAACATGTGGGAACCTCTGAATGAATATTAAAGGCATGATACAACAATAATAAGAGAGAGAGGAAGTAAATATAACCCAATGAATGAGTTTATAGCAGTTTAAACATAGCCCGTGTTCACTTTCAATGCCTTCATTTCCAATGATGTATTTTTCAAATGGAAGATTTCATGACCCAAGGCCTTGGTGGTCCTACCTGGAACTTCAGTCACTAGAGATATAGTCTGTATTTCTTCTGGCTGCACCCATTTCTCCAACAAATCTGCTGAGCATCTATTACGTGCACACTGTGCAGGGTGCTGGGACCACAGAGATGAAAACACCCATTTTATAGGCGAAGAAGAGAAACTCAGGGAGATTAAGCAATTTGCTCAAGGTCACCGGGCTCATGAATGGCAGAGCTGAACTCCAGGTCTAGTTCCTTGTCACGGATCTTTTATTAAGCAGCTCTTACTCCCAATCAAAAATGATGTATATATGAATGCTCAGCTGGAATGTATCCACATTATGGTTTTATTGCTATTAACACTCAGCTTTTTTCTCTCACATCCCTGCATCACTGTCACTCTCTTCACTATCTCCAAGTTATTCCCTTTAACCATTTTTCCTACTCTCTGTGCCTTTGCAGCACAAAATATCTTGAATTCATTCATGAAATGTGCAGTCTTCTATTTACTCAGATGTCAAGCCTACAGAATTCTGCAGTTGAAAGAATCCCACTGGGATTTCCAACCATTTAAGGTCACTGCCCAAATCATGCATAGCTGCTATCCACTCACCCTGGCCAAGAGCTGGGGTCAGGGTCAAAGCCGAAGCTCCAAGGTGGCCCAGGAAAGAAGGAAGGAGGCTGCTGTTTCCCTCCACCTGCCTGAACCCATCCCACCTGATGGGACCCGGGCAGACGGGAGAAGGCCAGTGCTGATGCTATCGGTGGGGCTCCTTTGTGCTTCGCATCACCAAATTCAGTGCCTCCAAGCTAAGGGTTAGCCCCCTTATCTCTGGCGATAACTTTTGCATATATCTGCATATATCTTTAACAACTTGGAGGGGAAAATTCCTTCTACCAAGCAATAATCAATCACATGTCTCTACATAATTTACAGTCAAGACACATTTTTAAGAACACTGAAATATTGCTTCAACGTTTCTGCTATTAACATAAGACCCTGATTTTATTTGCTGGAGAACTTATTAGCACAGGACCTCACATTTTTTATTCATAGGAAACACAAAAACTGACCTGACTAAAGAATAACATTCTGAACAGAAAAATAAAAACCCTTAAAACCCAGATATAAAAGTCTACATAGGTTGAGTGTTGAATTCTTCTTACATGTCCACAGATTAAGCGCTGCTCATGTACAAATATTGCTATGAGAGTCCCACAACTATATTATGATGAAAAAGACCAACTTCTGAGGGGGTCCAAAGGTTTCTGTCAGCAGGTCTTTTGAGTTTCGTCTGCTGAATAAAGACAAATATTCAAAATAAACAACTATTTTAATAGGTAGGTTGAAATCAATGCTTATCAACCTGGGGTGATTTTGCCCCCAGGGCAAATGTGGGAACATCTGGAGATGTTTCCTATCGTCATGACTGGGTGAGGGATGCTACTGGCACAGGGTGGGTAGAGACCAGGGATATGCTGCTAAACATCCTACTGTGTACAGGATAACCCAGTGTTCCCCCACTCCTCCAGCAAAGAATTACCCAGTCCAAAACGTTAATAGTGCCACAGTTGAGAAGCCCTGATTTAAAATTTTTCTTCATGAATAGCTGTATTTAACCAGATGGTCTATACGTTAATAAATACTAACAATTCCCTGCTTTACATAGCACTCCTTCTCATTATTTTATTTATATATGCAAACAGATGGATTATGTATTTTTTAAGACCACCTTTGAATGGGAGAAAACATGCCAAGATATAACTACATTCAATCCATGTCAGTGTGAATGCAGTTTACCTCAGCCCCAGAAATGACGGAACATTGGAAAATAGATTATTGTGTAATAGATTAAAATCCGGGGAGGTTTTCTGGAAGAGATAGGTCTTCAGTTCTCATTAAAGGAAGACCAGGGCATGCTGGTGGGAGGATAGAATTTTCATGCTTCTGAGTTAAATGTGCAAAAACTTGGAGACAGGCAAAAGGAACATGGGGGTGGGAGTTGTGGTATATAGCTGGAGCAGTAGATTCTGGGAGGGATGTGTATTTATTTGAGATCAAGGCTTATAGGGTGTGATCACTTGGCAGGAAGATTTGAAGACAATCATCAAGAGTTTGCATTTAATCCTGATGGAAAGGCAGGGACCATTACAAGTCCACTGAGAAATTCTCAGAAGATAAAAACACATCGGTCTACTCTCCCTTCATCCAAGTGGACAACATCGCCCTTTGCAAAAACTCTCTCCTAATTTTAAGGCACAGTTAATACCCTGCCCCCTTAATCCTAGTTTATTCTCTGTGACTGGGGACTAATCACTTAATCTTTTTCAAATTTAATGAACATATATGGGCAGCATGTATCGTACCATGGGACAGCTTGAGCCATTTAAGAAAAATTTCAAATCCAAATAGTGTACAAAAACATCCTGGCCTTATCTAAAATTTCAACATTCTCTGGAGAAGCAACAATCTGTAGTGTGTTCTCCGGAGGGATTCTCAGGGTCATCCAGTTCTGATGCTTAAATCAAATAATCATTTGGCTTAATTCTCTTATTGTTCCTCAAACCCTACCCCCACCCTCCATGCTTTTATCATTCCAAACTGCTCATCCTGCTTTACCATGTTTGTTTCTATGCCAAACTCTGCAAGTTCAGCCTCCAGCCCTCAGACTATCTTCACTAACTTGTTATTGTGATCACAGATGTGCTTCTGGATCTGTGTTCCTTTTGCATGCAATCTCATGGAGTTTAGGCTGAAAATGGAAAGTCAGCATTTTTTAGAAAGTAATTGGTCTTTAATAATATTTTGAACATGATAAATGTATTTTAGCAAAACCAGAAATTATTATGATAAGAAAGAACACAGATAGTTGGGAAGAATTCACCCCTTGCATGAGGACATAGGATAACGAGTAGAGGTCCAAGGCACAAGAGGGTGGTAGGGGTCTAAAGAGTTGAAAATAATCTCTATAAATTTAAAATAAAAGCACAGTTGTCTCCTGTCTAAAACCAGTTTGTACTCAGTTGTTTTTAAAAAGGAAACCTCCAATAGAGAGGATCCTCTTATGCTAAATTATAAGTCACCACTGAAAAATAACTTTTAGAAAGAAAGCAAAAGGTTTTTCAAACAGGTTATCCATACCATTATCAAAGAATGCATCTTTCCAGAATTGTAAATGCCTGAACCGAGGGTATTTTTCAGTCTTAATAAAGTAAAATCCATATTACTTCCAATTTCCACTAGTTGAGTACAATCACTGTGACCTGAGAAAAGAAGTGACTCATACAAAAGCAGAGCAAAGGAAGAGGTGATACAGCTTTGGAACAGGCTGGACATTATGGATAAAAGAAGAATGTAAGCCAAGTAAGGTACAAAGTGGAAATCTGGGTGCCTGGAAGGACACTGATGCCTGGGTGAAAATAAGGGAGTGAGGAGAGAGGGCTAATTTGATAACTTTACTATGTGATGTGTTAAACACTTTTACATGTGTGAAATTAATGTTTCTCTACGTACAGTGTGATCTATTGCTGTCTCAGGAAACACAGATATTCCTTTCTGCATGTTGGTTGTAAAAATCCCCATTCATCACAATGTGCTTTTCATCCTTGTGGTATTTCCAGTTGCTCATGCTAACCTATGTGTGTCACTAATATAACAACAGCTGTTTTTATTACTGCTGTCATTGGAAAAGTACAAACATGTTTGTACGGTTTTCCTAAGCAAAACTGTCATCTTCCTTTTTATTAAATTGGGCTTTCATGATTAGTGGGAATAGTTAAATAGCTGTAGAAATCCAATTAAAAGAGTAATGTAACAACCTATACAAGGGTCCCAGGCCATTTCCCACGACAGGTCGTTAAATTACTTCCTAAGAAGAGAAGATTCACATATAGCACTTGTTCTTCAAGTACTCATTCAGGGCAATTAAGAAGGTCCTACCCTATTCCTAGCTCTTGGGAATTTTTTGAGGTGAGGTATTATGCTTTGAATAAAACCAAGGAAGATGATAAAGGGAGATTACTTCTGCACAGCAGGACAGGAAAACAAGCAACATGTTTGAAACTTGGTCTAGGTATACACATGCTTTGAGACAGACTGACTGTGCATACCAAAGCCTCTTTAACCTATGATGGTTTAGGCTCCTTAATTCACTGCAAGGTAATGCTTCACTTTGCTTCTCTTAATTTCAAGACCACTATTACATTATACCTCAAATTGGCTGATTCATAGAAGAGTGAAGATCCTAGGCCAAAGCTATTTTTAAATTCTCCCACCATGGTATAATATTATTTGACAATAGACTATGAATAAGTTAAAGAAGCATATTGTAAATTCCACAGGCTTTCTCAAGCCAACTTCCTCCAGAGATTAAGCTGTAATGCCTTAAGGCATACATTACACACGATGAATTCACTTTTTTCCTATACATTTAAGTGGTGTTGGTTATGTATCATTCTTGGGAGAATTGAGAAAATATACACAAATCATTTTTTCGTCTTCTGTGTTTCAGATGTGTTTCTCTCATTGAGAAAGGCTGTGCTTCACACAAACACTGTCAATTGGCTAATCAATCAATCAATGAAGACAAAGAGAAAACAGTGTAGAAAACAAGAATACTAAAAACACAACAAAAACTCTACATTAATCCAAAACACAGTAGGAAAAACAAACACAAAACAGATGGAGAAGTAGAAAATAAATGGCAACCACTTCAGTATAGTTAACCATATCAATAATCACATTAAATATAAATGGTCTAAACACTCTGACAAAAAAAACAGAGATGGTCAGACTGTGCAAAAAAGCAAGTCTTTAATTATATGCTGTCAGCAAGAAACCCACTTTAAAGAAGCAGACAGGATAGAAGTAAAAGGACAGAAAATAATAGACTACAGAAAATAAAATCCTATTTGATTAACTAGACTACAAATTTTAAAGATTATTTTCATTAAAAGACATCAACAAGAAAATATAAAGTTAAGCTACTGAATGGGAGAAAATATTTGCAATACAAAGGATTTGTATCTAGAATATATATATAAAAAAAACTGTTGGGCTTCCCTGGTGGCACAGTGGTTGCGCGTCCGCCTGCCGATGCAGGGGAACCGGGTTCGCGCC